>NC_135501.1:18113157-18437157 GCF_052857255.1 Amblyomma americanum
AAGGGGTCTATCTTTCTGCATGCCCTACATCCATGACCTCCTCGTATTCAGCCGCGATGCGGAGCAGCACTTGCAACACCTCTGGCAGCTTTTTCAACATCTCTGATTACGGCCTGATCATCAACAGAGCAAAATGTGAATTCGGCAAGTCGGAGCTCGACTTCCTTGGCCACCGTATCAACAGCTCCAGCATCCGGCCTCTCCCATCAAAAGTCCAGGCCATTCAAGACTTTCCGCAGCCTGCCTCAACCCGCAAGCTCCATGAATTTCTCGGCCTTATCAATTTTTATCGCCGCTTCATCTCTCACTGTGCTGCACTCCTCAAACCACTGATGGACATGCTTCATGGCAAGAAAACAAACTCCGCACAACTGACATGGTCTTCAGCTGTTCTGTATTCTTTCCAGGCCGCCAAAGCAAAACTATCCAACCTCGCTCTCCTTGCCCATCCGCGCCCTGATGCACCCCTACACCTCATGACTGACGCCTCTGACTCCGTCGTTGGAGCCGTGCTCCACCAGCTCGTGGAAGGTTCTTGGAGCCCTCTATCTTTTTTCTCCTGCAGTTTTCCATTGCCGAAAGCCGCTACAATACTTTCGGCTGTGAACTCCTTGCCATGTACATGTCTGTGCGGCATTTCAAGCACCTCCTAGAAGGTCGGCAATTCCACATCGTGACCGACCACATACCACTTATTTTTGCCATCAAATCGGGGAGCGGTAAATTCTCGCCCCATGAAATTTGTCACCTTTCGTACGTGGCAGAATTCACGACCGACATCAGACATGTGCAAGGTCTTGACCATGCCCCGGCGGATGCTCTGTCGCGTGTTACTGCTTCTCTTGCCTGGACTGCCTCCCTACCACTGGTTCTGCTCAGCCTCCGTGCTACACTGAAACAAGATCTTCGTTGCACTCCGGCAGAACTTGTCTTCGGCTCACCCCTGCGTCTTCCAGGAGAATTTTTCGAATATTCGTCTACAAGTCCCGACCCTACCGATTACGTAATGTAGCTCCGCTATTTTTGCCGCCATCTCAGAGCGCCACATCTCCGACGCCAGTCTCGACCATCTTCACATGTTCCATCCAAACTAGCGACTTGCACGCACGTCTTTGTTCGCTGAGACTCTGTCCGCAAGCCGTTTCAGCGCCCCTATGACGGCCCGTTCCGTGTACTCGAAAGAACATCGAAGTTCTTCGTTGTCGACATTCATGGGCGCACTGACACCATTTCAATCGACCGCTTGAAGCTCACCTTCACAGAGACGCGCCCCGCCCACTAGACCTTCATGTGTGCTTTCTCCGCCCCAACGGGCCGGTTGCCTTCCTCCGCCATCTTTCCCTGCCACTCCTCAGAAGCGGAAAGTATCGTTCCGGCTCCCAGCTTCACTGGACTCCTTCACTAGCGGGCGAAGCCTACTTACTGTAGCAGCAGCAGCGGCCTTACGCAGCAGTAGCAGCACCAGCCGTTGAAGATGACGCCGAAGTGCGGTGGAATTGAGCTCCCTCCTCGTGCCGCCATCACACGCCGCTCGGCTCCACGCCATCAGACGTTCTAGCACTTCATCCAATAAATCAGTCATATCCTTCTTCGTGCCGGCCTCATACTGATTGGTGCGACAGACGCACCAACGGAGTCTCTTGCACCTTTGTGTATGGCCGCGCAAATCGGTAGCTGAGATCGCAGCGTTGGAGGTGACGCCGGCAGAGGTGGTGTGCTCTGTTTCTGGCGTATCGTGCGGCACAGACACGCAGCCTGCGAGTGAGCCCCAACCGTCGACGAGCTACAGTGTGACAGCTGAAGATTCACCGGACGAATCGTCGCCCGAACATAGCGCCATTCAGGCGCGCCTCGAGCCGCGTTTCGTGTCATCAGCAGTGACGGCAGAAGCCCAGAGTTGCAGCGTTCGCGACTCCCTTCGCGCAGCGTCCGCAACTGAACAGAAGTTTCGTCAGCGCTGTCAAAGGACGAGCATGCCTCACTTTTTGCGATAGAGGCGGCAGTAAATGAGGAAGTCGTGAAGTACAGTTCAGGGAGTCAAGGAAACTACTCGGCAGTGTGTGCCACCTTGGGGGTGCGTCATGGTGCCCTTGCCGTCCAGAGGGCTCAAGAAAAGGACCAAGAACACCTGAAGAAGGCGTCCAAAGCCCACCAAACAAAGAGGCAAATGTACAAGAAGATGCCTGACAGTAATGATGCAAAATATTACAGCTCTGGTGCTTTCTAGTAAATCTGCAGTGCTTGCAAAACTTTAGAGCCAGTTTTCTCAGAAGTGAGTTTTGAGCCGACTGTCCTGCTTGCAGAAAGCATAGAACAAATATGCCTTGTGGGGTTTGCATGGGGTTTGTTGCACTGTATTTCTTAGTAAATTCTCTATGCAGCAACATTCCTATATTTTTAATAATTATCTCATTTTTTTTACTGGTCAGTTAAATTGGCATGTTGATAACGACCGCATTTTTCAAACATGGATATAATGTCCTGTGTAAAAAAAGAAAAATAAGGGTGATAAAAATATTTGGAAAATGTCACTGCATGAACTATTCATTTGGGTAAAATATAAAAGCAACTATGGGCCTCTACGACATTTTTTGTCACGCCAGGCTTTCTGCAAGTTGGGTGCAAATAAAAATTTGTAATGTCAAAACTACTCAAGATATATGAAACTATTTAGTCATTCAGCACACTTCCCAATAAGCGTACCCAATTTCATTGCTCTACTACAAACAATAAGGAATTTCACTCCGATCCCCACCTCCTACCTTAAGGACCAGTGGTTATCTTGCCTTCGCATTACATGCCCTACCCAAGCCCATTTTTTCCACTTGATTTTGACTAGGATGTCATTAACCCGCGTTTGTTCCCTCACCCACTCTGCCCGCTTCCGGTCTCTTAATGTTACACCTATCATTTTTCTTTCCATTGTTCGCTGCGTTGTCCTTAACTTGAGCTGAACCCTTTTCGTTAGCCTCCACGTTTCTACCCCGTAGATGAGTACCGGTAAGATACAGCTGTTGCACACTTTTTTCTTGAGGGATATTGGTAACCTGCCACTCATGATCTGAGAGAACCTGCCATATGCGCTCCACCCCATTCTTATACTTCTAGTTATTTCCCTCTTATGATCCGGATCAGCTGTCACTACCTGGCCTAAGTAGATGCTTTACCGCTTCCAGCACCTCGCTGCCAATTGTGAACTGCTTTTCCCATGCTAGACTGTTGAACATTACTTCGGTTTTCTGCATGTTAATTTTAGACCTAGCATTCTGCTCTGCCTGTCTAAATCATTGATCATGCTTTGCAATGCATCTTCCGAGTGACTCAGCAAGGCAATGTCATCAGCGAATCGCAGATTATTTAGGTATTCTTCATTAACTCTTATCCTCAACTGTTCCCAATTCAGGCCTCGGAATACCTCCTGTAAACAGGCGGTGGATAGCATTGGTGAGATTGTGTCTCCTTGCCTGATGCCCTTCCTTATTGGAATTTTATTGCTGACTTTATGGAGGTCTGTGGTATCTATACAGTTGCTATATATATCTTCCAGTGCTTTGACATAAGGCTCTTCCACACCCTGATTCTGCAATGCCTGCATGGCTGCTGAGGTTTCCACCGAGTCAAATGCTTTCTCGTAATCAATGAAGGCTGTATATAGGGGTTGGTTATATTCAGCGCGTTTCTCTATCACCTGATTGATCGTGTGAGTATGATCTATTGTGGAATATCCTTTGCGAAAGCCTGCCTGATCATTTGGCTGATTAAAGTAAGGTTGCCCTGACTCTATTAGCGATTACCTTAGTAAATACCTTGTAGGAAATGGACAATAGGCTGATCGGTCTGTAATTTTTCAAGTCCCTGGCGTCTCCTTTCTTATGAATTAAGATAATTTTTCCGTTCTTCCAAGCTTCTGGTACGGTCGAGGTCATAAGGCATTGCGTATACAGGGTGGCTAGTTTTTCTAGCACAATCTCCCCTCTGTCCTTCAGCAGATCTGCTGTTAGCTGATCCTCACCAGCTGCTTTTGCATGCTTTGCATTGCTCCTAAAACTTTCTTTACTTCCTCTTTCGGTACTGGTGGGATGACGCATTGCTGTGCGCTACTGTCTCTCTCATTAACGTTCTGATTGCATTGGCTACTGTATAGACTTGTGTAGACATCTTTAGGTACTTTAACTATCTTATCCATATTGCTAATGATATTGCCCTCCTTGTCTCTTAACGCATACATCTGTTTTTTACCTATGCCTAGTTTCTTCACTGCTTTTAGCCTACCTCCATTGTTTAGAGCATGTTCGATTCTCTCCATATTAAACTGCCTTATGTCGGCTACCTTGCGCTAACTCGTTAATGGACTTCCTCTTCACTAGCTTCTTCCATTCCCTCTTCAAGTCTAAGCTAATTCTAGACCTTACCTCTCTGTGGTCGCTACAGCGCACCTTTCCGAGGACGGCCACATCCTGAACGATGCCAGGTTGAGCACATAGTATGAAGTCGATTTCGTTTTTAGTCTCACCATTGGGACTCTTCCAGGTCCACTTCCTGTTCTCTCGTTTGAAGAAGAAAGTATTCATGATCCGTAAATTATTTCTATCTGCGAATCCTACTAATAACTCTCCCTGCTATTTCTAGATCCTATCCCATAGTCACCTACCGCGTGGTCGTCAGTCTTCTTCTTGCCCACCTTCGCAATAAAGTCGCCCATCAGTACAGTGTACTGGGATTTTGTTCATTGCTGATTCCACGTCTTCGTAGAAGCTTTCAACAGTCTGGTCATCATTACTGGATGTAGGCGCGTAGGCTTGTACCACTTTCAGCTTGTACCTCTTACTATGCCTAATTACGATAGCTGCTACCCTCTCGTTAATACTATAGAGCTCCTCTACGTAGCCAGCTATATCCTGATTAATGAGGAATCCCACACCTAGTTCTCATCTATCAGCTAATCCGCGATAGCACAGTATGTGCCCTTCCTTTATTACTGCATACACCTCACCTGTCCACCTAACCTCACTAAGCCCTTTGACATCCCATTTAATTCCCGCTTGTTCCTCGAACAGCACTGTTAGGCTAGCCTCACTAGGTGAGGTTCTAGCGTTCAACGTTGCCAGGTTCTGATTCCAATGGCGGCCTGTCCGGAGCCAGTGGTTCTTAGCACCCTCCGCTGCGTCACAAGTCTGACCGCTACCTTGGTCAGTTTCACCGCAGGGACTGAGGGCCGAGGGTTAATTGGTTTGTTCATAGAAGGTTGTGGCCAAGTACTACACCAGGGTGGCCAACTCCTGTTCCGGTGAGGGAGTGCGTTGTCGGTTCTGCACAAATACTTAAGCATGACCACACGTAAATGGTCTTAGTGCCTCTTTGAATTTTGAACACTTGAGTGCAGTAGTTGTCCATGAAAATGCGTTTCACGCCTTTAGCAAAAGGACAATAGTATAATTTTCACCAAATGTTGCGAAAACATTTTGTCTGTACAGGTGCACTTTTCGGGAAATAATTTGGCGGTTAAAGGGCACCAATGACAACTCTGTCCAATTTCAATTCTCCGGAAAAATTGTTCCTGTAGCTCTCTCTGGTTGTGTTCATATTTGTTTGAAAGCAAAGGACCTACTTATTGTTGAGAAAATTGGGTTTGAAAATTTTCTCCTTGCTTGATTCAGATTCGTGAGTTTTGAAGGCCGGAAAAGTCTCTCTGTTTGAATATGGATGGCATTGTAGCCTAGCCTCTGGTGATGAAAACGGCGGCGACTCTGTTATTTAATTTTTCGGCCTTTGTAGCCTATGAGATCTCCATTGTTAGTGAAATAAAACATTTTCAACAAATACATAATTATTTTTTTTTTGCTGGTGCTTTTCAGTTATACTGTTTTGTAGCTGCTTTTCCTAGTGAATAACTTCCTTGAAGCGTAAGCTGCTGTTTTATGCCAATGCATTGTTTTTTATCCCTACAGTCAAACCTCATGCAGGAAGCATTTGCACCATGATTCACGCTTGATTTCGCATTTGTCAACGGAGACACAAAAGATATAGCAGCGAGAACAGCTGACAGCGAGGGAGTTTGCACCTCTGACACCCGTCAATAGTGTCCCGGAACCAGCAACATGGTCGGTTGTTGTAGCTTTTCATTAGCCTCTGCTCACGTCAACTGTCACGGAGTGGAGGTGGTGAAAACAGCGATAGCTTTTGTCCTGTTTTTTACCTGGCACCACTGTAATGCGAGGAAGCCACCCTGGCTAATGTCTGACCTGCCGCCGCCTGCTGCGGTGCTGTGCAGGGAAGCCAACCTAACTGACATCTGCTGCTTGGTTTTTTGTGGCCTCCACAATAGCTACGAGTGGCTTCAGAACCGCTAAAACTGCGGAAAAAGTCTCTCTCAGTTGCCGTTTTCTCGATAACTGAATTTCGCTTCTCCTGTTCATGTTTTTGGCAAAATTTTATATCACAAAAAACAATTTTATGACTTTTTGCCTATTCGCTATAACGAGGTTTCACTATAGAAGCTTTCTGCTAAATGGTTGTCGGCTGGTTACGTGCGAGTCCCTGGCTTTCTCAAGCAGTCTGCAACTGCTCTGAAGCTGGGGTGCCCCACACCTGGAGTTGATTGAGTGATTGATTGATTCATTCAATGAAATTGGACTATTTGTTGTTAGAGAGTGTGGTGGCATATCAATACACACCAACTTCAATTTACCCTTAGCCCCCCCCCCCCCACCCCCTACTCTTCCCATTCATTCAGGGGCTGGCCCGGGTCTGTCCTGGGTGAGCGGACGTCACGCACCTGCCTAGCAGAAGTCAAACGAAGACGTCGAACGCCACCTGCGGGACCCATCATCCAGGGTAGGGGGAATTCTGCTTCATCTCTCCGGTTCATGGCGTGGCTGTAGCCATAATAAGGTAGAACTTTGGGCTTGTTGGTGCACCATTTTTGAAAACGACAGCGCAAGGAGACAGAACAGTGCAGAGACAACACAGGACGAGCACTAACTGACTACTGCAGGTTTAATTGAAATCCACACTCGAGGAAACCAGTGCGCATGTTCAGCCACACAGCAACAAACGGAAAGATTAGGACGCCGATGCAGTTATCATGAAAACATAACATGTACAAAAATTCAGAGCCCCAGACAAAATGTAACAGCAAACACCCCCTTTGAGCTTTAACTTTCAGCACGAAGAAAAATTTTACTTTGAATTGAGGAAACAAAATTCTTTATGCAAGAGAGCAAGGGAAGGTTCACTAACACACTTGTCCCTTCCAGTCCTTTGGACGTTAGACGCCTCAAGAATTTCTCTGGCAAGCTGGTCTTTGGCACGGCCAACAACCTTAGATTTGTACAAAAGAGGACAGCACCCGCAGTCCCTACAATGCATGGGCAAGTGGCTACCGCTTACACCCTCGAGTGAATTGGAGTGCTCGCGTAAGCGATCATTCAAGCATCGGCCAGTTTGGTCTATGTAGACGCTGCCACAGCTTAGAGGGATTTCGTACACAACGCAAACAGTGCACTCAACAAATTTAGTTGCATGCTTGATGTTGCAAGCTGGTTTCTTGGCAATATTCCTGCTAGAAAGAGCGCAAAGACTTGAAAGCTTTCGGGGGGCTGTGAAAACCATATCTACTCCGAATTTTCCAGCTACTCTTTTCAAATTATGTGAAATGCTGTGGATGTAAGGCAGTACTTCAAATTTCTTTTTCTGACTTTCTTTCTGGGAACCGGACTGCGTTTCTTCTCAACGTAATTTCTTCATCAAGGTTTCTGCCACTGCCGTGAGAACTGACAGGAAAACCAGCTTGCTTGAGTCGCTCAACTTGGAGGTCAAAACTTACTCTGTGCGAACAAGACTTTAAAAGCGCGGCTCTAAAAGACAACGAAGCTATTGCTCTTTTCACGAGTTTAGAATGCGAAGACTCAAACGGCAATACAGCCTTAGTCGCACGTGGCACATAGGCCCAACAAATGTGGCTAGTGTGGTTAAAAAACAATCTCAAATCTAAAAACTGCAGTGAATGATGTTGTGGGAGCTCAAAGGTGAATTTTAGGCCCATAGAAACAGATGAAAAAGCGTGAAGAACTTTGTCAGTGATAAAAGCGATATTATCTTCCGTTGGTTGCAAAAGGACCAGAAAGTTGTCAACGTACCTAAAAACTTTAGCAACGGGTTCAGTGTTGAATTTTTGGTTTAGAGCGCAGTCAAACTTTGCAAAAAGGTAGGGGTGTGCGAATATCAAAATTTTCGAATACAAATCGAATGCGAATATGAAGAAAAAATGGCTTCGAATATCGAATCGAATATCAAATATCTAGTCAGCACAAAAAATAAATTCAGAAAAGATAAACAAGCAAAAATTGTTGCTTATATTTTTTTCAAAATAATATATGGCCTTTGCAACTGAAATAAACAAAACTAGACTGCCTGAGCACCGTATAAAAAAAAACATGATGAGCGCAAAAATGAATACTACTTTATTGAACTGCATAACAGTATCCAACCTTTAATGTGGTCAGGCAAAATGCAATCCATAACATGACAAGACTGGAAACAAAAATAACATGATGGCTAGTAAAACCTCATTAATTCGGAGTTCAAAGAACCGACAGAAATGCCCAGGTTAGTTGAAGGTCGATTTATAAAATGCCCTGCGGCCCCGAGAAAAAAATAGCGAAAATGCGGTACTCTTATGAGGCGGCTCTATCGTGCAAACACCTGTAATCTCATGACGAGCACAGAGTTTCGGCATGCTCGGAGACATCGGGAGATAAGCTAGATGGGAACGCGCATTGACGTCGGAATGGCGAGACTGTTCCTAAAAAAGTAAAAAGAAATGACGAGCGACATGTCAGTCAGCGTCTGAAAGCGGCACGGTGCTGAGATTGGACTACTGGCGAATGCGCGGGCCGACAGTTGCCATTGCAACGGGCGAGTGGCCTAGCTCAGAAACCAAAACCAAAAGCGGCCAGGTTATTTTTTTGACCTAGTGACAGGGGCCCTCCGAACATTGTCACGCCTGCTGTTAGGCCCACTTAAGATGTGCATGGGTTACAGTGCACCATGCAATACGCGGGATTTTTACAGGATCGCTTGCCCTGTTGTGACACCTCGACTCGCCCCTTCGGGAGCCTTACACGAAATTCCGCAAGTAGGCTTTTCCGCATAGCGTAGTTGACCAAAACAAGATGGCGGTGGTCACGCTCAGAGAGTTAAGGTGATAGAACGAATCCCATGGGTGTGGGCATTAATTAGATAACATGTTACGGAAGGATAAAAAAATAAACGCGCTTTCGCGTTGCAATTGTTAGAAGTGGGTTTCCCATGTTGTTCGCAGCATGCGTGATATGTGGGAAAGCCCACTTGTGGAATTGCGCACAAGGTCAAGCCTAGCGGCATCGGAATGCGATCGGTCCACGCGATAAACGATGGAGAAGAAAGAGGACAGGGCCGTTATATTGTTTTCCTGGAACTTTAAACTCTATATTCAGATAATGTGCCCAGATATTGCACTTTTGCAACAATCAGATTTACGAAAGTCTGCGCGGTATACGATCGCTGCCGAGTATTCGAGAATTTTCGAATATTCGGAAATCCACGAATATCATTTCTCAAATACGAATATGAACCAAATATGAAACATATTCGATTCGTATTCGAAATTTCGAATATTCGCACACCCCTACGAAAAAGATTTCACACAATACAGGCGCCACGCAAGAACCAATACATATTCCACTTTTTTTAATGTAGAATTTCTCATTAAAATTGATGACGGTGCTGTTAGGGTAAAATGTTAGTAGCTCTAAGAAGGCTTCAACAGAAAGGCCACTGGTGTTTTGAAAGGCCACGCTTCCAGCAATATCAATGCTCTCGCGAACAGCTACCAAATGTTCATCGTGCGGAACTGAATAAAATAATTCTTCAATATCCGCCGAGATGCCGCAGTTAGCCCCGTGCCGTTCTTCACGAAGCACCTGAGCAATTTGTTCCGAGTTGCGCACCTTGAAAGGGTCTTCAATCTGTAGCTTGCTGAGTTGAAGCTGTAGAAACCTACTGATCTCAGCTTGCCACGTTTCACGCTTGGTGACAATGGCTCTGGAAGGGACCTGCTCTTTGTGTGTCTTAGCACTGAAGGCCTTCAAATAGTGACCTAAATTTGGAAAAGCTGGCCAAAAGTGGGAAAAGCAAAGATGTATAAGATGTATTTGGTGCATATTGCGCGTTATGACGTGTAATTTCTTTTTTAGGACGTATTCGCGAAATATCCTCGCAATTTGCACACCTCATTTTTAAAGCCCTAATTTAAAGAAGAAAAATACGCAAATTACACGAGTAAATGCGATAATTCATGTGAAAGACCAGAGCTTGTTGGGAGACGGGGTAGCATCCATATGGGAGGAAGTCACCTCCTCTGATTCATCCAGGAACAGATGAGGGATGAATTTATTAAGAAGAAAAAAAACAAGGTTAGCTTGAGGCCTAATGGGGGTAAGGAAGGTAGGGCGGAGCTAGGTGCAACTTGCCATGGAATTCTCGCAAGCGAAGTTGCAAAGAGAGCTAAGTGTATGTTCCCACCACAGACTGCAACCAAATTCAGTTCTACTAAGACGTCACTGTTCCGCATTGTCTGAAGCCCCTTGCACTCCCGCACGAGGCGCTGCAAATTTGGGTCACTTCACAGCCACACGCATAGTGCTTCACTGGTGGCGGTGACAGCAGGCTGGCAGGGTCATCGCTTTGCTGTTTCCATCTCCATAACACGACTGTGTCATCTGTCATGGTCAAGCCAGCAGTTGTCTTTTTGATGAAAATCTGAGCTCCTAGGGACAGCCCTCTAAGCAAAGGGTCTGCATCATGAAGGGTCGAAGATCTGAGGTCTTTTCGGCAGCATTGCTTCAGGTACCGTTGCTCCTCTTCAGAGCTAAGCTGTAGAAAGCTCAGAACGGAACCCATGGGTTGGGAGTGGTGTTTAAGTTGTGCCTCACTCACCAGCCTGCTTGTTGCCTGGATTACCGGCATGACCTGGCACCTGCTTGATGGTCGTCCGAATGCGGTCACTCGCAGTGTCCGCGACGGCAAAAGAAAGGATGTAGGCATCGCTGCCTGCTCTGTGCTTCCGGCCATTGTTATCAGCCACTTGATTTCAAAGCTCCATGGCTTGTGCAGTACGCATATTTTGTGCTCTGCAGTTGTTCATTATCTAGCATTTACAATCACACATAAGTATCTGACGGAATTGCAATACGTTCCTTGTTTTATTCTTTTTCTCTTTTTTTGTTTTTCTTGTGTGTACATGCATGCTGCTTTTGCTGTACATATTCTTAATAATATTGCAAGCAGTCACATTCTGTGTTTGGAAATGATAATAACATTGCTCACAATGTGCAAGTCTGATGCATCTTTCAAGCCCTGTCTGCCGATAAGTAGCCTGAAGTTGAGGGCTGGTGAGGCTCCTTGTGGCATTTTCCCTCAACTCCTTTTCACAATTGATGCTGGGAACAAAGAAATTTTGTATTGTTTTACCATTTTTTAACCTCTGTTGTCACGGACTTGGCCACCGTGCAGGGCTGGTGGGCAGCAAAGCACCCCCTGTGGGGGAGTCCAACGCGGGCCACCAACTCCTCCGGCGTCTGGGCTGGGAGCCTGGCCGGGGCCTGGGACCTGCCGGCGCGGGCGCCCTGCTGCCAGCACCAGCGCACGTGCGCCCGCGGGGCCGCCTAGGACTCGGGTTTGCACCGCCACCACCACCTCCCCCTTCACCACAGCCGGCACCACCACCAGCCATGCAGCTAGTCGAGGGGACTGCCCTGTCTAGCTGATGGGCGTCCTCTCGCTGCCCAGTTGCTGTGCCTGTGTGCAGCCCTCCCCGCCACAGCCACTTGAAGAACCAGGGTCAGTACAAACTGGCAACAATGGCTGGCATGTTGTGTGACAGATGGACGCCTAGTTGGATAGAACATTTTTAATGCAATAGCATTTAGATGGAGATATCGTGCTTAGCTGATACAAATGACACGGAACACGCTCAGAATGGCAGACAGACGAAGTGCATATTTTCAATTGGTTTTACTACATAGGATACGGTGCTTTTATACAAAATCAGAATTGACAGGGAAGAGTGGAAAATTACAGAACAAAATAATTTTGCACCCCCAAGTAGCACCTTCCATCCTTCTACATGTAACCTGGACAGTGACACCAACCATCCCATTTTGCTATCTTTGAGGGCTACTGACAGTATGGTGGTGCAATTTTCTGTTTCGGCGGTCTGGTCTTAAATGCTTCGATAATTCCTCGCGTGGTTTTTTGTTTTTACATGACGTGATAGTGGTGTCGTCACTGTCATTGATCGGCTGAGTGGCACTATGTGACTTCCCAATGCCCTCCTTCATCACCAACTTGGCTACTTCAAGCTGATTGACAACACCTTTCTCTAGTGCAGTTATAGCCCTCTCGCATTCCCTCCTCTCTTCGCCATGAAGTTTTGCAAGCATTTCACGACGGCCCCATGATTGGCCACTTAGGCTTCCAGAAAACCTTTAACTATATCAAACGCCATTTCTTTTGGCCTGGCCTCTCAACCTATGTTGGAAAATACTGTATTTACTTGCGTACAGCCCACACCAAAATTTGAAAAAACGCGTTTAAGAAGTGGGGCTGCACGTTATTTGCGAATTAGTTCTTTGGGGGGGGGGCCGGCTTCATGGCAATGCGCGGCGGCCTTCCCCGTGTGGTTCGCCATCCCCATCGTCATCGACACTTGTCAAGCCAATTAAGGGCCAATGAAAGGCATAGCCAAATCCACATTCATAGTCTGTTTATTCTTCCCCACGCCATTGGCCACGTTTTCTTCAGCCAGCGTTGTTGAGCCTAGTTTCAGGCGCTGTTTCCTGTTTGCACTGTTTGCCTGCTTTGTTTTGGCGTCATGAGTGCAACTCGGTGGTAGTGTTTCATAGCGAAAGAGAAGCTAAAGATTATAGCCAGTGCCGAAGAAATCGGCAACAGAGCTGCTGCTTGTACTGGATGCTCAATGCTTGTACTAGATTCCTTCCGAGGCCACCACCGACCTCGTTAAAATACCTGGCGGCATGACGTCCATGCTACAGCCACTTGGCGTATGCCTGAACAAGCCATTCAAGGCACACATGAAGCGGCTCTATGCCCAGTGGATGGCTGACTGCCTCTACACCCTCACACCGACGGGACACGTGCGCAAGCCTGATATTCCATTGCTGTGCCAGTGGATCATGGATGCATGGAAAGTGATACCGGCCGACTTGGTGCTTAAAAGCTTTAAAAAATGTGCCATCAGTAACAGCTTGGATGGTTCTGAGGATGACTACGTCTTTAAGAGTGGCGATGAAGCCTCTGATGGCAGCAGTGAGAGCAGCGGTGATTGATAATTGGATAACCAGTGACGTGGTGGTGGTCGTTTGAATAAATGTTCTGAAAATGAAATGATCACTGAGTGTACAGTTGTATCTTTCTAGCACTCAGTTTTTTTTTCCGGTAAATGTGCGGGTTATATGCAAGGTTTTTGTTTTTCGTTGAGTTCAAAGTTAGGGGTGCGGGTTATACGAGAGTAAGTACTGTATATTGGAACCTTGCATTCCTCGCCAATGCCTCAAAAGCTTCACGTATCCTCCTGCAGGTCTTCTGTGACCTGTACCCTTCGAAGTCATTGGAATTGACCTCTACGGTCCCTTAGTGTTAACTCCATCGAGCAGCTGTTTGATCATCAACGCCTTCGACCACTTAACCAGATACGCTGGAACGGCTCTGTTCCTTCCGGCTCTGCTTCAGAGATCACCCATTTCTTGCTCAAAGCCATACTTCTTGGCCATGGAGCCCCTCGTGCCCTTATTATTGACCACAGCAGTCCTTCTTCTCATAAGTCCTTGCCAAAGTTCTTTATGCTTCCTGAACCATCCACGAAACCGCTTCAGCCTATCACCCCGAGACCATTGGGCTCACCAAATGCTTTCATCGCACCCTGTCAGATATGCTGTCCACATATATCCAACCCGACCACACCAACTAGAACACTGTGCTCCGCTTCCACTTGTTACACTGCAGTGCAAAGAATAGTTAGCCTCTCCCTGTTATGCTCGAAGATGCTCGAAGCATCTTTCTTCCTTGCCCCCACAACCTCTTCCGGTCTTTCCTATGACGAATTTACTTCCTGCCTTGCCTACTGCAGTACCATTGCCTGCCTGAATACTTACATCTGCCAAGCCTCCCGGAAATGTACCGTTCGTTTCAACCAGTGTGCAGTGACCTTCTTCCCTGGTGATGAAGTGTTGCTGTGGTCTCCAGTGCATATCACTGGCTTGTGCGAAAAATACTTCCGCCACTCGGAACATTGTACTCGAGCAAACGTCCCCTCTGAACTACAGTTGAATCCCGCTACAACGAAATCCTTGGTGCACGAAAAAAGTTCGTTTTCACAGAACTTCGTTGTCACAAAAAGTTGATGTGAAACGCAGAAAGAATTTCCCAAGCAGCAGCAAAGACTTCTAATGCCAAAAATCGGTAAACTAAAAGAAAACATTTGACAGAAATCTGTCTGGCTCGGAAATTTAATTTTTAGGAGAAAGAATTTGTAGGAGCAACGTCTACTAAGTGCGCGAATACACGAGTGCCATTCTGTTCTCTGCAAAAAAGAGCTGGACCGGTCCTTCACCCGCCACCAACTAGAACACAGGATGCCTTAGCTCTCCCTGTGTGCGGACGCCTTTGCCGGAGAAGCTGCCGCCACTGTGGCCAACAAGCATCGCACATCTCAAGAAAAAAAGCTGTTTGGCCTACAAAAGCGGCAATAGAAACAACCTGACCCCCAAAACTCCGGCTTTATAAAGAACCTCTCCTCCCGTCAACTAACCTCGCATGAATCCTTGGTCCTCGCAAAAGGACACGGGTTCAACATGCCATCTGTTCCCACTCTTCCAAAACTTGTTGTTGCTATCAAAAACGCTATCCAGCATTTGGAACCGAACGCTAGAGAAGAAGTCCACCTGAAAGCTATTGGTGTCATCGCCAAGGTACGTCGCAAACTTCCCACTAACCTGTCTCCACTGGAATGAAAAGCCCTACGCGGTCTCCAAGACGACACCACCATTTTTGTGCTCCCAGCAGAAGAGGGCAACTCAACGGTGGTGATGGATCACCGCGACTACGAGGATAAGGCTTTGGCCTTGCTGAGCAGTGGGGCATGTGAGAAGATCTCCAAGGATCCGACTTCAACCACTCAAATAACCCTCAACAGAATTCTAGCGGAGATATTCAAACGGCACCCTGCTTTCGAAAGGCTTTACCTCCAGAAATGGCTCAGCTCCAAACTGCTACTGGCGACCTAAAATTCACAAACCTGACATCCCCCTGCGGCCAGATGTAAACTTCACTTTGTCTCCTCTCCGACATCTTTTGGACTACCTTCACAAAGTACTAGTGCTGCTGTCCGGCAGACCACTAACACTCGTACAGCATTCGGGACACTTCGTGCAACTTGTCTAGGACCTGACTATTGAGGAAGACGAAAGCCTGGTCTCGTTTGACGTGGCGTCGTTATTCACCAGCGTTCCAGTGCCCCTGGCTGTGTCCATTGCTCACCGCTCACTGCAAAACGACCAAACCTTGCACGAGAGAACACCACTCAGTGTTGATGAGGTATGCCGCCTTCTTGACTTGTGTCTTCGCAGTACCTATGTCACCTATAGAGGAGAATTTTTCAAGCAAACAACCGGAACTGCTATGGGGGCGTTGATCTCAGTCGCAGTGGCTAATTTAACCATGGAAGACGTCGAAAGCCGGGGGCTTACCACCTTCAATCTCAAGCCAAAGTTGTTCCTTCGTTATGTAGACGACTGCTTTTGTGTGGTGAAAACATCAGAAATAGAAAACCTGCTAACCCATCTAAATTCAACTGAGCCGGCCATACAATTTACAGTTGAATGTGAGCAGCGGGGCAGTCTGCCTTTTCTCGACGTTCTATTCACAAGGCACGACAACGGCTTGCGGTTCTCGGTATACAGGAAACCAACCCACACAAGACGGTACCTTCATTTCAACTCTAACCATCCCAATCCCCTCAAGGCATCCGTCATTACATCTTTATTAAACCATTAGGGACTTTTTTGTTCTCTTGCTATCTTGAAATAAACCTTATATATTAACTTACCTTTGTACCAATAATTCACATGCAAAAAATTATTACTGTTGTCTGATTAGTTTTTGAAATATAGTCCGTGACAATATTGTCACACTGGGCCCTTAGGCTACAGTAAAAAACAAGAAGTGAAAAACATTTATTTCAAGCCATGAAACATCACAAAAAATATACATAGCGGATAGTCGAGCACACTCATGTAGTGTGATATGGTTTAAAGCCCGGAATATACATGCCAACGTCACACCTTGTGCATTGTGTGCACGCCACACTGTTGCAATTATCTCCAGCAAACCTCCGCCTCTTGCCACTAGGTACAGTCGAACCTCGTTATAACGAACACTGATATAGCGAATTATCGGTTATAGCGAACTAATTACGAATTTTGGTTGGTCATGCTTCATTTCAGTGACATTTATTCTTTTATAACAAAACCGAAAACGCGAGATCCGCCGCGATATCGGCTGTAACGAAGAAATATTTGGTTTACACGAGGCTCAGAACTTGAAAGTAGCATATAAAAAAAAACAAAAACCAAAATGAAAATCGAAGGCCGATACACAGCTGAATTTCTTTTTTATTGTTTGAAAAAGTTTTGCCGTCTGGCACAAAAATCGCGTTTGGATGGTCGCGCCACCTGTGAACAGAGCGCGAAAACTCTGAAAGCTCATGACATGACAGAGGGCCGAAAGGCGGCGCCACTTGTCCAGCGGTAAAGAAAGGCAAGTGCAGCAACATTGGTAACTTTGAGGCCAGCGTTCTGACATCAGCACAGCGGCCAGTCTTGTTGTTGCAGCGCTCGAAATGGCATCGAAGAGGAAAGCGATCTCGCTCCAGACAAAGCTGCAGATACTGAGAGCTGTGGACAGTGGCCGCAAGAAAAAGGATATTGCTTCGGAATTCGGCGTTCCTCCAAGTACGTTATCCACCATTTTGGCCACTAGAAAGAAGATTGAGGGCAACACCGAGGACGCCATAAAAGCCGACCGTAAACGAGTTAGGCCTTGCCATCACCCGGACGTGGAAGCGGCTTTGCTTTCTTGGTTTAAAGATGTGAGGGCGCGAAATTTGCCGGTGTCGGGAGCACTTCTTCAACGGAAGGCCCACAGCCTGGCCTGCGTACTGGGGCATGACGATTTCTGTGCAAGCAGCGGTTGGCTGCAACGTTTCAAAGATAGGCACGAGATCGCGTGCCACACTTTGTCTGGCGAAGGGTCCGCTGTCGACATGGAGACATGTCAAACGTGGCTGGAGAATTTTCGTCCTCTGCTCCAGGAGTACGACGAGTGCGACGTATACAACGTCGACGAAACCGGCGTGTTTTTCAAGTTGTTGCCAGAGCGGTCACTGGCGATGAAGAACGAGACCTGCCATGGGGGCAAGAAAAACAAAGACCGGGTGACTGTCGTCGTTGCCGTGAACATGGACGGCTCCGACAAAAGACGGCTCACCGTCATCGGCAAGTCGGCACATCCGAGGTGCCTGAAAGGCGTCCGGAATTTGCAGGTTCAATACACGTCGAACAAAAAAGCGTGGATGACGACCAAGCTTTTCGAGGACTGGCTGAGAGCGTTCGACCAGGACATGGAGAGGCAGCACAGGAAGGTCCTGTTGCTTTTGGACAACTGTTCGGCGCATAAAGTTTCGATCGTGCTCAAGGCAGTTCGCTTGCAGTTTTTGCCACCGAACGCAACTTCTGCTTTGCAGCCTTTGGACAAAGGCATTATTCGTTCGCTTAAGTGCAGTTATAGGAAGCGTTTGGTGACGCAACTGGTGTTTGACATCGATCGACATAGATCGACAACAATAAACATCAAGACGACACTCGAAATGTTGTACGGGTCGTGGAATGAGGTGAGGCAGTCGACAATAAGGAACTGTTTCGCGGATGCCGGTTTTGTTCTGCCTGCCGACGAAGAAGAAGTGCAGCCCGAAGACCAGGCAGAGCTGGACAGAACTTGGGATCGGCTGGCAGTCCCAGGCGTCGAATTCGACGATTTCGTTTCAGCCGATGAGAACTTGGCCGTGGCGCCCGAGCTGACGGATCAAGAAATTGTGGATCGCGTTTTGTTGCCCGAGGATGACAGCAGCAGCGACAGCGGTGAGAGTGAACGGGATGAACCAACGATGAGCAGTGCGGATGCCGCGGACATGGCCAGGAGGCTGAAAGGATATTTGGAAAAACTCCCGACGACGAAAACTGCTGACGTAGAAAAGGCCCTCTTGAGCATGGACAATGTAGAAAACTTCATTCTGCCCAGCGCTGTGAAAAGCCACCAGACGAAGATAACATCTTTCTTCAAATGAACGAATGCAAACCTGTTTGGCTGATCCCGGGCTGGCGTTGCATATGTCTCCTCGCCCAACGCCGCCTCTCCTCCTTCTCTTCTCGCCCAACGCCCCCTCTCCTCCTCCTCCTCTTCTCTCAAAGCTGCTTTGGCAGCTTTTTTTTTTCAACGGTCCCTCTCGGGGCCACCAATCGCGCTTCGGCAGAGCACGCAGGCGCGATGGTTCCCGCTGTGTCTCACTCGAGTTCCTCTCTCTACACCAAGTCGCCTATGCGCAGACACATGGTGCAGTCGTTTCGCGCCACGCACTTTCACGTGCGCGGCGACGTAAGAACAGTCGTGTCAACCTTCCCATATTCCGGCCTATTTTGATTGAATGCCACAAGGAGACAGGTAAGGATTACCACGTTTGTAGTGGGTTCAAAGCCAAGTATATAATGCATTTTAGTGTCTAGAATATTTGCGCGAGCCAAATTACGAATTTGTCACAGCCGATATTTATGTCTACTGTTACAACGAATATCGGATATAACGAACTGATTTACGGTCCCGATGCTACTTCGTTATAACGAGGTTCGACTGTATTGGTGCAACAAAGTGGGCCACTTGGTCATACCATGTACCAATCAATACATCACCAGTCTTTGGGATTCTGCGTTGACCAGGTCCTCTAGGCTTATTGTCCCATCGCACGGTAGCTTTGTGCAATCTTCCTGCGCAATTCCAGCTGCGTGACGTTGGATCCAGTGCTACGAATTAGCGCCCAAGCGTTGCTGATAGATACATCACAAAGCCAAGTGAAAATCGGCCACCACCACTTTTTGCCACGGATTCTAGTCTTGTAGGTGCCTACCTTTGCATCCATCTGGTCCGTTCCTCTCATAAAACTGTTGTACTGAGCAACAGTGTTTGGACGGGCCACCTTGACCCTTCTGGTCGAGCGATAGGGCACTCTTTGGGAACACGGTTCTGCCTCACTGTGCCCGTACCTTCGTAGCCCTGTGCCTTGAGATGCCTGAGTAGCTGCATGCTGGTGAATAAATTGTCAAAGTAGAAAAAGAAAGGAAGGTCGTGAGTCTCTGCTGGGAGTTTATCCACCGTTTGAAGAAGTGGCGCCGCTGCTTTTCCGAAGTCGTTTTCAAGTTTTTCAGATGTTCCGGGATCCCTCTACTTGCCTTGATACACTTCAAAGTTTACAAGGTATCCGTTCTTGACATTTAAGCACCAAACTTTATACCCGAAGTGGATAGGCTTTCCGCATATAAACTGCTTAAGCCATGACTAATACTCAATCATACTTTCGTCATAACTAAGGTGATGCAAAGGTTGAAAGTGCTCCAGGAACCTTGCTTTCAATAGCGCCATCAGTGGGCGCAACTTTGTTAACTTGTCACTAAGTGTTAGGCTTGCATTGTCCGCACAGTGCAGGAATCGCATTATCTTTACGAAGCGCTTTCTTCGCATAGCATTGTAGGCCATCGTGTTGCGCACATCTGTGCCACTGTCCCAATAGCACTTCTTTCCTTGAAAACAGTTATAGCCGGACAAAACGAGCACTCCAAGAAAACATCTTAATTCTTCTTTGCTAACCTCCGGATCGGGCATATTCAAAAATAACGCATACTTGTTTGATCAACGAGCTGTTCCACGAAGGCTTCGTCAAAAAAGAGTTCAAACAACTCAACAGGTGAGAAGTCTGTGTAAGCAGCAAAGTTTGGAAAGGGAATTATGCCGGAGCTTTTCTGGAGGCCACCCTTTGTCCACTTGGAAGTAGTGGATAATTTCGCAGGAACGCCCACGTCAACTACAGCAGAGGAAACCTCAGATGTTCCGTCACCTTGGCCGCCGGGTTCGTCATCGTCTGAGTCGTATCCACCAATGCGGCGTCTGTCACAGAAAACAGTTTCAGCGCCGGCTCGTAGCTGCCTCCCGCTTAGATTGTCAATGAGCCCGCCTGAATCTTCATCTGAATAGGTGCTATCCACTGGTAGCTCGATATTAATCGCTGACATGTCGTCATCTTCCTCTTCGGGTATCTTCGCTATTTCTTCCAAAGTCGACCTATTCAGACAATAAAATAAGAAATAAGTACTGCAGGAACGCACCAGTTGCCGTGCGAGAGATGAAAATGCAGTTTAAAAAAAATAAAAAGTTAGGTAGCCTAAAGGCCCAGCGTGACCGTATGGCAACGCAAAAGGTAACACGATCGTTCATGGACAAGTCAAACATTAATCTCTCACAAATGCTCATCGAAGGTCACAAATTCAAAGAGCAATACGGATGTAAGGATATCCGGCTATTGGTTAAACAAATAGTGCAAAAAAAACGCACTTACCCCTTGGAGCGATGCATGGCGACGCACCTCGCAGAGCAACACTTTTTCCTGTCATTGCGAAGAGCTCCCATAAAACAACTGACAGCTGCTGCCACCTGGTATTCATAAAGTGAACTCTAGTCTGTCAAATGGCATGTCGATGGCGATTTTGGCACCGTTTTGTTAATCTGAATGAATTGAAATCCACTGTGCAGACTAACGTGACCATATGGTCAAGCTGGTCTTTAATGGGTTAAAGAGAGCCGACACCATGTGTTCATCACGTGAAGAAAAAAGAACCGAGTCATCTCCGATCTCCAAAAAAAATGGGTACCCCAGTTCATTCAATTGACGCATTAGCCGAAAACAAAAAAGACAAAGCAAAAGCAGCTCTATTCTTTCCCCAAGCAAGCGCCAGAAGCAAAAACGTGTTTGCATCCCATATGTGAAAGGCGGGAGCGAGACGCTGGCTCGCATTCTCGGTAAAGAAGGGATGCTAACAGCGCACAAACCGACTACTCCCCTACCCGAAGGACCGTCGCCCTAAATAAAAGACCCAGGGCGTACTATACAAAATCCCCTGCTCGGTCTGCCCTGCCTCGTACGTAGGGGAAACTGAACTTCACGGAAAGAATGAGTCAACACAAAGCGGACGTCTAACAGATGAACCGTCAACACAGCTCTGTGGCCGAACACTGCGAGGCATGCAACCACCGAATTGACTTTGACGGTACTGTTGTACTGGAAACTGAAGCTAGCCCGCGCAGGAGGCTTCTACTGGAGTCATGACACATCCAACAGACACGGAAGAATGTTAATCGCTCCCTGGGGACACTTCCCTGTTCTTACAGCCATAGCTTGCGGCCACTGACACGGAGGTCTTCCACACGAGGACTTAACAAGCCAAGCTGCGTCTCGCCCGTAGTCACACCATGAAAAAGGGACCGAGCCGGTCCCGAAACATCGTGTTTTTCTGCAAAACTAACTTGGTTGGTGTCAGTTGTCTTTCTCCTAAAAAAAAAATCTGTAAGCTTGGCTTGTTTGCACTCCACAGCGAGCAACGCAGTCATGCGATTTTCATGTTCAGTCAGCAAACCCATTGCGATGTCATCATGGACAGCAACAAAATTCCTAATTGTATCGAAAGCGTCCATCAATTGTGAGGCAGTTGCCGCAGCAGGCACATCCTGTACCTTGTCATCTCCGTCATCAGAAGAATCCTCATCATTCTGGGTGGCTTTGATGATCTGCTCATCACTCACATCTTCGTGAACTACAACACGAGCGTCAGCGCCAATGTATTCGTCAAGCTCGAGATTAGGCAGCACTTTTCACATTTTTTCCAGCGTTTTCCAGGCGGCCGTCATCCCCGGAGCCGGTGATGCCTCTTTGTCGTCGCCTGTAATGTCTGGTGTTGCGCCAGCCGAATTTACTGGTCGATCTTCGGCAAATCCAGTGTGCCTGAAGCAGTTCTCAATTATTGAGCAACCCATTGTGCTCTAGGCAGCAGACATAATTTGCAGTGCCACGTACATGTCCACCATCATGTCTCGGCCGGTTCCACTGTTGAAGAGGAGCCGCTGAGTTAACCTCCCGTGGTAGAGGCTGTAGGACAGATGTTCAATTCGGAGGGAAAAGACCTCAGCTCCATGTTAGTGAGCTTGACTTCATTGGAGTGATGAGCTGAACAATTGTCCAGGCGCAAACAAACTTTACGGCCTTTCCACTTGATGTTGCGATCGAATGCCACCATTCACTTGGTGAAAATAGCACGGGTCATCCACGACTTGTTGTTTGCCTTGTACTGCACAGTTAGCGGGTTCTCTTGAAACAGCGCAGCTTGGCAGTTTTTCCTATGACTAATGGCGGACGCTTGTCCAAGCCGTCCATGTTTTTGCAAAGAGGCACTGTGATACTTTTTTGCTATGTTTTCTGCCATGACAGCGCTGCCCCTTGAAGTCCAGCGTCCTGGCCGGCAACATTTCAGAACATAACCCGGTCTCATCGGCGTTGTGGATGTCTGTTGACGCGAAGTTGCTTAAATGCCAGCCACATTGCTCGCCTATTCGCTCCACCAACGTCTGCGGACATCTATTAGCCGCGCAATACTTTCTGGCAATGTTATGGGAGGCAGGTTGAGCCAGCCAATGATGGCTTTAATACCTTCAGTGCCAAGTAGGCACGCATAGTTCAAGGCTTTTTGCTGGACGATGCTTCTGGTGAGGGGCCGTGTCACCTTTTTGTGCTTGGAGGATGTGCCTGAAGCATGTGCCTTTTTTTACGCTGTCCTTATTTCCTAGACTCGAAGACAGCGAACTTGCCGGAATTCTGAAGTCTTCAGCGATTGCTGTTTTCTTCTTTCTGCTGTTCGCCTGGGCGGTGATTTGAGCTTTCTGCTCGAGGGAAAGGGTGCGTAGGCATTGACATGTCCTACGCACGGATGAAAGCTCGTCGTCTTCAATGAGGCGCATTGTGAGTGACGCGACCACGAAACAAAGCCGAAATGGCGAATCTTCAATCACGTGATTTCATGCTTACTATGGCTTTGGATTTGACTTTGGATTCTCTTTCACCAGTGACACTTGCTTTGGTTTTGATTTTGCCCGCGAAAATTTTGTTGAAGCGGAAATGCTCTGCAAAAATGGTTCATTGTGCAGAGAAATTTGGAGCATTAATTACTATGGAATACTGATGGGGAATAAAAAAATTATTTGTTGTCACGAAAATTTTGCAGTGGCGGTATTCATTGTGGCGGGATTCAACTCTATCGCATTGCCCCTGCCCATACTGTAAATGACCAACATTGCCGCGCCCGTCGTCCTACTTCGCTATAACCTGCACCTGTGACGGTCGCTTTTGTCCGTGGGGGGAGAAAGTATAAGCACAGCGCGCAACCTCATCTATACATATTTATCATCGTCGCTTATCTTCATCTTCGGAGAAGTGGCCGCCATACTTGCGAGTGGCGGTCAAGCTCGCTGCATCCTTAGTCTCACTAGGTACTATCGCGCTCAGTATCAGCTACACCGCGCGAGCGCATGGCCGAGCGCTCGGCACGGCTGTACAGTGGCGTTGATCGCGCCGTTTTTTCGAACTATCTGGAGAGGGTGTAGCTGTTCCAGCAAGCACGCTGTAACCCCTTGGCCCCGTTTATCTGAAGGGCACATCATTTTTTTCTTGTTCACTTTGTTTTCATTGGGGAAGAAACTGCAAGTTTATGCAGCGCCTTTTCCATCGACGAGGCACTGCGTGCTGAAGTTGGTTATCACAGACTGAGTGCTTCCATCATCCGCGAATGGCTGTGCGTTTAGACATGATATCAGCACTGACAGAGCACGTTAGCGTCCAGCGTAAGGGCGGAAGCAGCTGCGACGTGGGCAATGCAGTGTTTTCAACAGAGCGTTTGCATGGTCCGGGTACTAATGCGACAAAGCGTTGCCATTGCTACCACCGCCATTCTCTGTTGCAGCAACATTTCGCATTTGGCCATAGCAGCCTACTTTGTTCACTTGCGGCAACTCCTGGGACTACGCGTCGGGTCGCCTTCACAAACTTCCCTCATGTGTAATTGCTCCAGAACACACCGCTCCTTCTTAAGGTGTGTTGAATGGTATCGAAATTTTACAGTGCTCTATAACTAAGGCCCCAAACCCCGATTTTGCCGATCATTACACACATTACGAGAATACATTAGTCCACAGTCAGGTCATGCTAAAGTAGCACCTGGAAAGACGTTTCCAAGAAACGTGATCGCAAGATCTTGTGCATGGAATTTTTTACTATGGTACTTAATTGGCGTTCCGAAGGGTCGTGTGTTCACTGAGAGATATATTCAGTCTGAATGAAAAAGTTTTCGATGGCACTAGGACAGCTTGCTTGCCGTGAATACGAAAGCCTGAGATGAATTAAGAAGTCGATTATTGTGGAATAGGAGGTGTATCAGGAGGTTAAATTGGATCAGTAGTAATCACGTGTATATACTGCCTTGTATACCTTATGACCAATAACCGTTGATATCACGGCAATTTTCGGGGAGCAGTTTTCCTGGACAACCCCACCGATGCTGACAGCTTCGGTTGACAATTAGGGAAATAAAGCTTTCTCATTAAAATAGATTTTTGGTATTTGAGTGAACTCCGAAGCTGCGTCACTTTTTGTTTCTTTTATTTTTGTGCGACTAAGAATTTAAGCTACAGTCAGAGATGAGGTAGTTAAAGAAGTTATCAAATAACATTGACAACTGTAATATTTCTTCATTGAAATAAAAAGCAAACTACCATAAAATAAAAATTCTCCCTAAAGTAAATGTGTTATACAATACGAATACTGCCTACCATTCCTTTAATATCACAATAGAATTAGGAAGAAACGCACGAGTTGTGCACCAAAATAAAAGCTAACAAATTGTAAATAAATATTTGATTAGAAGGAAGTAGACGAGAACTGCAACGCACACGTAAAGGGATGTAGCAAATTCAATACAGCTAGCTGTTGGCGCCGAGAGCTGCACTTTGAAAATGAAATCAGAAACTACAAAACCACGAACACCCAGAAAGGAAAAAAAAAAGTGGTCGTCACTATTTAGTATCGTGTCATCGCCCCTTGAACGGCGACCACTTCCTGCATCCTCGACGGAAGCTACGCGTACAGATTCTCCATAAAATCTGCTTCATTTTTGATGCGCATCCATTCCTCTCCTACCGCGTTTCATAGCTCATCAGCATATGATCGGTTCAGTCCTCTTTTGCAGAGCCCGACTTTCATCCTTCCCCATACATTTTCAATGATGTTGAGGTCGGCTGCTTTGGGCGCCCACTGTAGACATCGCACTCCTCGCTCGTTAAGGAGTTCCTCGACAATTTTTGCGGTGTGCACAGGTGAGAGATCATGCTGGAAGAGGAAATCTCCTTCAGGAAAAGGGCCATCCAACGCGTAGGGAATCATGACATAATCAAGTATGTCACAATAGCTTGCCGATGTCAGGTGTCCGTCAATGCAATATAGGACACCAAGTCCATCTCGGGACACAGCTCCTCACACATTGACCGTAGTGCGGCCACTTGATGCCACTTCCTGGACGTAACGGGGTTCGTGGCGGGTATAGACAGGGCGCCAAACTCTTTATTTTTGGTCCCAGCATGTTGTGAATGTTGATTCGTCGGAAAATATTACCGTTTTCCAGTCGTCGGTGGTCCAGTCGACGTGTTCACTTGCGAATTTAAGTCGCGCCGTCTTGTTCGCATCTGTCAGGAGCGGCTTCTGAGCCGCCGGATGGCTCCTCAGACCTCCTTCCGCCAGCCTGCGTTTGACTGTAGACACGCTCGCCGACACACCAGCAGCAGCACCTATCTCCTTGGCGGTGCTGAAGGGGCTCGCCCGCGCGGCCTCGAGAATGCTCTTGTCCTGAGCTGCAGTCGTTTGCTCGAGGGTGCCGTTTATGTGGAGCGTTGCCGATGCGGCCTTCATCCCTATAAGCCTGGATGATGCGGTTCACAGTCTTATTTGACCTTCCAGTAATATCCACTGTTTGATGTTGGGTATACTGCTTTAAGGACAGTTCAACTATCCGCAATCGCTCACTGTTGGGCACCCGGGACATCTTGCGAGCTGACAAACGTATTGCTGTTTATTCTCGGCTCTACAAACAGCCACTTTCCAGCGCATTAGTCTGCGGCTCTTCCGTCCACATTTCCTTGTTCAGTAAAATGATGAAACGAAAAGCGGCCAACCAGATAAGAGCGATAGGGCGGACCGAGAGGGCCCCGATCACGAAGTTTGGGCGTCGATGGACGGCTACAGTTATCATTTTCGAAACTGATGTCAAAACAAGAATAAACGAGGGGGAAGGGGGAAGTGAGCAAGTGGAGGTGATGCGAAACGGCTGGAACAGCCATTTCGCAACACCCTCTCCAGATAGTTCGAAAAAACTGCGCGATCGACGCCACTGTACAACCGTGCCGAGCGCTCGGCCATGCGCTCGCGCGGTGTAGCTCATACTGAGCGCGATAGTACACACAGACACACACGCACCTACATCTGTGTCCACAACCCAGTTGGTACGTGGGCAGCCTACCACAAAGCAGGATTCAGACAAACAAACAAAGAACAGCTGAATGCAAGGAATGGCTACTGTAAGTGCTAGCGCTCTAAAAAACCACCTGATTGAGACTCCTGTCCTTGGAAAGATAATGCCCGGGAACCGCTGCCAGCTCATCATCAGAAGGCTGCACTTCATTGACAGCAGGGCGATCCAGAACTTGGAAGAACAACCTCAGTCTCTGCTCTGAAAAAATTGGTCAATGTATGGGAGCTTCTGAACAAGTACCGTACGTGCCTGAGTGCGACATGTCAACAAGAACTTGTTTCTATTCAAAGATCGACTTAGTTGGAAGCAGTACATGCCTCTAAAGAGAGCAAGGTTTGGCATCCAGCCATTCCAGCAGTATGAGCCAAATTTGGGACTCAGTAGTGCATACAGGGAAAGGCACTGACCTGGAGACCTTGTCAGTAGCATCAGAAAGCTTCAGCATGGCTACAAAATTTGTAGTGAAGATTGGGGAGCCTCTCCTCAACAAAGGCTACTGCATCATTACAGACAACTTTTACACATTCCAAGAACTTGTTTACTTCTTGCTAAAGAGGTGTCCCAATATCTGTGGCACAACACGAGGGTTATGCAAAGATCTTCCTCTTGGCTTCACCACGACCAAGCTCAAGAAAAATGAGATGCTTGCTATTCAAAGGGGGAAGTGTTTGGCGATATAGAAGGACAAAAAGCTGGTAACGGTTTTATTCTCTGTACGCAGTGCTGAAATGGTGCGATCCATTGACAGGGTGGGCAACGAGACCATGACGCCTGAATCTACCGTAGATCACTACAATGAGAGGAGCCAACAGGGCAGACCAGATGCTGTCGAGCTACTCAGTGCCACAGAAGCGAAAGACGATCTCATACAAGATCTTCCAGTACTTGTTGAATGAGGCGACATATAATTCGTTCATCCTCTATCAGGAAGGAAGAAGCTCAGAATCTCATCTGGTATACCAGCTGCAACTTGTTGACGAGATCATCGGCAAGTATTCGGGGAATAGTACCAAGAAGAAAGGGCGGCCGGGATGTCCCTTGAACATGAAGCAGCTTACTGCATGAGCACCACTTCCTATCGTGCATCCCACTAACGGGGAAGCAAGAACCAACACGCTGCTCTGTTGTCTGCTATGGGGGTACATCGCATGTGTTTCGTGTAAAACAAGTACATTTCCACTAATGCAGTACGTCATGGAGAGAGCTTTTAAGAAATTTTTCTGCAGAGTACTTGCTTAAAGCATGGCATTAGTGTTTCATCACATCAAGGATTGCAATAAGAGCCAAGTTATCATCCTGCCTATCATAGAAGTTCAGTTATGGTGTTTTTTAAGTTGCGACTCCACAAACAGGCATACAAACTTTTATTCCCGCCTTGGAAGAGGCGACTTCAACACCCCCATAATGCCCATAAGAAAAAATCTGTGGCATTCTGTTCTGAAGTGTTCTCATTCCATTTTCTTGTTGGCTGATTTATTTACTATTGTATGAAGATGTTTGGTTTGCTTCTGTTGTTACCCCAGTTTCTAACGTAAATACCCTCACATTATGCTGCACTTGAGGCCTGTGAGGTATCTGAATGTTTTTTTTAAATGCATTTTTTTTTGCAACGGCAGTTATCCCTTGCTTAGCAAAATCATGGTGATGACGTCGTGTGTGCTTTCCCCTTCCTTGTTTTTCTCTGCGAAGGAATTCAGGAATGCAGCGAGGGAATTCAGGTGAGGGGGAGAGCGACCACATCTCACACTACCCTCAGCTACTTGCTCACTCGGCAGCATGCATTCATCAGAGCATACCTGTGGCAGTAATGCGAGCATAACGGTGTAAAGGCAACTGACATGCTCACCACTATCCAGAGTTACGAAACACTTCGACTGGCATCAGCACTTTACCCCGACTGCTACTGAAAAAACTTGGGGGCATTCTGAACCGCATTCTTAAAGAAAATGTGGTAGCATTTAGATTGCCTGTATGGTGTCTACAATAACTATATAATGTTCTTTTTGCGATTTTCCCGCAAAAACTCCGGTTGAAACCAGTTTCACAGCCCTTACATGGTATACTTAAGTCACCTTCTAGAATGTGGGAATGCCTTTCGTTAGATTATCGTATCGGGTTAAACTAATCTGACCGTATAATCTACCCTAATCCACCATAAGGTGGAACACTGCTTCTGGAGAAAAATTTATTTCCCCATTGGACTTAAGAAACTGCATACCCTTCACCAGCTCCTCGTGCTTTCAAAAATGTGATTACATTTATAATAGGTTAATTAGTTCTCAAGATATAATAATCAGCCACCAATGTCAACCAGAACACTAGAGAGAAAAGTAAAACATAAAAGCTCCAAAATGGCACATTGTTAGACTCCAGAAAGAAATTGGAATGCAATGTTGGAGACAGTATTCTAATTTTACCATCATTAGTGATTTCACAGCATAGTGAAATTCGTGCAACAAACTGTGACTAACATGCAATTAAGAACCAGATCATCAAAAAATTTCTGAGCCTTAAGTGGAAAATCCGCTCCCAAAATTGCATGCTCAGGTCACCTAGCTACATGCTGAGATATGCCACTTAGAAATTTGCATTCTCAGGAAAATGAGAAAAACAGAGGGCTGTTTATTGAAGTAAAATTGAAAGTTATCCACCCAGTGTCCTTGGGAAATTGCTTATAGCCTTCCAGAATGTAGTCGGCTTGCTTACTGGCATTGAAATGGCGCCTTTTCAGCATGCGCTGCACATTTTCTGCGGACTTGTACAGATTTCAAAGTAACAATCTTGAAGGTCGCGTCGCCGAGCGGTCCTGCAGCGATAGTCGCGGCGCCTTCGGTTCCATCCAAGAATGCTGCCTTGCGCTCCATTGCGGGAGTCGATGCCATCTGCTGCAGTTTTCCATGCCCATTCCTTGTAATAGCTTTGACCTCGGAAGGTTGCAGCATCGGGGTATGTCACTAAACGCGACCGCTGTCCCAGGTTTTCGTATCCGCGGCCACCGTTGCGCTTAGGCCTAACCTGGTCCCCCATCGCAGTGCGGTTCGCATGGTGGCATACCCGCAATGCTTGCGGTTTTCGCGGAGTTCATCTTCTTATAGTTGTCAACAAGTAACGTTTTCCTTTTCTTTCCGAACTTATTTCCGACCTCTTCTTTCCAAAGGCACACCAACGATGATACACAGACAAGATGGTTCTGGCTTGCGGCCGTCCACAGACGCGTCAAGCAGACGACGGGAAGTGTGTCAGCCAATTGGATGACATGTTTCAGTCACGTGCACCAACTAGCAAATAGCAGCGCATGTTGCGACGTTTGGCGCCTTTTTTTTTTTCTCCAACCAATAAGCATTTTTAAAAGCGCAGCAATAGCGCGAAATTCAACACGAAAAGCTGGTCTTTCCAATGAGACCAAGATGGCGGCAATCAATGCTGGAGGATGATGGCTGCGTGTCGCAGAAATAGCACGGTTTTAATGTCAAAATCTGCCCAGAGGGTGCGCAGATCTACATTTTGAATTGTATTACAGTCAAGCTGACTCTGCAGTTCTGGAAATTCACAAAATTCCTGAAAAAAATCGATTTTTTTCACAATTTTTTTGCCCTTCCCCACGAAGCAGTCTTCCCCCTTTAATCCATCATGTTGTGTTGATGAAATCGTGACCCTCTCGACTAATCGGAATGACAGAGAAACCGGAAATCTTTTGTGAGATGACAACCTAAATGCTGCCACATTAATTTGCATTACCACAAGGGTAAAACATCGGTGAACTTCTCTTGCATAGTGTGACTAATAAAGGCTTCGTGATTAACATACGATTATTCGCTGTCATTCCAACAGGTTTGGTGGTGACGCCTTTCCTGCAGTCTGGTGGCTGCGATCGATCCCGAGCGTTTTTAGAAGTGCCCACCTGGTAATGGCCTCACACACTGCATGACCAGCCGGCGGTGGACGTCGTCGTCATCACTGCCCGATGGGACCATATTGGTGCTCGTATAGACTTGTGTGATTGCGAATGGGCCATGTGTTGCATTGGTGACTCGGCAGTGGCACAAGTGAAAATAGGTCGAGTGTCATAATAGTGGCAGGACATCAGGAAGCACACATCAGGTGATTGGCTTGAAACTGCTCTACGCTGCTGCAGACTAGGGCTTTGGTCCCATGTGCAAGGCAGGTATGCGCTCCTTTCATTGGCTTTGACACCCTCAGTCCCTAGCTGCATGCGGCTGTTTCCATGCATTTACTGGCATCTTTATTCCTTGGCCTTTCTGCAGGTGCAACTCATGCATTGTTTTTTTTTTCTGTAATTGCACAAGAAATCGACGTTTTGTTCAGGATCTTGTATTTTTCGTGGTCTCGGTGCTTGTTTCTAGTATATTTTTCATTGCATATTTCACCCTGTAAATTATGAGCTGACGACCACGGGACACCTGGCAGATCATTGATGTTTTAGTACCAGTGAACTTAATGTTGTGTGCAAGGTTGCACTCTGGAAAAATGCAGCCAGGTCAGGTTTTAGGCATAAAAACAGTAAAAAAAAACGAGGGACAAGAGGAAGAAAACACACAGCTACGACTGGACTAGCAACTGTGCTTTATTGAACAAGGCACTTTCCCAGTACAGTTCACAGGACATGCACAGCAAAACTAAATCCACCGGTTAGTGACATCAAATAGATAAGCAGCACTACTATTGCCCGCGCACCAAAAAGCAAGTTCTTTTTCAAGCAGGCGTACCGAAGTAGTGCTAATGCAATTTTCACCATGCAACCATGTAGTAGGCTTCTAAAATTTCGCATTCTTCTTTCCCGCTGCCTCTGCCAAAATGCTTACTGTATTTACACCATTGTAAGTCAACCCATTTTTCAAAATTTGAAAATCCGAAGTGGAAGGGTAGACTTAAAATCGAAACCAAAGCATCGCAGCATAAATAAAGGCGAGACAAACAAGATATCATGCATGCTGCAGCGTGGTTGCATTTTTGCTGCGTGGCTCCGTCGCATCACTCTTGGTGCTGGCCTTGAGCAGCTGCTATGTCAACGCGCAGAACCGGCATCCCCACCCCGCGCATGGCTGCCGATGGGGGCTGTCGATAAGCAGCAAACCGGCACCAGCCCACTCCCCACACGTGGCCGCAGATTGCGGCTGCTGATAAGCAGCGGCGACCCAGTAACGCAATCGCATTCTACTCTTAATAGGCGTCATCCAAGTTCTTTTTTTTTACTTTTAACCGCACACTTGGCGCTCAAGGGAGCGTCGATAGTGGATGGAAGAGCCGCTGTTCCAATCGCGGCGGCACCACCACTCAGAACCGCAGTGGCGCAAGGGAGTGTTAGTAGCCAACGGAACAGCCAACGCCACTACGCCTCTCATGCATAGTTTCTTTTTAGGTCTGACGCATTTTACTACTGCGGGTCGAGTTTAACAAGTTTTTAATGTAGTGCTTCATACTCCAGTCCAGTAAACGAACGGCGCTCATTCATGGCTACGTTCAAGATGGCTGTCATTCTTTACGTCGAAGAAATGAACTGCACTCCGGGCCGCAAGTTCGACGTTTGCAACGGGCGATACAGGTGTGGCAGCTACAGCGAGGCAAAATTTTCAGCTGTTCCACATGATGTCGTGATGTGGCTATTTGCGAAGTGCGGGATTTCGCTGCTCAGAAATGTGATGGGGGGGGGGGGGGGGGGGGGGGGGGGGGGGGGGGGGGGGGGAGTCGACTTACATCTGAGTCGACTTAAAATCGTGTAAACACGGTTTGTTGCCAAACAGCGGGTAGCAGCCACATTCGCAACAATGGGGAGGCAGGTTCTGTCCGTCAGTGTAAACCTTTTCGCATGTGAGGGTAAACTTATGCACTAGGCCTGTGGAACATTTCGTGAAAACATTTTCATGCTTCGTCGTAAGAATGGGAATTCTCGAATTGCCTCGTGATATACGCGGGCACAGTCCCGACAGCTTCCAGGGAGCAGAGAATATAACGTTAACGCCTATAACATTAAGGTTTTTAGCAGCAGCATTGAAATCTGTGAATGGTCAAACACAAGGAATGTCCTCTCAGGATAGCACTACCTCTATGGGCTCACTGTGGTCAAGAAATTGCACAACCCGCAAGCCACTGATTATGTTGTCATTATCTCTGAAGAGACTGCCAAGGCGTGTAGGTGCTTTTTTAGGCTCTGAATTTCTGCATCGTTAATGGCATGTTTTTTCATGGGAATGTAATTAAAAAACATAAAAAGCCATTTCCCAGGCCTTCTCTTTGTTGTCACCTGCTGGGTGGCCACATACATTTGGTTGTTTGCACTAGTTGCTTAGCAGGTGTGCAAATGACAAAGCCTGTGCAGTTTTGCATTTGGGTTGTTTCTTTGAGTTCCATACAAGCTTTTTGTCATTCGATGTATATAAAAAAGTACTCAGCACTGTTTCATTTTGGTTTGGATTAAGCCTGGAATTTCTTTTTTTTTAGTTGGACTGTTACGGAGAAATGCTTTGCTGCCTTGATACTTGAACTCTATACTGTTGGCATGTTCCCTTATAAAAATTGTCTATAGACTTCTTATTGACTCTATTGTCTTCCTATATATATTTCCTGTTGTCTATTCATAGTCTGCAGACAAAAGTTCACTAAAAGTGTATGGCCATATATGTACATGATGATTTGTGAACCTTTACAAAATTTTATTTTTTTTTAACTGTGATGTGTCGGGGTGGTCTGTTGAACTATATTTTGTACAGCAAGGCAGACATTATATACAGTCTTTGTCAAAAACATAAGACCCAAGGGGTCTGCTTCCAAGCCGTGGATCGTGGCTCTTAAGCACATCTGACAGTCCTAAGGTTGGGAGGGTTAATGAGGAAGTTTCTCCCTCCTTCGTGAGATTAGGGTCCCTGGGTATGCAAGAGGAGTCGCGCTGCAAGGCTCAGAAGCAGATCCCTTTGTTCTTTATACTTTTGACAAAGACTGCACCTGATGTGGATCATTAATCGAACAGTTAACTTGAATTAACTAATAAACATTTTTGATTTTACAGGGCAAGGTTATATTGCAAACTGAACGGCCATCAACATACTGCAATCCTTGTTTTTAAATTTTCTTAATCTGCAGTGTGGTTGGGAATAACAAGCATCAAAAATATGCAGTTGAAAGCTTGTTGAGTTGGCTTCCAAAGGAAAGGAAAGGGCGGGATCCAAAGGGAAGTTATTCATTGATCCATAAGAGGTACATAATAGAGCACTGCACGGGCCTGATTTTTCGGCCCGGGCCCGCTTTATGAAGCCCAGCCCAGGCCCGTGATACTAAGCCCGGTCCTGGGCGTACATGACCGAGCCCGGGCCCAAGGTTCCAAGCCCGGCCCTGGCGTTCGTTACTAAACTTAGCCAGGGCGCGTGTTCATGACCAGGTCCGGCCCGGGCCCGCTAGATGATATTTGTTGTTGATGATGATTATTATTGATGCCTTGTGCTTTGTAGCTGGCGATCAGATAGAAAAGCCGGTGTGTACATGCATTGAAATGTTGCTTTACCCTCTGTGGTAGCTCAGCGGTTAAGCTGTTGTGCTGTAAAGCCCTAGGACGCGGGTACGATTCCCGCGGCCACCCGTGTACTTATATTTAGGTGCACGTTAAAGAACTCCAGGTGGTCGAAATTAATTCGGTCCCCACTATGACGTGCCTCGTAATCATATTGTGGTTTTGGCATGTAATACCAAGGAATGTAAATGAAATGTGATACATGTACCTACATGTGTTACCTGAAAAGTCTTTACAATTAATGTATGGTGACAATAAAAAATAAAACTTGGCAACAAAATTTATTTAAAAGGAGTGTACAACTAGAAAGGAAAAGCGGATAGAAGCAAACCCGGGACATTTTCTTTGATGCTCTTTTCTACACTCGTGTTGGAAACATTGTTTACACATTATTTAAAAAGAGGCTCTTGAATAATAATTTATTGCAGCAAGATAACAAAGCTTTTTCATATATTATATTTTTTATATTTCATCAGCAAAAGCAGAAGAAATATAAATCGTTCATATTCTAACGTTGACACGGAAACGTAAGCGCCACGTACAATATAATTACATAATCAACCTGTCCCGCACCATACTTGATGCTACTCTAGATCAAAGGTTTCTCTCTTTCTGATGAAATAAAGATAGAAAATAAGCTTAAAATAACACCCAGTAACGCAAAAAGACTGCACCTGAAAACGATGCCACAGGAATAGGTGTCTGAAAATGCCAGCAAAAGGCAAAAATTTACATATTCTTGTGCAAAAACAGCAGGTTGTCCAGGCTCTCCGGCTTTAAGCAGGTCCTCCTCTCTTGGAGTACGTACCCAGCTGCACTAAAATTGCGTTCGCTACTGACGCTCGTGGGTGGGATGCAAAGTACTTTTTTTGCAAGAAATGAAAGCCCTCAGTATTTCCTGCAGTGGGCTTCCCACCATTCAAGCAGTTTCTCAATGTCCTCACACGAGTCACTGTTCCAAAGGTACCTGTCAAGCTCACTGTCGGCTGGCTGAGTTTCCGCAGCATCGTGCCACTCCTTAAATTCGTCAAGGAATGTACGCTTCACTGGGGGTCCATTTCTGGTGCTCGTTTCTCCTTGTGGAAATGGGAGATGCACATCAAACAATTCGCGTACTCTGTCGTGAACAGTTTTCCTCTCCTGCTCATCAAGAACACGGAGATGGCGTAAAGGCGGCCACAAGAACGTTGCGATTTTTTGAAGTTCTCCTATGGGCATTTTTATTGGAAGAAATTCTAGCATCCTCGACTTGAGCTGGCACACTTCTGGTGAGTCTGTTGAAGCAGCAGTAAGGTGCTTCTTCAGTTTTGTGTAGTACATCAATACAAGGGGCAGCGTTACAACTTTGTCCTGCTCAAGCTTTTCGCTGGCCTCCTTGAAGGGCTCCAAGAATTCGACGACCACCGTCAACAAGGCCTTGTTGACGTCTTCCAAGAGTAGATTGTCCCGTGAATCCAGGAGGTTCTCTATCGCATCGTACTGAGTTAGCACGGACTTGATCATGGCGAGCTTCGAATTCCACTGCGTGCTTATCTCCTGGCACACACCGTGTGGTAGCTGGCTCATCAGTCCGCTTTGTTTTAAAAAAGTTACGACAGCCTTCACCTTTTGCTGTTGTTCCAAAAGGTCGTGCAGTTCCTGAGCGAGGTACCCGTCGTCAGACGCGTTCCGAAGAACGGTGTTCAAGACGGGAGCAGAGCAGTTCATTCTGGTATACGGACGTTGCGCGCTAATTATGTTGGCACCCTGGTCTGTCACGAATACCACATTGCTTAAAATGCCTTCATCAATGCACTCCTTCGTACAACCTCTTTACGGATGTTCTCTCTCGTTTTTCTCTCAGGGGGGAAAGTCGTTAGTGAACAAAACAAGGCTCCTCATTCCCTATTTCACACTCACGTAATGCGCCATTGCAGTCATATAGGCTACTTTCTTGTAGTCATCGGTCCACGTGTCAAGGGTCATCGAGCAGCGACCTTCCTTCATCGCTGACTGAATCTCGGGCATCACCGCTTCTCGGAGTTCGTTTGCAACTTCGGACATCCTGCGAGACACCGTCGTAGCATGCGGAATCATGGACTTCGCGGATATGCTCCCGTACTTGGCACCGATAGCAATCAGTTCACTGACAACTTTTAGGAATCCGTCGTCGCAAACAACATCAAATGGCCGCATATCTTTTGCGCACCATTTGGTGCAAGCAGTCGTCAGATTCCCCTTTACGATATATGAAACATGGGGTTGCTTCTCGGTGAAGAACGAAGTAATGGCAGTGGTGTCATCTGCAGCCTTGCACTTGTGGCGGTTCAGGTGCGGCGTTCCTGTCTTCCCGCCATCATATGCGAAGAAAGCTTTGCAGCTTTTGCACTGCACATGCCGTACTGGTGATAGGGTGTGCACGTCAACAACTTCCAGGAAATGTCTCCAAACCTGGCTTTTCCTAACTTGCTTGGAGACAAGCTTTAGCTCCCCAGCAGTGGGCTTATCTCTTAATACAGCTGCATTCATGGGGCCGAGGCAAATCATGAACCATATAACGTCGATTACCAACGCATTAAAGGGACAGTGAGAACTCTATCAAATTTTTTTTGTTAGCAAAATCTGATAGTTCGGCATTTCATGGCTTTGTTGCTGCTTGTCTGGGAGCGAAAGATGCATTTATTTCAAAGAAATTTGGATTCGAAGTTGAAAAAGTTTTTCCCGCCGCTCCGATTCAAACTCGGGAACTCTTATGACATCATGGCGCACTCTTATGACGTCATAAGACGGAGTGACGTGAAACGTGATGTAAATGCAGACTCCATGATTTCTGGCGGCTAGCGGTGCTGTCTAGCAGCAGCCAAAATGAAAGCTAACGCCGCCGCACATTGAAGGCATCTATTGGGATTTGCTACCGTTGCTTCGTTTACGTTCGCACCGGCATCTTGCCAGCGTTATGATGGATCCCGTTCCCGAACCCGACGACGAGGTTCTCGCAAAAACTCCGGCCTGCATTTCAGCGACCTGATCCCCACTGAGTGTGCGATGCTTTTTAGGGAGCACGGTTAGGTTAGGCGCCGGCGGGTCGTTTCCCACTTCCGCCGTGAGCAGCCATTGCAAATTAAATATCATAACCCCAGTGCGAGGAGTCGCGAGGGATCAGGACAGCGCGTCGCACTCATCGGAGACTGGCCGGGGCTTTGGGGCCAATGGATTGTGATTCCTTGAATGGTGCGGTTGCACGGTGCAGCAGGCGGCGTCGAGGTCTCCCACAGTTACAAGGGCCAGGTTATTTATTTATTTTTTGCCACAAAAAACGGATGGGTGCTGAAGGGCGCTCGCGTTTAAAGTTGGCGGCTTGAAAGTAAAGCCGACGCACGACACTTCAATGGCTTTCGCGCGTTTCCAAAGGATAGGGTCCACTGGATCGGGCTTTCTCGCCCACTTGCATGTACCTTCTGATGTGTACTGTGAATGGATTAAATTAGCCGAGACCTCGAAAAGAACAGCTCTGCCCAACTGCCGAAGCTATTGAATGACGTCACAACGCGCACCTCGCCGCAGAGCCGAATCGGTCTGGCCGGGCCGGCGGCGGCTGGCGCACTCGGCGCGAAATAGAGACATCCTCCAAGTCTCCGCCAGTGCGGTCAGAGCGCGCCGAAGCCGCCGAACGCGTCGCCGGTCAAGCACAGTTGGAATATAGAGGGTCTCGCTTTAACCGACGTGACGCCGTGCAGCGCGCGCGTGTTACGCCGGGGTATAAACGCGCCTCAACATAGCCTGCACTTAACTGCTGACCAACGTATTCGGTGGCAGCATCTATGGGAGCCACTGAAACCCCCTGTCCACTCATTTAATAAAAAAAAAAAACCTATGCCTTTGGCGTTTGAGGCGGAGACGCTACCACTCCGCCACGACAGCTCAAGATTTAACCATGAATAAAGGCGCATCTAGTGAATGCACTCTTCCAATGCAGAAGTCTCCGCGCTTTCGCTATGTATATCCTGGCCTAACAGAGCTAGGCCATCAGCAATTTTTCATAACTGCCTTGTACCTTGTCTCCCGTCCCTAATAAACGATTTCCATTAAAGTAGTTTGAAGTTGACTGGCACAGCCGGGAATGTTTCGGCGGGCGAGCGTGCGAACACACAAGTGCTCTTTATACTGCGAACTGCCTTGTACGATCACCGACCATCGTGCCATCATAGTTTTTCATCGACCGTGGCGATCATCTGACCAGTCTTAACAGGCTCCTTCAAAGGTTAACTAGCACTTGAAGCGGCACTTGGAGTTCTTCTGCTGTTCAGCGCTTGTGAATCAAGGCGCGTCAAAAACAAAACCACGGGGCATGCAACACTCATAGACGTGAAGCGCCATAAAAAAAATCGAAACTATCCTGGCTGCCTGTGGCGCCGCCAAGCATCGGTTTTCTTTGCTTCCAACATTCAGGTTGTCTTTTGTCTTCTTGCTTGTGTGATAAAAGTCTTCTTGCTTGTGTGATAAAAGTGCACTATCAGTTTTAAAACAAAACTTACTTCAATATTGAACCGCGCAACCTTCCTTTGTCAGCCTCGGAGATTCGCGGCATCCATGTAGGACGGAAAATTCCTCCAACGTGGCGTCTCTTGTCCTATGACGTCATTACGCTTGTACTTGCAAGATTGACCTGTGGCAGCGATACCTGTATTTTGGTTCTTGCTATTTTTTACCTTACAAGAGCTTTGTTTTCAGTAAGAGTGGCGTTTTTGTTATCAGGAGCTGGTATTCTATCGATGGAAGCCAACTCCAATTTCTCCGCAGTGTCCTTTAAAAGCATCAGCACGCTCTGACGAGCTATAACAGAACAGCCAAAGCCTTTTTATTTCCTCTTTTTTTCAGTAGATGGCGACGTCGGTCCCACGTTACGCACGAAGCAGTTCCTCACAGGAGGTTCCTTATGGGTGGGCCGCGCTCTGCGGCCTACGCATGCTCCACCTAGCCGGCTGTCGCCTAGTAAGTTTTGTCGGTCCCACGTTACGCACGAAGCAGTTCCTCACAGGAGGTTCCTTATGGGTGGGCCGCGCTCTGCGGCCTACGCATGCTCCACCTAGCCGGCTGTCGCCTAGCAACGGAGGCCGTCTCTGATGCTTCTTCCTTTGCGCGCCTCTTATTTCTGTTCACGTTCGTTTTGGAGGAAAAGAAAAAAATTACAACTTCATCTGTTTTTAGCTTTTCTTTACTGAGGTATACTATGAGCCCAGCTCTTTGCACGTGTCACTTCAGATTGGCACAAAATATCTTAGGCCATGCAATGCATAATGTTTGCATGTGCTCGAAGGCCCGACTTATGCCTTTTAATGAGCGGGCCCAAGTCCGGCCTGGGCCCACGGCCTCAAGTCCGAGCCCATCCCAGGCCCGCACTTTCAAGCCCGGGCCCAGCCCGGCCCCCGCCGGAAAACGCTTCAGACAGCCCGGCCCGCGGGCTCTGCCGGGCCCGAGCTTTCGTGTCGACCCAGGCCCGTGCAGTGCTCTAGTACATAATGTCTGCCTTGCTGTACAGTCTAGCTCAACAGACCGCACTGATGCATATTTTTAAAATAAAAATCTGTGAAGGTTAAAAGAAAGTCGCTCTGTATAGATTCTCTGTAGATTGCTTATAGGTTTTCTGTGTAGAAAGTTTCTATAAACGTTTATGGACAGTGTACACTTCTGAAGAAATTTTTGTAAGGGTTGAGTGCTAGCCATTGTTACCAGTACTAGTTACCAAAACAACCTGCCTTCATAGAAATGCATACTTGGTAAAAGCCAGGGCCCCGCTGTGGTTCTTTGTAGTAGGTATTGTGGGGGAATCATCAATTAAATAAAAAGTGAATGATGTATTCAAGCACTCATAAGCTTTGTTTATGCAGAGAACCAATCATTAGAGGCAGCGTTGCAGCCAACCATTGTCCCCCTGCTGCATTAGGAATGCTGGTATGATGATTGAAAATTCCCGGTAGCGCTTTCAGTATTTTCACCGTCAGGTTGCAGCCTTCTTTCAGAGTTCTCTTCTCGTGTCCATTGTTCAAGTTTAAAAATCGTTTCTTGGCTTCATGCAGCTTCCACAAAGGCTGCTAACCTTCCTTGAGCACAGAGAGAAGTAATTTCTGGAAGATGAAAGGAATCGCAGTGGTTATTGTAAGAGGGGTGGATTCCTTTCAGGGTGCATGGTGCGATCCCCAGCTGTGCTTGGCTTCAATTGAAACATTGGCGCTGTTCTGTTGTGCAGCCACTGCCATGCAAGCAAAAGCAAAGTCTGAATAGGCAGTGCTCATCTGTGCACTCGTTTTGCCGAACCCATTTGTAACATGCGTCACCGTCATTAAATGTCTCAAGACCGCCCTGCCTCATACTTGACTGAAGTGTGTACCTTTCCCACCCTCCCAGCATTTCTGCCCGGTCTATAGTTTGTGCTGTCTGTACATTTCTGCCGCATCTTTAAATTCAGAAGTCTTTGTGTTGAATCGGTGAAAATCTCATTAGCAATGCCTATAAAAGGCCCTAACATGTGGGGTGCGTGCAAATGTTTAAATGGTTTGCTGTACAGTTAAACAGTCTACAATGAATAACTGCAGTGTGACTAGTAGTGCCAAAATATAATGGGGCAAAAAAAAGTTGGTAAGGCATGACATTTAGGGGTGCGATGAACCCCAAAAAGCACCATTCAGAACCCTTGGTTAAGGAAAAAAAAAAACTTCGGAGCCTTCTTAACTACATTCTTAAACAAGAAAATGAGATAGCATTTACGTTCGCTTCTATGATGTCTGCATTGAGCATCTAATGTTCTTGAGATTTTCCCAGAAAAACGCTCGTTGCGTCGTATGCATAAGTCATTATCTTCTAAAATGTTCCAGTACCTTCCATTGGATATAATGAGATTGTACTAATGTGACCCACCAATCCACTTTAATCCATTTTCTTAGGCGGGCCAACTTTCAAATTTTGGGGTCCTCAGATTTTCCAATTTGCCGCTGCTCTATGATTGATCCACTGGTGGTCACAATGTGTTCATGATGTCTCGACCAAACAGAATTTTTTGTGAGACAACACAAATGCTAAATGCATAAAAAAATGCATAAATGTATAAAAAAATGCACAACCAAAAGTTTGGTGTCAGTTGTCTTATATCCCTCATATGTGCCTTGCCTGCAATTCCAAACATATTACGAAATTTACAGAACTTGAGGTGTTTTTCAAACACTAGGGTGTCTCATCTGCCAGAACGAATATGTTGCATGCCCTAGTACAACCATGGATAAGTTCTTTTTTCCCTTTCGCACGCTGCTCGGATGCTTTCGCATTTGCTCTTGTGATCACCGTTATTTATATGAAATAAAGGAGTTGGGTCCTTTCTGGCTTCTCTCTTTTGTGCCGATACTGCCTTCAAAAGGGCAACAATCAAGTGCGTACCTTGTGCAAGCTAATTGTTTAAATGCACCTCTTAAAAGCACACATTTATTGCTGCAGAAATTGGGCATGAAAAGCAAACATTTTTTTTCCCATTGCCCCATTTAAAAAGCATCTCCAGTGATTTTGTGTATTGCAAGTTCCTCACAAAGTCAAGATTGTATAAGTGCCAAACAGCACTGCTGAAAGCAGTTTAGTTTTCTCGGACGTTGCCCTATCTCCCGAATCGTGCTGTCAAGCAGGCACTGTCAAGCAGGCAATTTTTGTGGCCAACCCTGTGCATGACGACATCAACATTCGCACGGCCTGACCATAAGGAAAGGGATTGTTAAAGTGCCAGCACTCAAATAGGGCCTGAAGGCCCTATTTGAGTGCTGGCACGCAATGTCATTAGCAACATGGATAAGATAGTTAAAGTAGCCGAAGTGTTCTGCTCAAACCTATAGAGTAGCCGAAGTAATCAGAACGTTACTGAGAGAGACAGTAGCACACAGCAATGCGTCATCCCACCAGTAGTTCCCCGCCAGTAGAGGAAGTAAAGAAAGTTTTAGGAGCAATGCAAAGCATGCAAAAGCAGCTGGTGAGGATCAGCTAACAGCAGATCTGCTGAAGGACAGAGGGGAGATTGTGCTAGAAAAACTAGCCACCCTGTATACGCAATGCCTTATGACCTCGACCGTACCAGAAGCTTGGAAGAACGGAAAAATTATCTTAATTCATAAGAAAGGAGACGCCAGGGGCTTGAAAAATTACAGACCGATCAGCTTATTGTCCTTTGCCTACAAGATATTCACTGAGGTAATCACTAATAGAGTCAGGGCAACCTTAGACTTTAATCAACCAAATGATCAGGCAGGCTTTCATAAAGGATATTCCACAATAGATCATGCTCACACTATCAATCAGATGATAATTGCACAGAATATAACCAACCCCTATATATAGCATTTATTGATTATGAGAAAGCATTTGGCTCAGTGGAAACCTCAGCAGGCATTGCAGAATCGGGGTGTAGAAGAGCCTTATGTCAAAATACTGGAAGATATATATAGCAAAAAGTTGAATGGCACAAGGGAACGGACACAGGAAGACACGGAGACAGAAAGAGCGCCTACTACTAACTGAGTTTATTGTGGAAAACACCACCTTTATACGCCAGTACATTATCACCATCAGTGCGTTATCATAGCCAGGACAAGCTAACAAGAAAAAAATATATGTACAGAAAAAGATTCCATTTATGGATAAAAGCCAGAGAATTGCTACTCACAGAACAAGGCATGAAAAATTTACGAGCATGGTAGCAAGATTAAATGACAAGGTCTACACATCACCATCTAAAAATTCCAGTTCCTGCCCGCTGAGTTTGACCAACGAAGTGCTTATGCACGTGGGCCCACCTTTCTGTATGTGAAATGCTTCAATAACTTCCCTTTGAACTCGCTGTCTGCCTCTGCTGATAAACGTTGCCTCTTCCAGCACCGATCCGCAGGCAAAGTTATCAAGAGGCAAAGTTTATCGGCAGAAGCAGAGAGCGAGTTGAAAGGGAAGTTATCGAAGCATTTCACATACAGAAAGGTGGGCCCACGTGCATAAGCACTTCGTTGGTCAAACTCAGCGGGTAGGAACTGGATTTTTTGGATGGTCATGTGTAGATATTGTCATTTAATCTTGCTATCATGTTCGTAAATTTTTCATGCCTTGTTCTGTGAGTAGCAGTTCTCTGGCTTTTATGCATAAATATAATCTTTTTCTGTACACATATTTTTTCTTGTTAGCTTGTCTTGGCTATGATAACGCACTGATGGTGATAATGTACTGGCATATAAAGGTGGTGTTTTCCGTAATAAACTCAGTTGGGAGTAGGTGCTCTTTCTGTCTCTGTGTATCCCTGTGTTCGTTCCCTTGCGTCATTCAACTTTATGATGAACCAACTAGCCCAACAGCAAGTACTTCTGCATATATAGCAACTGCGCAACTACCATAGTCCTCCATAAAGTCAGCAATAAAATTCCAATAAGGAAGTGTGTCAGGCACGGTCTCGCCAATGCTATTCATCGCCTGTTTATAGGAGGTGTTCCAAGGCCTGAATTGGGAACAGTTGGGGATAAGAGTTAATGGAGAATACCTAAACAATCTGCGATTCGCTGATGACATTGCATTGCTGAGTCACTCGGGAGGTGAACTGCAAATCATGATCAATGAGTTAGACTGACAGACAGCAGTACTGTGCGTCTAAAAATTAATATTCGGAAAACCAAGTAATGTTCAACAGTCTCAGAAGGGAACAGCAGTTTAAAATTGGTAGAAAAGTGCTGGAAATGGTAAGGGAATATGTCTACTTAAAGCACATAGTGACCGCTTACCCGGATCATGAGAGGGAAATTACTAGAATAAGAATGGGGCGGAACGCATATGGCAGATTCTTTCAGATCATGAATGGCAGTTTACCAGTATCCCTCAAGAGAAAAGTGTGCAACAGCTGTGTCTTACCGGTACTCACCTATGGGGCAGGAACGTGGAGGCTAACTGAAAAGCGTTCACCTTAAGTTAAGGACAATGAAGCGAGCTACAAAAAGAAAAATGGTAGGTGCAACGTTACGAGACTGCAAGGGGACAGAGTGAATGAGCGAACAAACGCGGGTCAATGACATCCTAGTCGAAATCAAGAAGAAATGGGCTTGGGCAGGGCATGTAGTCAAGATAGCCGCTGCTCCTTAAGTGTAGCAGAGTGGATTCCAAGAGAAGGCAAGCGTAGCAGGGGGTGGCAGAAAGTTAGGGGGACGTATGAGATTAAGAAGTTAGTGGGGATACGGTAGGCACAGCTGGCGAAGGAGAGGTTTAATTGGAGATGCATAGGAGAGGCCTTTGCCTTGCAGTCGGCGTAGTCAGGCTGATGATGATGATTTTGCATATGAAGAATTGTGTCTTTTCAGAGTCCTTTATTTTTGCAATACGTTATCCCAGTCAATTGCAGCTGTCAAGTTTTGGGAAATAGCAATATTGATACCTGCCTCTGTAGAAGAAGTAGAAGTGCCTGCATTCGTTGAAAAAGATGGTTCTCCCTCACTCGCGCGCTCGAACCACTTAGGAACCGCCGCAGTTTTACGTGCTTCTCCAGAGGTTCTCCTTCGAATTGCTCGTAACATTTGGTGGAGCAGTACTGAGTACGCTTCCTCCCGATGCACTCCGCACAGCATCACTACGGACCTCACATCTGTCCACAAGCGACCCAGCTGCCGTATCCGCGGAAAGTCGCCTGAATTTGGGCCCCTTCCCCCACCCACCGGAACGACACAGCCTTTGCCACCTAGCTATTCCAACCGACATGGCCACTGACACCAGGTCCCCAGCGCCGACCCAGCCTAACCCGTTGAGTCCAACTGCCATGGCCACTGACACCCAGCCCCTGGCGTCGATCCTTTGCCACCCACCGCGAACACCGCCATCTTTTCACGGTGACGTGCTCAAAGCCGCTGAGGATCGGCTGGACAACTTCGAGCGGGTCGCCCCCTACAACGGCTGGAGCGACGAGCGCAAGCTCCACACTGTATATTTTAGCTGTGGAGGAGTCTGCCCGGACATGGTTTGAAAACCACGAGACTACCCTTCCCACCTCGGAGACGTTTTGCCAGGATCTCCTGGCTATATTCCCCAATGCCGACCGCCGGGAGAAGGCTGAAGCTGCTCTGCACTCCCGAAACCAGCGCACGAATGAAAGTGTGCGCATGTGCATCGAGGACATGGCCCGTCTATTCAAGTGTGCCAACCCCAACATGACGGAGGAGAAGAAGCTTCGCCATCTCATGCGAGGGGTTAAGCAGGAGCTCTTCGCAGGCCTCGTACGCAGCCCACCCCGCACTGTAGCAGAATTTCTCACCGAGGCGACCACCATGGAGACGACACTCCAACAACGGGCCCACCAGTACAATCGGGATATCAATCAACAGCATTGTGCCCGAAACCTTTTTGTCGTGCCTCAGCGGGAGTGCAGACACCTTGCGCGAACTGATTCGGTCAGTTGTCCTGGAGGAACTCCAACGGTTCCATCTGCCCCAGGTTGCGCCTGCACCTCTGGCAGCGCTGACAGAAGTCGTCAGGGACAAAGTGCGGCAGGTTGCGCAGGCACCTCCTGTTCCCAAAGTGCCGTCCCAGTTCGAAGCCAGACCCACATACGCATCCGTTGTACGTCGCACGGCTGACTACGGTCCCGCTACTCCGACGCACTGTAGCGGAATTTCTCACCGAGGCGACCACCATGGAGACGACGCTCCAACAACGGGCCCACCAGTACAAACGGGATATCAATCAACAGCATTGTGCCCGAAACCTTTTTGTCGTGCCTCAGCGGGAGTGCAGACACCTTGCGCGAACTGATTCGGTCAGTTGTCCTGGAGGAACTCCAACGGTTCCATCTGCCCAGGTTACGCCTGCACCTCTGGCAGCGCTGACAGAAGTCGTCAGAGACAAGGTGCGGCAGGTTGCGCAGGCACCTTCTGTTCCCAAAGTGCCGTCCCAGTTCGAAGCCAGACCCACATACGCATCCGTTGTACGTCGCACGGCTGACTACGGTCCCGCTACTCCGACGCACTGTAGCGGAATTTCTCACCGAGGCGACCACCATGGAGACGACGCTCCAACAACGGGCCCACCAGTACAATTGGGATATCAATCAACAGCATTGTGCCCGAAACCTTTTTGTCGTGCCTCAGCGGGAGAGCAGACACCTTGCTCGAACTGATTCGGTCAGTTGTCCTGGAGGAACTCCAACGGTTCCATCTGCCCCAGGTTGCGCCTGCACCTCTGGCAGCGCTGACAGAAGTCGTCAGGGACAAAGTGCGGCAGGTTGCGCAGGCACCTTCTGTTCCCAAAGTGCCGTCCCAGTTCGAAGCCAGACCCAGATACGCATCCGTTGTACGTCGCACGGCTGACTACGGTCCCGCTACTCCGACGCACTGTAGCGGAATTTCTCACCGAGGCGACCACCATGGAGACGACGCTCCAACAACGGGCCCACCAGTACAAACGGGATATCAATCAACAGCATTGTGCCCGAAACCTTTTTGTCGTGCCTCAGCGGGAGTGCAGACACCTTGCGCGAACTGATTCGGTCAGTTGTCCTGGAGGAACTCCAACGGTTCCATCTGCCCAGGTTGCACCTGCACCTCTGGCAGCGCTGACAGAAGTCGTCAGGGACAAAGTGCGGCAGGTTGCGCAGGCACCTCCTGTTCCCAAAGTGCCGTCCCAGTTCGAAGCCAGACCCACATACGCATCCGTTGTACGTCGCACGGCTGACTACGGTCCCGCTACTTCGACGCACTGTAGCGGAATTTCTCACCGAGGCGACCACCATGGAGACGACGCTCCAACAACGGGCCCACCAGTACAAACGGGATATCAATCAACAGCATTGTGCCCGAAACCTTTTTGTCGTGCCTCAGCGGGACTGCAGACACCTTGCGCGAACTGATTCGGTCAGTTGTCCTGGAGGAACTCCAACGGTTCCATCTGCCCAGGTTGCACCTGCACCTCTGGCAGCGCTGACAGAAGTCGTCAGGGACAAAGTGCGGCAGGTTGCGCAGGCACCTTCTGTTCCCAAAGTGCCGTCCCAGTTCGAAGCCAGACCCACATACGCATCCGTTGTACGTCGCACGGCTGACTACGGTCCCGCTACTCCGACGCACTGTAGCGGAATTTCTCACCGAGGCGACCACCATGGAGACGACGCTCCAACAACGGGCCCACCAGTACAAACGGGATATCAATCAACAGCATTGTGCCCGAAACCTTTTTGTCGTGCCTCAGCGGGAGTGCAGACACCTTGCGCGAACTGATTCGGTCAGTTGTCCTGGAGGAACTCCAACGGTTCCATCTGCCCAGGTTACGCCTGCACATCTGGCAGCGCTGACAGAAGTCGTCAGAGACAAGGTGCGGCAGGTTGCGCAGGCACCTTCTGTTCCCAAAGTGCCGTCCCAGTTCGAAGCCAGACCCACATACGCATCCGTTGTACGTCGCACGGCTGACTACGGTCCCGCTACTCCGACGCACTGTAGCGGAATTTCTCACCGAGGCGACCACCATGGAGACGACGCTCCAACAACGGGCCCACCAGTACAATTGGGATATCAATCAACAGCATTGTGCCCGAAACCTTTTTGTCGTGCCTCAGCGGGAGAGCAGACACCTTGCGCGAACTGATTCGGTCAGTTGTCCTGGAGGAACTCCAACGGTTCCATCTGCCCCAGGTTGCGCCTGCACCTCTGGCAGCGCTGACAGAAGTCGTCAGGGACAAAGTGCGGCAGGTTGCGCAGGCACCTTCTGTTCCCAAAGTGCCGTCCCAGTTCGAAGCCAGACCCAGGTACGCATCCGTTGTACGTCGCACGGCTGACTACGGTCCCGCTACTCCGACGCACTGTAGCGGAATTTCTCACCGAGGCGACCACCATGGAGACGACGCTCCAACAACGGGCCCACCAGTACAAACGGGATATCAATCAACAGCATTGTGCCCGAAACCTTTTTGTCGTGCCTCAGCGGGAGTGCAGACACCTTGCGCGAACTGATTTCGTCAGTTGTCCTGGAGGAACTCCAACGGTTCCATCTGCCCAGGTTGCGCCTGCACCTCTGGCAGCGCTGACAGAAGTCGTCAGGGACAAAGTGCGGCAGGTTGCGCAGGCACCTCCTGTTCCCAAAGTGCCGTCCCAGTTCGAAGCCAGACCCACATACGCATCCGTTGTACGTCGCACGGCTGGCTACGGTCCCGCTACTCCGACGCCTGCCATGAGCAACATCGGCACATGTCACGCAACCGCATCAGGCTACGGTATCACCCAGATGTCTCCCGTCAGTAGCACCACCCTATAATATGCAACTGCACCTGCTACAGCTGGACCACATCCTCGGAAGTCGGATTTGTGGCGTACATCGGACCGTAGGCCTCTGTGCTACCACTGCGGGGATCCCGGTCATCTCTACCGAGCCTGTCCGTACCGCCAAGTGGGTCTTCGCGGTTTCCGTCCCAACACACCTTGTCGTCAGAACGGGGAACGACCGCAAGAGATTGCGGAGCATCTCTTGGCGCGCCAGAACCGTGTTTACTCTGGAAGGCGCGAGTCTCATTCGCCTTCGCCCCTCCGCTATCGTGCTTCCAGCCCCGGCCGTCAGATCTAGAGTAGCTCTGCTGGCCGTCGCTCGCCCAGTCCGCGTCGGAAAAACGTAACACCAGCGACCTCTGCAGGCAAGGCCGCTGACATCAAGACGTGTCAAGATCCTGCATCGCGAAACCATCGAGCCAACGATACCTGGACAGAGAGCGGCAGCGACAGTACCCGATACGCTTGATCCAATTTGCGGGTGACAATTGATGGCACTGAGATTACCGCGCTGCTCGATACCGGTGCTGATTATTTTGTTATGAGCTGTGCCTTTGCTGGAGACCTTAAAAATGTTCTGACACTGTGGACGGGGACCCACATGCACACCGTGATATATATCATGGTTTTGAGTGCGAAGAAAATAAAAATAGGTAGGTGGTCACTTATACAGGATACTAAAACACCAGCTTGTATGTGTTTAACATCATAGTTCGTAAAACACAAATATATCAAAGACTCGCAACTGTTTGTTATTCTGGTCGGCACATGTATCACATTGTCGCAGCCAAATGGCTGAAAGAGGTCAAAGTTGTGTTGCTTGGGAAAGCTTACTGACATTGCATCATTACAATAGCCAAACGGGCGAGTTGGTGGTACATATTGGTGGCAAACAGCGCAACGACGCGGACAAAGTGGAAGAAAAATACAGGACAAGTGCTGACTCACAACTGAAATTTATTTAAGGAAAGCAGTACATTTTATAGACAAAGTGGCCAACTTATCAGCTAGTACATAGACAAAACCCAAGTTTCTACGTGGCATCGAGGTATGCAACCTCACTGTCATATAATGAAATAGATGGCTTACTGACACATAACCTTGTTTTTTTCACGTGATATGCTTCCATAATCTCACGTGTTAATCGGGACGGGTGTTTGTAGAGGATATCACAGTAAGGCAATGAAGGAAAACAAAATTGGCAGTCTCGAACATGGTCAACTAGATGATTAGATTTGTTAGCTTCCAGATTATTTGCATGCTCTTTCAAACGTGTATTGATGCAACGCCCCGTCTGCCCGATATATATTTGTCCGCATGACATAGGGATTTTGTACACAACCTCTTCTGCGCATGGCACATACATTGTTTCGTGCTTAACCCCACAAGTTGTTTCAGATTCTTTTCGTTGTTCAGCCTTTCTTTCCAAAACAGCTTGGGTGCTGAAAAAACAACCCCTACACCATACCTTTTTGCCACATTTTTAAGATTATGTGACATACGGTGTACGTATGGGAAAATGGCAAACTTTTTCCTTTCCTTCTCTTTTCCCGGACTAGGGACCAAAGATGGATTCCTAAGCTTTCTGGCTACCTTGTTACAGCCCAATAACATAACACCATCCGGGTATCCAGCTTCCTTCAACCTTTTAATTTGTTCGTTGAAGCTGTTGGTTGCGCTATGGATACAAGATTTTGATAATGAGGACAAAAGAGATGAGACCACAATTCCTGTTTTTACTGTTTTGGAATGATGCGATTTATAATTTAACAGCGGTTTTCCCATCCGTGGACGATATTCCCAACAGACGTGCCCCGTCGCAACCTTCAAACTCAGATCTAAAAATTGTAGCTTACTACCGACCGTGACCTCAGTGTTGAACTCTTTGTCTATAAAATGTACTGCTTTCCTTAAATAAATTTCAGTTGTGAGTCAGCGCTTGTCCTGTATTTTTCTTCCACTTTGTCCGCGTCGTTGCGCTGTTTGCCACCAATTGCATCATTGTTGTAATCACCGCAAATGATGACAGGTATATGAAGTTGTGCACAGTATTCCAATAGCTTTTTCAGAAATTCAAGAATGATACCAACTGAACCAGAGGGAGGCCTGTAAACAACTGCAATTAAGGTGCTGATACACTTAATCATGAGGCATTTGAAGTTGCCCTTAATGAGGCAGTATTCTGAGATGAGGTTATAACTAATATTGGTTTTATATGTAAATAACAACACCTCCTTTCATATTTCTTCGCCATGGAGATATGCACTTATGTCCGGTGAAATGTACAGCATCAGTCATTCGAAAACCAGGTCCCGGTAAAGGTTAGGATATCAAAAGTATGACCTAGTGTAATTACAAACAGATTGATAGTGTCCTTTTTTGCATCTTAGATTTTGTGCATTCAGGTTAAACAAGGAACTTTTTGCTGCAAAAATGAGTTTTAAAGCGCTTGAACGAAACCGGGTCGTATTAACTGCTAGGTGGGTTGGCAATGTTAGACGGTGCACAAAGTTTTCAAAGCGAGTGGCTGGCATATCTTATTTTTTACAAGTCGTCTATCGAACAAATTCTGATAGTGCACCTTCGATTTCTGTGACGCGCGAGAATTTTCTTGTTCTTAACCCAAGCGAACTTGTACAGCCGTCGGCACGCTTAACACGAATGCTTGAGCGCGTGTCTTCCACTGACATTAGCGGCGCTGTGCGTCGGTTGCTTAATCTGAGACAGTATTAATGTATAAGCAGGGCACAAGCTGTACCCAGGCGCTGCAAACACACCGTGCAGCATGGTCTCGGGCTCAGCACTCAGCACTCCGGGGCTGTAATATCAGTGCAGGATGCGCAATCGAGCATACATGTTAAGCGTGCTGACTTTGATACTTTGATACTCTTTTTCAGAAGCTTTGGTTTTCATCATCCAGAAAAGCTTTTTGTTTTGTGCTGTCAAGTTTTCATTTCTGAAATATTTTTTGTGCTTGTTTTGAGCTCTCCTTTTCCTTCGTGAAACGAATAAGCACGGGGGCAACCTTTTCATTTTCTTTTTCATTGTTATCATTTGAAAACCTTAGAGGGTTTGGTACACAGCTTCCGCGCCCATTTCTGTAAGCTGTGTGAGCTTGAGGTCAGCCGCCAAGCCGTTAAGCTTATACAATAGATATTCATTTTCATGGTGTGGAAGGCTATGTATCTCTAGGTGTGTACTCCACCTACTATACTGATATAGGTCATTGACCTGTTGTCTGAGTAATTTCTTGTTCCTCAACCTTGACTTCCAGCATTTCCACGCGCTTCTCGAGGCTGGATATGTCAGCTTCCTGACGTTTCATTTCACTTAATCATCGTCATCATCAGCCTGATTATGCCCACTACAAGGCAAAGGCCTCTCCCCTGTCTCCTATTAACCCCATCCTTTGCCAGCTGCGGCCACCGTATCCCTGCAAACTTCTTAATCTATTAGAATCCTCCACTGCATCACAGCTAGGTCTGATCGCCGCTAGGTCAGTTGCTCCACAGCCACTGGGGACTGAGGGCCGAGGGTTAATTGGTTTGTTCATAGGAGGTTCTTAATCTCGCCACCCCCTGCTACATTTGCCTTCTCTTGAAATCCACTCTGTTAACCTTAAAGACCAGCAGTTATCTTGCCTTCACATTACATGCCCTGCCCAAGTCCATTTGTTCACTCATCCACTCTGCCCGCTTCCGGTCTCTTAACGATACACCTAACATTTTTCTTTCCATAACTCGCTGTGTTGTCCTTGACTTAAGCTTAACCCTGTGCGACATATACTGTGCGGGTCCACACGGGACGGAGAGACAAAGAGACACCACTAGGCGGAATTAAAACAAAACAAATATATTCAAAAATTGCACATTAAGAAATACATGATGCAAAGGCTGGGGTGCCCAAACTTGCATGTCTCTGCTTTGGCGTCGAAGTCAGAAGAAACGGAGGGGCTGCGGAGTAGACCTTGTTCGTTCGCGCAGGCTTCTCTTCTGTCCGAAGGATTGGGCGCTTCCGTCCGGAGAACCGACTCCCAGCGATGTCGTCTCCGGCTTTGCTCGTCAGCAACTGCCTGGCTTTTTCTCGTTTTTCTTCCTTTTAATTCGGGCAATCCTTTTTTGCAAGGAAGCAGTGTCTCCTTCGCCCTCCTCTCAGCGCCAGCGACTGCAGCATTCCCGGGCTTCCCTCCCTGCCCCCTCCCGCGCTTCTTCCGAGAACGCGCAGTGCAGTCAGTGACTGTGTGACTCACACAGTTCAAGCACATCCGGGTTCCCACAAATACCAGCCATGTTGTATAGGATGTATGCGTGTACTATTTTTAACGCAGCTTCGGCTTTTTTGTACCAGCTCTCTATTGTACTGCTGTAGGCTGCACCTTTTATTACAGGGGCAGAGACCTCGTCAGGCGACCATACCTTTAGTCTCTGCCACTCGCAAGGTGATGTGATTTTCCTGCAAATAAAAACTGATTGACTGACTGAAGACGTCGCAGGAGTGGCCTTGCAAGAACGCGCACTAGTCACACAGTTCAACGTCACTCTCCGGATGGCAGTCTGCAACAGTGCCATGGGAATAATTTGGTGTTTATTTGTTCTCTGTCATGCATTGTTAATTCTTGTGAAACCTCTATTTGTAATAGCCTCTTTCGTTGCATACTTTGCATTGCTTTTGAGAACCTTCTGTATTAGTTTGAAATTCTCTGTCTCGTCTCTTGCTGTATAAAGATTGTTTTGCTTGTTAACTCTGACTCCGACCCTTTCTCTGGCTTGTACCGGCGAAAGCAGCCAACCAAACGGCCACCCCTTCTGTCACTACGGTAACTGGGTTCCGGCTGAGCTTGTCACGCAAATCGAGGGCATCTCTTCTAAGACCGAAACAGCTGCACTCACTCTAAGCATGTCCTGGAGTGTGGGCAACGAGTGGCACATCCTATTAACAAATATAATTAACTGCTGACATCGCGTAATAATACCACAGAACTGAAACTTCGGCCAACTGTACTATGCCATTTATCAGCCAAGGTCAACCTGTCCGACTGCTTGACCTTCAAAAAGGTGGTGGGACCTTGACCTGATTAAGTGTAGGTCTCCACCATTCCATGGTGTTCACTAAAAACTATACTGCGTCTTCCTTTCCCCAAAAACTGACTTAAATAAAAAAATATTAAAAAGTCACCATGGACCTGATTAAAGTGTAAGTGTCCACGCAAAAGTATACGGGGGGTGGGGGGGGGGGGGCCTTCCTTTCCCCAAAAGTGTTGGTACAGGGGCTACGCGGCTACACACAATTTTATACATATCCCCAAAGCATTTTCTCTACGTGCTTTTGTTTCACGATTTATGTGTTTTTTTGCACCCGTTCCCATTCAGTTACGCACGCTGTCGCCATCACTAGCCGGTAGGTGGCGCAAGTAGCACAGAGCATGAAAAATATGTAATGAATAAAGCTAGTAGGAATGCAGCTGTCGTGAAAAATAGGGCACTGTGGAATTACAGTAGGTATGAAGTGGTAAGAGGGATCTGGAAAGGGGTGATGGTTTCTAGCCTAACTTTCGGTAATGCGGTCCTGTGCATGAGACCAGATGTTCAAGCAAGGTTATAAATCAAACAACGCGGCGTAGGGAGGCTGCCTTTGGGATCACATGGATATACACCAAGTCGGGGTACAGGGTGATATGGGATGGGCGTCGTTCGAGAGCAGAGAAGCTAGCACTAAGATAGCATTTGAGGAGCGATTGAGAAAAATGGGGGAAAAGCAGTGGGCTAGGAAAGTTTTCAGATACCTGTACATAAGGAATGTTGACACGAAATGGAGAAAGTGAACTAGAAAATTGACAAGCAAATATCTGGACAGCAGAAGAGGGGCAAATCAGCAATTATCGGTTAAGAAAAAGGTTAAAGGAACAGATAGCTCTGTGGAAAACAGGGATGCTGACGAAATTGGAACTGGGAACATACAGCTAGGACTTTTAAGCAGGAAATTTCCAAAGAAAATATCTATGATAATTGTAGGGGAAGCTCTTTGTTGTTTGAGGCCAGGATGGCAGTTTTGCGGACTAAGACATATAGAGTCAGGTACTACGAGATAGAGAAGTTGTACGGAGAGGAGGAGGAAACGGCTGAACACTTGATACTTTTCTGCAAAGGGCTGCGCACCCTACAGTGGAAAGCAGCGGGGCTGATTTATCCAAGGCATTGGGGCTTAATTACAGTGAAGCGAAAGATTTCAAGGGGGTAGAAGTAACCAAGCGAAGGTTATCTGATTGGTGGCTAAAATCAAGACAAGAGTAAAATTTCATAAGTCATGGCTAGGTGGCTTGAGCCACCGCCCGATTGAAAGAGTTCCCAACAAACACAAAACCTCCTCAAAATCCCCCAGAAATAGCCCATCACGACATTTGGAATCTCCCCAGGAGGTGCTCATTTTTCCCGAAGAAATCCAAAAAACATCCCTACAACTCGCCGTATCCAAAAAGTGCGTCCCAGGGAAAGCCCCCAAGGTAAATGGTCGATTTCTTGGCTCTGGCTCAATAAAATTATTTCTTCTTTTTCATGCAGACTTCAGGCATCTAAGCGCACATATGTGCCAAATTTCAGGCACATGCTTATGTTACAGGTGGTGCAATACATCTGTCCACTCGCGTGAATGCTTGCAGGCTAGGCCATTCGGACTTACCTGTTTACATGAAATGTGCTTTAACAAGGTGAAAATTTGGACTGGTTGGTGCATGATCTTGTGACAGGAGCAGTGCAGCACGAGACAAAGAGAGAGGCGGGACACGACACTAAATAACAACCAGATTTTTACTGCACGTTCGTCGAATATATACATCTCGCTCGTATAAGAAGGAAAAGAAAGAAGCATAAAAAACACATAAGATGTACACATGGTAAAATATTAAGACATCGCTCACAGGTGATCAATTTCTCTGTCACGAAGCGCTATTGAAGGTATGCAGACGCATACGTACGTCGCTCTTTTGTCGATGTTGAAGGCTTCTTAAATCTCCCTGGTCCGTTGATCAAAATATGACAAGATGACCATTAATATTGATAAGCTTTGGAGCACATTCATGCTCTCTGCAATGTCTTGCTAATTCACTGCTGATGGCGCCCTTTAGGGATCTTTAGTGCTCTCGAAGCCGTTTATTCAAACAGCGCCATTAAATACTTCTGTCATGTGGACGCGCCTATATTGGTCAAACAGGGCGCTGTTTGAATGGACGGCTTCGAAAGCACAAAAGATCCCTGAAGGGCACAATCAGCAGTGAATAAGCAAAACATTGCAGAGAGCATGAATATGTGACCTGCAGCTTAGCGACACTATGGTCATCACGTCATGTTTTTATCAGCGGACCAGGGATGTTGACGTACGAAGCCTTCAACATCCAAAAAAAGAGCTATGTATGCGTCGGCATACTTTCGATAGCGTTTCGTGACAGCGAAATTGATTATCTGCGTGCGTTGCCCTAATAATTTACCACATGTACATATTATGCGTTTGTCATGCTTCTGTCCTTTCCTTATTGCACGAGCGAGATGTACATATTCGACGAACGTGCATTAAAAATCTGGTTGTTATTCAGCGTCGATTCCCGCCTCTCTCTCTTTGTTTCGTGCTGCGCTGCTCCCGCTACAAGAACATGAAATGTGCTAGAATTTTACACACAAAGGAAATATGAATTCAAAAAGTCGCCTGATCCTGCCCATATAAAAGGAAATATCAGCGTAATAGAGATGTAATTTCAGTTTATTAGATGTGCTTTTTTGCATTTGAATGAATACAAATAGGAGATGCATATGTATGCACCATTTAACACATAATGTACGTAGCACTACGGCACCAGCATATAATAATGGCCAAAATTTTCTCTAGCTCTGAGAAATCTGAAAAAACGAAGCAATAGAAACATAATACAAGCTGAAAGTTGATGCACCTTAAGCAAACATTCCAAAGGGTACAAAAGAATACATGCACACGCAAAAGCAAACGCATGTAAAGCGCAACCTGGGTGCCAAAAGAAAAGACGAGATGGGCGTACGATACATGCAGATACGCGGTTTCAGGTCACGGATTTTCTGCAGGTTGAAATCTCCCTCTCGTTTTGCTCTCGCATGAGCCTCGGAGTAAGCTTGAGCGTGTTATCAAAACAGGAAGAAAATTAATTCTACTAGGCGAAAATAAAAAACGAGCATAAACCAACATACCTTGACGACGTTGCCAACGGAAACCCGGGGATGAAATAAAATGCTGCAACCATATATAAATTCAACGCAGCCTTGATTCTGTCCTGCGCCTTCTCACGGCACAACGAACGCTCAAACATACGCATTACATCGTCGTTACACCCCCGGTTTATTTTCTTGTGACTAAGTGTGGAGAGAAGACTGCTTGGAGCCAGATGGAAAGGGGGGACGTCTTGAGGTAGGAGCCCTGGCGCGCCGCACCCATGGTACAGCAGACCGCGCGTGCGCCACAATACGGCGTGGGAAGCGAGAGCAACGCGATCAAGGCTGTTACGTTTGGAGACGCCAACATGCCACGAATATTCAAGCCACTGTGAGTAATCAATCGACAGAAGCTTCAAAGAGACGTCGACGGGGTTGCGGCGCCACGAATGCAGGTGATGGCGTCGACAAGGACCTTGTTCCCCCCCCCCCCCCCCCCCCCTGCTGTTTACCGGGTGAAACGGCTCTCTGCTGCCTGAGAACGGCTTTGGTGAACCTGTCCTTTGTTGTCAACGCCGGACCCACCCGGGACATAACGAAATCTTTCTCCCGGAGGGGACGGCGGGGAAACCGGCGAGCGGCGCCGGGCTGCAAATGAGCCGTGGCAAATGCAGCCGTGTTTGACTAGCCAACGACGCCGGAATCCTCGTGCTTCGAAAACAACCTCGTCGTAGACTAAGTGCTTTTCCCTATGGGCTCCGTGCGCTGGTATGGTGGCGCCAGCAGCGACCACATCGCCAGCGCCGCCTCGTGGCACTCGCCGCGTTAACCGGACGCTCAGTCACGGCGGGTCTCTCGGAAGGGAGAGCGCGCGCGCCCTCGAGACTGGCCGTGGTGGCCCTGCGCCTTCCTCCATGCCCGATGCGTTCGCGCCAGCCCGGCCGCATAGCAGACGCATTGAAAGCCTTGACGCCACTACTGCTGCATTTCGTTTTTGGGCTGATCACCGATTCCGAGCAACCATGATTGTGTTGCAGTCCCGACGGCACTGCAATATCTGGCAGCACAGTTGAGCTCATTGAGATTAATGAAGTACCTTTACAGTTTGAGAGAGGGCCCCGCCGCGGTGGCTCAGTGGTTAGGGCGCTCGACTACTGATCCGGAGTTCCCGGGTTCGAACCCGACCGCGGCGGCTGCGTCTTTATGGAGGAAAAACGCTAAGGCGCCCGTGTGCTGTGCGATGTCAGTGCACGTTAAAGATCCCCAGGTGGTCGAAATTATTCCGGAGCCCTCCACTACGGCACCTCTTCTTCCTTTCTTCTTTGACTCCCTCCTTTACCCTTCCCTTACGGCGCGGTTCAGGTGTCCAACGATATATGAGACAGATACTGCGCCATTTCCTTTCCCCCAAAACCAATTATTTTACAGTTTGAGAAACAAGGCTCTGACCCAAATAATGAAATCAGCTATGTAGTTTACATCCACTGTGACATCGACTATGTGAATGGTCGGCTAGAAATGCGAAAAACGCATACTTACTACACATATATATCAGATGATAGTGCTATACATCCTGCAGGATCGACACTTCTTTACTTTGTGTATAACTCTCAGAGAATCATAGCTCTAAGCATACAAAAAGACGATGTGTTTCTTGCTAAGTATCTTCCACAGGACTTTAATTTCAGGAATTTCATGAAGACACCAATTACATGAATTATTTTGGTCGTATTTCTGTTTTGGTAAATACTTAACTATAGAAAGGCCGCCGCGGTGGCTCAGTGGTTATGGAGCTCAGCTGCTGACCCAAATGACTCGTGTTCGATCCTGGTTGCGGCGGTCGCATTTCGGTGAAGGCAAAATTATAGAGGCCCGCGTACTGCGTGATGTCAGTGCCCGTTAAAGAACTCCAAGTGGTTGCAATTATCTGGAACCTCCTACTATGGCGCCCCTTATAGTCTTCGTTGCATTGGGACTATAAACATAATTAAAATCAAAAGATTAATTCCCGAAATTAAGGGTTTAGTGATGTTGTGAAATCCAAAAAATATATAGAGAGAGAAATTTGAACCACTCTCTCTATTTTTTTTTATTCGTCTAGAAGAGGATTTGAGATCTCATAAATGCAACATATAAAGATACAAAATTTTAAACCACTGAAGGAAATAAAATGATGCAAATCAATACACAAAAGCTTAGGTGAAACAATGTGAAAAACGACATAAGCACTCTCAGAAGTACGACGTCGCTCCCACTGCATACACACACGCACGAATAAAAAAACTAGAAACAAAATTGACACGCTGAACCACAGATGAGCATAACAAACGAAGACTTAAACTTCAGATGCTAGCTCCAAGAACTTCACCGTAGACCATTTCCTGTAACTGACTGAACGCATTCCTTCGCTCTACATAAAGACATAAAGCAGCTCCTGCCAATGATGTCACGTTCGAAACACCCCAGTCAATGTAAACCCTTTCCCAGTTCACTCTCATGAATTTAATTCCACAGTGCACTCATTTCCAGCATACCCTCTGTGCATGAGCTAGCATGCACGATGTCCAAGAAAAGCGTTTAAATATATTCGGTACCTTGACTGCAGTGTTTTTATAGCTGTTATGACATTGGGTAAACACAGCAGTAGGTAGAGCACCCGTTATTATCCAAGTTTGTTTTCGGCTTCGGACGAAACACCTCACCGCTCGCCTCGCTCACTGCAAACTGAACCAGAGAGCTACGTTGGCTGCGTCCGCCTTTCGCCACCGCTGTTAACCAGGTGGTGCCACTCGCGCGCGCCAAACTGCAGCGCACGGAGCCCATACGTGGAGCCTTCTGCAAACTGCAGGGGCAACCTTTACTTCCCACGCTACCGCTGTGAAGTGCAGGTGGCTGACCTTCGACGCTGCTTGGGACCCGCTTGGGGCTATTCATCACTGCTGCCTGGACAGCGCGGACCATAACTTGCCAGAAGTGGCAAGAGTGTGTTGTAGGGGGCGTCCTGAAAGGCGGACCCTAAAGACTAGACACGTGATCTACATCACAGTGATTCGACGCATTTTTAATGAACTAAATTGCCCAACTAGGGACCTGGGGACAGCGGACCCTATTTAAGCAGCGATCTGGCGTGTGATCAGCCAGCTCCCGATTCACTCTTTCGAACTATGTAAAAATGTTAATAAACCCTTTCAGTCTCTTCTCCACCTCGAAGACCCTCTCATCTCTTCGTCACCCCACAACAGCAGTCTCCGATCCGGAACCCGGGGACACCGACCTGAGCGAGAGACGGCACAGGCGAACCAGGGGCCCGCACTTAACTGGTGGCAGCGGTGGGATCGAAGCGCAATCCCGCAACTCCGGTGTCCTGCTGAGGGGTTGGAGCCCCACTCCTAACAACTGGTTGGCAGCGGTTGGATCGACCATGCGGCGTGGTGTTGCTTCTGTGGGTGAGTGCTTGAACTTTGCTTGAGATTCGCCAGGCTTCAATTGTTTGGGTTAATACATTGAACTGCTGGGAATCGAGGGAAGTTGATCAGTGCATGTAGCTCACGTCAACAATTGTTCAGCAAAGTCAAGGCTTAGAGCAGCAAACATGGACCTAATGAAGTTGCTAAGGTCAGATTTGCTGTCATTGTGTGAAGAGTTGGGTGTAGATCAGGTACGGGAGAAGATGAAAAAGTCAAACATTTGCACATTGCTCTTGGAATGCGCTGAGGAAGAAACAGTTTGCAATACGTGGGAACTCATCGAAGCGGAACGAAAGCAACGGCTAGCGGCCGAGCAAGAGGAACGGGAGCTCAGAAGGTTGCCGCTTGCGCATGAGATAAAGAAACTGGAAGATGATATCTCGAGAGCCAAGACTCCAGAGAGAGCGAGTCAGGCCGGATCGTTCCAGTTGGACTGACGTGACGACGTAAAGCAGTATTGTGAAACAGCGCACAACCGTCATGAAGACTGCGGAGCTGTAATGTTGAAACGCAGTATCGAAAGCCACGCGGAGACAGAGGACGAAAGCTCCATTGCAGACGAGCAGGGTGTTTCAGAGGTAAGCGCTCAGGCCGATAAGCGGGCGGTGGAGGACTGCCTTCAGGAAAGCGAACTGCCCAACTCGGGGGCAGCAGAAGGTCCCTGTGTCAGCAGTGTGGAGCTGACACTGACCTGCGAAGACAAAGCGGCCAGTTTGCATTTGGATGAGGGTCTCCGAGGTGCCTCTGAAAAGCTAGATCAATCTAGTTGTGATCAGGAGACGCAAACGGAAGTGTCTAGGCGTAAAAACAGGAAGAGGGCACGGACCAAGCAAAAAAAACGGTTGAAATGTCAAGCCCTAAACTTAGCTGCGCAGACAGGTGCCAATGTTAGCACTCATGGAAGTGCGGCAGAAGGGAAAGAAAACCCTTCCCGCATTGAACCTTGTTATCTTGCAGCTACAGTTACTCGTCAGGCGGCACGCGCAGGTGCTTCTAAAGGTGACCGCAGTAATAGAAAGAAGAAACCGCATCTTTCAAGCAGGGCAGGATCGAGTTTTTGCAAAGGACATTGGCTTATGGGACGACGCAGACCACCCCGACCTGACAGAAAGGCGGTAAGGAAGAAAGGAAATCTACCCGAAAGATCAGAAGGCGCTAGTTTGCGAGACACCCGGCGCATGCGAGCTCAGGGGTCGAGCAACAGAGACCACGCATGCAGGTGTGTTCGGCGCGCACACTTGAGAAGGATGGGTCCTGCACTTTCCGCACTGTATTCGAGGAAGCGCGCAGGGCGAACGGGTAGCCGGGCTTGCTTGAGGCGAGAACAGAGAGCAGCTTCTCGCTCCGGTTGCTGTTCGTCCCCTGGAATCAATTATCGGCACTGCATGGGCTACCAGGGCCTTTTGAGCGCGTCGAGGGGCCATGGAGATGACAGTAGCGATCAGGAATGTCTTTTTTCAGTTGCCCTTTGTCACGAGTTGACAGCAGTACAATCAGTCAGAGCGCGACCCCGGCGGGCGCGGCTGAGAGACTAATCCTTAATAATAATAATAATTGGTTTTGGGGGAAAGGAAATGGCGCAGTATCTGTCTCATATAACGTTGGACACCTGAACCGCGCCGTAAGGGAGGGATAAGGGAGGGAGTGAAAGACGAAAGGAAGAAAGGGGTACCGCAGTGGAGGGCTCCGGAATAATTTGGACCACCTGGGGATCTTTAACGTGCACTGACATCGCACAGCACATGGGCGCCTTAGCGTTTTTCCTCCATAAAAACGCAGCCGCCGCGGTCGGGTTCGAACCCGGGAACTCCGGATCAGTAGTCGAGCGCCCTAACCACTGAGCCACCGCGGCGGGTACTAATCCTTTCGACGCGGGGGTAATTGCGAAGGTAATTGTGCGATTGGGTTAGAAAGGACGTGTGTCAATTTGAGATGCTGACAAGTGATAAAGGCACTCACAGGAGTGCAGCGAACACAGTTCCTGAACAGACGATGAGCTCTTTGCGTAGGTAGAACCGCTGAGAGCTAGCTAGTTTTTTTCTGTGTTTGAAAGTTTCGCAGAGGTTTGCTTTTATATATTTATTACAATCAGACATGTAAGACTTGGTCGAGATACCAAGTGCTTTTCCCTGCATAACGGCAGTGTTGCTAATGTCAGGCGAAGGCAAAGAAAGTACGTGTATTTGTGCCCATTTGAGTACTTGTGTTTAGCGGCGCTAGGTTGGCTAGCCGATTTTGGTATTCAAAGAATAAGCGAACGAAGTGGGGCTACATAATTCTGCGGAGAACAGCTGTAGCAGCTTTCTGTACAAGTGATGGTGACGAGGCGCATGACTGACTCACTGAGTTTAGGAGAAGACTCTCGCCAGTACGGGAAGGAGTAAGGATTGCGATGCGCAGTCGCATCTTTACGAGTTCAACTCGAACAGTTGATTATTAGACTCGAGCGTCAAGCTTCTTTGAAAAGAGCCAGTAGATTAATTTGATCGCGGGTCACATTTTCAGCAATCTATCGGTATTCCGGTGGTATAAGGGGATCAGAGCTTTAATTGATAAGGAATAGAGTTTCTAATCAAGAATTTGTAGGCTTTGACACACCACCGCGCATTGTACAACTTGGCAGTCTGTCTTTGGCGACATGAGATGAGACGCGGACGCTCTCTTGACCCTAATTTCGAACAAAATTGAGGTGCTCGTTTGTTTGTTTATTCTAGTTTTGTTTCCAAATTTTCCACCCCTCAAGTCGTCTACGGCGAATCGGGCCTTGGCAGCAAATTTGGCAGACATGGAAGCTGATATTAGTAGCCGAGGCTATTGCTGTCAGCTACAAAATTTTGTGCTTACGTTAATGTCGACAATGCAGTCGTTTTGCATAACAGCCTGGCGGCTCTCGGGTGAATTTTGGGCACTGCCTGCGGAGTGGCGCTATGTTGAGTGGTTGGGTTCACTAATGCCTCTGTTGTACGAGGTTTACGACTCGGTTCTGTGCTCACAGAAAAGATCAAGAAGGGCCACCCACGCTACAACTCCCATCTCTCCTCGACCAGTGATTGTGACCACTGGCCGGTCGAGATTGTCCTGGCCGCGGAGGAGCTGTTACGTTTGGAGACGCCAACATGCCACGAATATTCAAGCCACTCGGAGTCATCAATCGACAGAAGCTTCAAAGAGCCGTCGACGGGGTTGCGGCGCCACGAATGCAGGTGATGGCGTCTACAAGGGACCTTGTTCCCCCCCTGCTGTTTACGGGGTGAAATGGCTCTCTGTTGCCTCAGAACGGCTTTGGTGAACCTGTCCTTTGTTCTCAACGCCGGACCCACCCGGAACATAACGACGCCTTTCTCCCGGAGGGGACGGCAGGGGAACCGGGGAGCGGAGCCGGGCTGCAAATGAGACGTGGCAAATGCAGCCGTGTTTGACTAAGCCAACGACGCCGGAATCCTCGCGCTTCGAAAACAACCTCGTCGTAGACTAAGTGCTTTTCCTTATACGTGGAACCTTCTGCAAACTGCAGGGGCAACCTTTATTTCCCACGCTACCGCTGTGAAGTGCAGGTGGCTGACCTTCGATGCTGTTTAGGACCCGCTTGGGGCTATTCATCACTGCTGCCTGGACAGCGCGGACCATAACTTGCCAGAAGTGGCAAGAGTGTGCTGTAGCGGGCGTCCTGGAAGGCGGACCCTAAAGACTGGACACGTGATCTACATCACAGTGATTCGACGCATTTTTAATGAACTAAATTGCCCAACTAGGGACCTGGGGACAGCGGACCCTATTTAAGCAGCGATCTGGCGTGTGATCAGCCAGCTATTCACTCTTTCGAACTATGTAAAAATGTTAATAAACCCTTTCAGTCTCTTCTCCACCTCGAAGACCCTCTCATCTCTTCGTCACCCCACAACAGCAGTCTCCGATCCGGAACCCGGGGACACCGACCTGAGCGAGAGACGGCACAGGCAAACCAGGGGCCCGCACTTAACAACTGTTGGCAGCGGTGGGATCGAAGTGCAATCCCCCAACAGCGGTGACCTGCTACGGGACAGGAGCCTCACATCTAACAAGGCACGAGTATTCCGGTGGTGGTGGGTTGGGAGTCAGCGACGCGAACACAACACAAACTATACCGCCGCGACACGACTGCAATGTAGGTAGAGCAGGTTAATTCATGGGCACTCGCACCAAGAGTCTGGTGGGCCTCCGAAGATCTCTCCCGCCTATGACCGCAGTGGACGGCCACGCTGCCACCAACAACACGCCACAGTCATCGGAGGCGCTGAGGAATGCAGAGTGCGTGTTAGGAGTTGCCCATTGCCTTGAAATCCGCTGCCGCGAACGACGCCTGGAAGAGCGCCATTGTGGTGTAGGGCCGTGAAGCTGCGCAAAAGTCTTGCGATGCGCCGCGCGCCGCTGCATCAATTGCAAAAGGAATTATGTGAATTATGTGGGCACGCCGAGGTGCGCGGGAAAGCTGCCATGAATCCGTAGCTACGAAGTTCACAACAGCCCAGTGATGAGAGCAAGAGCTGCCGCGCGCTGGTGCTTGCGCGCGAGCGGCCAGCGGCTGCGCGAATACGTGTGCGCAAGATGGCTTCCGTCCAGCGAGGAAGGCGGGGTAGATTCCTGCAGGGACCGCCGCACCGTGTTGAAGTTGGAAACACTATAGAAGACGGGCACGTTGGTGACCGCCGCTACCGGCGGTGCAATGAAAAGGCAAACCGCCGTCGCCTGCCTGCAGCATGGAGCCGACGGCCCACGAGAGAGATGCGGGGTTCACTGCGCTTCCTTCGGCTGTTCGAACGAAACTGTTTAGTCTCTCAAAACGGCGAGTGCAAGAGCAAAACCTCTCCCCGTAGCTTTTGGCGCGAGGGAGAGAGAAAAGGGAGCGAGGAGTCAATTTGTATTATTTGTTGAAAAGCATTGGTCCCAAAAACGTTCTCCCCAGTTATTTTTCTGGGACCAAATTTTTTTTTTGTTTCTGCTTAACACCCTCAAAAAAACGTTTCTAGAACATTAGTGGGCGCACTGCCCTTTTGCTTGTGTTTCTGTGTCCCGCCTCTACGGCCTGGGAATGTTTGATGAATGTTGTACTGGGACATTCCATCCTTTCTGGGCGCACATGGGGAGGTACGTTGTTTACTGGGTTCAGCCTTATCCATCCAACCATCGCTTCCCCCATGAGGGAGACTTTCGTCCTCGCCAGCCGGTGCTGCCCTGAGGGGGAAACAGGTTCTCCACATCCCTCCCTCCTTAAATGTTAGCCTATGGTTGAACTCATCCGTGGATGCCAACGACGAAGTGTCCACGAGCGCTGCGGTGACGACTGCAAGCCAGATACAGGTAGGGTGCCGCGGTCATCCGATGAGCAGCAAGGTCACCGGGCACCCGTCCTTGTCCCGCGGCAGGCATCCAAAATTAGCTGGCCGCGAGGGTGTTGTTCGCGCTGACGTGCCTTTCTTGGAGTATTCCAGTTCACGATAGTTGGAAGGCGGCGGGGGGGGGGGGGGGGGGGGGGAGGGGGGGGGGTGGTGCTGCCTCCGGGCCTGCTCTCGTAGCCACTGCAAACTGCAGCTCGATGACTCACGGCCGCAAGGCAGCAGGCAGGGACCCATACAATGGACAGCAGGGCGGGGCAGGTTCTCTCGAACTGTGCATATCGCTCCTATGATCTCTAACAGTTTGAATCAAAGGCAATGGAGACCGCGCAAACTGACCATTTGGTAAAATTCGGAGCGATGCGAGTGCCCGACAATTCTATCCGGCACCGCCCAAGCGCTCGGTTCATTTGAACGTAGCTGGCTCTCTTCGGTCGAAGCACATTCGCGGATCGCTTTCCGGCATGGTGGTGTTAAGCTCACTTGAACTGCATTAGCGTCTCTGGTTCCGCGAAATCAAAAATTCGTTTCGCAGCCGTAAAAAAAATACGAAGTTCGTTTGAACAAACTAAGCTTTCTATAGTTGAGCGAGACTTCTCGGCTCTAGCGATGTTCATACAAAACAAGCAAACCCGTTTGCGCGTGCTTGTGCCACGGTACGACTATGTCCTCCCAAAAGCGACAGGCAGCTCCCGAAGAGCCTTACGCCTACTCGCTCTGACACTTGCCGGTGCCAACAAAGGGCCAAAGACAATAGCTAGAACACAACGCCACGAGGAGACACGTTTCTGCCAAGGTGACCCTACTCGCTCGCTGCTGTACCAGCAACTTCACAGCGAACACGATGCCCACCGCTTCCCGCAGTGTCGGAACGCGCCGTTGCCTTTCCTTCAATCACGGCTGCAGTGCAAATCAGCTGATTACGGCACCCGGAGCCATAGGGACAAAACAGAGTATATTTACAACTACGTACAAGAAAAATCGGGCCACCCTTCGGGCTTCGCATTCACTCCCTTCTGTCTTGCTGTTCTCCGTGGACGGCTCGGTCTCGCTCTCCATGTGCGGATCGACCTTGTAGGTTCTTTACAAGGGTGTACCGATAAGGGCTCACCACAAGCGTAGCATGCACGGCAATTCCCTCATGCTGCTATTTCGCTCATCTCGCTGCCAAGAAAGCATCTTAGCCTTGCTAATCACTCCGAATTTGGGTCAAGTTTAAGGCTGTTCCAAATCCGGGCGGGCATTCCACGGACCGAACTGACTATCGTCCCTCGTCCCAAGAGCTTGCCCCACGTTGGGCACCATTGTGGAAATATGGGGGGACAGCCTTCCGCCCCCCCCCCCCCCCCCCCTGCTCTCCCACTGCGCGGATGCAGCGTTTCCACTCGCTAACCGCAAGGGGGGGTTAGTGCTCGAGGGAACAAAGGTTTTCGCTCGTGACGCCGTTGGAGGAGAACGCTTTTTTTTCTTCGGAGCTCCAGCGGCTACGTCCGAAGCTAAGTGCGTTTTTGGTATTTGCGCTTGTGCATGCTGTCGGGCGGTAGTTTTAAACCGAGTTAAGGGTAGGAAGGCTAGCGGAAGTGTGTGTGCCGAAGGTTTTTGTGTAGGAATTTTGGCGGGCTTTTGCGTTGCGTAGTGCCGATGGTTTTTGTGTAGAAAATTTAGCCGGCTGTTACGTTGCGTAGTGCCGAAGGTTTTTTCTGTAGGAATTTTGGCGGGCTTTTACGTTGCGTAGTGCCGAAGGCTTTTGTGTAGGAATTTTGGCGGGCTTTTACGTTGCGTAGTCGGCCAGATGATGGGTCGGCAAGCTACGAAAGTCAGGTGGACGGGGACGGGGAGTTAGTGCAGTGCCAGGAGTGCGACCGTTGGTGCTATTTAGACGAGACACATTTCAGGAGCTGACCCGAGGCAGATGGGGCTAGCTTCGCGTACAAGATCTGTAAACGTTTTGAGGAGGCCGTTCAGACGTTGAAAGGGGAATGGGCAGCTAGGATTAAGGAACTCAAAGGGGACCTGAAGGTGGAACGAGATGAATGGATTGAGCTAAAAACTCAGGTCGCCGAGTCGCTTAAGAGGGAGGAGGCTAATGCCGACCTGTTGGAGCGAATTGTGGGCGAGCTGAAGGAGGAGCGGGCCCAGCTAGAAGAGCAGGTAGAAGGGCTCAGGTTGCTGCCGGCAGGGCACCCCGGTTCGGAGCAGTGTCCGGGTAGGGGACGAGGCTCATCGATCCTACAGTGCTGTAGCGCAGCAGGCTTTGAGCGGGGAAGACAGAGAGGCAAAAACGGGCACGGAGACTCGCGACAGTAGTGTACGGCGGCGGGAGATACGGCCAGTGCGATCCGGAGGGCAACAGTCGCAGTTAGGAAGCGAATGGTTAGTGCGCAGGAGGGTTCTGGTAGTCGGTGACTCGAACGTAGCGAGGGTTGAGGGAGACGTTTTGACGACAGTGAAGGCGGACAGGCGGGTGCAGGCGGAGGCCTAGTCAGGGAAAGTGCATGGTAGATGCAATGGCCAAAGCCCAGGAGGTGGTAGGGGACAACATGGATGGCGAACACCTTGTCGTTATCCATGCTGGTCTCAACGATGTGCTGAAGGGGAGGAGCCAGAATCTCGAGAAGCAGTTAGAAGTGTGGATGCGTAGGCTTAGAGAGGCCTCTGGGAGTGTGGATATTAAGGATATTCTGGATATTAAGGGAGCCTACGACAACGTTATTCAAGAGTATCTGTGGGACATACTGGGCATATTGGATGTGGAAGATGGAGTAATGAATCTTTTAAAAGATATATGGAAAGGTAACAGAGTGCTTATAAAATGGGAAAAAAATGTATCAGAGCCTGTAGAGATACAGCGGGGGCGAAGGCAAGGATGTCATCTGTCTCCTTTGTTGTTCATGGTTTACCTGCAAGGGTTGGAGACCAAGCTACAGAGGAGCGGACTAGGCTTCAACCTTTTTTTTCAAGCAAGGAGAATGTATTAAACAGTCATTACCGGGACTAATATGCGCTGATGATATAGTGGCAATGGCTGACAAGGAAGATTTACAGAAGTTGATAGACATATGTAGTACAGACGGAGATAGATTAGGTTTCATGTTTAGTGAGGAAAAATCTGTAGTGATGATATTTAATGATGTGGGCGGCGAGCATAGAATACAGGAGTTCACGCTAGAAGTAGTGGATGAGTACAAGTATCTTGAGGTGTGGATAAATAACGGTGCTGAGTATCTGACAGAGCATGAACAATATTTAATGAATTAAGCCATTAGGAATGCAGCTGTCATGAAAAATAGGGCGCTGTGGAATTACAATAGGTATGAAGTGCTAAGAGGTATCCGGAAATCGGTGATGGTTCCTAGCCTGACTTTCGGTGATGCGGTCCTGTGCATGAGACCAGATGTTCAAGCAAGGTTAGAAATCAAACAACGCGGCGTAGGGAGGCTAGCTTTGGGAGCACGTGGCAATACACCAAGTCAGGGGGTACAGGGTGATATGGGATGAGCGTCGTTCGAGAGCAGACAAGCTAGCAGTAAGATAGCATTTGAGGAGCGATTGAGAAAAATAGGGGAAACGCAGTGGGCTAGGAAAGTTTTCAGGCACCTGGATATAAGGAATGTTGACACGAAATCGAGAAAGCGAACTAGAAAATTGACAAGCAAATATCTGGACAGCAGTTGGGGGTCAAATCGGCAATTATCAGTTAAGAAAAAGGTTAAAGAAACAGAGAGAGCTCTGTGGGAAACAGAGATGCTGACGAAATAAGCACTGGGAACATACAGGATTTTTAAGCAGGAAATTGCCAAAGAAAATATCTATGATAATTGTAGGGGAAGCTCTTTGTTGTTTGAGGCCAGGACGGGAGTTTTGCGGACTAAGACATATAGAGTCAGGTGCCACGAGGCGGAGGCGTTGGAACCATGCGGTTAACAAATCCGTTCCTGTTTTTTGTCCAGGCCGTGTTTTTCGTGAACGTGGAACCCACATCACAGGGGGCGTACTACGACAGCCCTGGAAATTGGACCGACCATCGTGTTTCCGGCGTGATTTCTTCATCGGAATGCATCGCGAAGACCAAAGTGATAGGACTGCGCAACTGGACACCACTACTGCCTGCGCATCGCACGCCACCATCGACTACGTCACCAGTCACAGCGCATAAAAGAGAAGCTTCTGCCCGGTTCGCGACCAGTGGGCACGGCGGAGGCGTTGGAACCATGCGGTTAACAAATCCGTTCCTGTTTTTTGTCCAGGCCGTGTTTTTCGTGAACGTGGAACCCACATCATAGGGGGCGTACTACGACAGCCCTGGAAATTGGACCGACCATCGTGTTTCCGGCGTGATTTCTTCATCGGAATGCATCGCGAAGACCAAAGTGATAGGACTGCGCAACTGGACACCACTACTGCCTGCGCATCGCACGCCACCATCGACTACGTCACCAGTCACAGCGCATAAAAGAGAAGCTTCTGCCCGGTTCGCGACCAGTGGGCACGGCGGAGGCGTTGGAACCATGCGGTTAACAAATCCGTTCCTGTTTTTTGTCCAGGCCGTGTTTTTCGTGAACGTGGAACCCACATCACAGGGGGCGTACTACGACAGCCCTGGAAATTGGACCGACCATCGTGTTTCCGGCGTGATTTCTTCATCGGAATGCATCGCGAAGACCAAAGTGATAGGACTGCGCAACTGGACACCACTACTGCCTGCGCATCGCACGCCACCATCGACTACGTCACCAGTCACAGCGCATAAAAGAGAAGCTTCTGCCCGGTTCGCGACCAGTGGGCACGGCGGAGGCGTTGGAACCATGCGGTTAACAAATCCGTTCCTGTTTTTTGTCCAGGCCGTGTTTTTCGTGAACGTGGAACCCACATCACAGGGGGCGTACTACGACAGCCCTGGAAATTGGACCGACCATCGTGTTTCCGGCGTGATTTCTTCATCGGAATGCATCGCGAAGACCAAAGTGATAGGACTGCGCAACTGGACACCACTACTGCCTGCGCATCGCACGCCACCATCGACTACGTCACCAGTCACAGCGCATAAAAGAGAAGCTTCTGCCCGGTTCGCGACCAGTGGGCACGGCGGAGGCGTTGGAACCATGCGGTTAACAAATCCGTTCCTGTTTTTTGTCCAGGCCGTGTTTTTCGTGAACGTGGAACCCACATCACAGGGGGCGTACTACGACAGCCCTGGAAATTGGACCGACCATCGTGTTTCCGGCGTGATTTCTTCATCGGAATGCATCGCGAAGACCAAAGTGATAGGACTGCGCAACTGGACACCACTACTGCCTGCGCATCGCACGCCACCATCGACTACGTCACCAGTCACAGCGCATAAAAGAGAAGCTTCTGCCCGGTTCGCGACCAGTGGGCACGGCGGAGGCGTTGGAACCATGCGGTTAACAAATCCGTTCCTGTTTTTTGTCCAGGCCGTGTTTTTCGTGAATGTGGAACCCACATCACAGGGGGCGTACTACGACAGCCCTGGAAATTGGACCGACCATCGTGTTTCCGGCGTGATTTCTTCATCGGAATGCATCGCGAAGACCGAAGTGATAGGACTGCGCAACTGGACACCACTACTGCCTGCGCATCGCACGCCACCATCGACTACGTCACCAGTCACAGCGCATAAAAGAGAAGCTTCTGCCCGGTTCGCGACCAGTGGGCACGGCGGAGGCATTGGAACCATGCGGTTAACAAATCCGTTCCTGTTTTTTGTCCAGGCCGTGTTTTTCGTGAACGTGGAACCCACATCACAGGGGGCGTACTACGACAGCCCTGGAAATTGGACCGACCATCGTGTTTCCGGCGTGATTTCTTCATCGGAATGCATCGAGAAGACCAAAGTGATAGGACTGCGCAACTGGACACCACTACTGCCTGCGCATCGCACGCCACCATCGACTACGTCACCAGTCACAGCGCATAAAAGAGAAGCTTCTGCCCGGTTCGCGACCAGTGGGCACGGCGGAGGCGTTGGAACCATGCGGTTAACAAATCCGTTCCTGTTTTTTGTCCAGGCCGTGTTTTTCGTGAACGTGGAACCCACATCACAGGGGGCGTACTACGACAGCCCTGGAAATTGGACCGATCATCGTGTTTCCGGCGTGATTTCTTCATCGGAATGCATCGCGAAGACCAAAGTGATAGGACTGCGCAACTGGACACCACTACTGCCTGCGCATTGCACGCCACCATCGACTACGTCACCAGTCACAGCGCATAAAAGAGAAGCTTCTGCCCGGTTCGCGACCAGTGGGCACGGCGGAGGCGTTGGAACCATGCGGTTAACAAATCCGTTCCTGTTTTTTGTCCAGGCCGTGTTTTTCGTGAACGTGGAACCCACATCACAGGGGGCGTACTACGACAGCCCTGGAAATTGGACCGACCATCGTGTTTCCGGCGTGATTTCTTCATCGGAATGCATCGCGAAGACCAAAGTGATAGGACTGCGCAACTGGACACCACTACTGCCTGCGCATCGCACGCCACCATCGACTACGTCACCAGTCACAGCGCATAAAAGAGAAGCTTCTGCCCGGTTCGCGACCAGTGGGCACGGCGGAGGCGTTGGAACCATGCGGTTAACAAATCCGTTCCTGTTTTTTGTCCAGGCCGTGTTTTTCGTGAACGTGGAACCCACATCACAGGGGGCGTACTACGACAGCCCTGGAAATTGGACCGACCATCGTGTTTCCGGCGTGATTTCTTCATCGGAATGCATCGCGAAGACCAAAGTGATAGGACTGCGCAACTGGACACCACTACTGCCTGCGCATCGCACGCCACCATCGACTACGTCACCAGTCACAGCGCATAAAAGAGAAGCTTCTGCCCGGTTCGCGACCAGTGGGCACGGCGGAGGCGTTGGAACCATGCGGTTAACAAATCCGTTCCTGTTTTTTGTCCAGGCCGTGTTTTTCGTGAACGTGGAACCCACATCACAGGGGGCGTACTACGACAGCCCTGGAAATTGGACCGACCATCGTGTTTCCGGCGTGATTTCTTCATCGGAATGCATCGCGAAGACCAAAGTGATAGGACTGCGCAACTGGACACCACTACTGCCTGCGCATCGCACGCCACCATCGACTACGTCACCAGTCACAGCGCATAAAAGAGAAGCTTCTGCCCGGTTCGCGACCAGTGGGCACGGCGGAGGCGTTGGAACCATGCGGTTAACAAATCCGTTCCTGTTTTTTGTCCAGGCCGTGTTTTTCGTGAACGTGGAACCCACATCACAGGGGGCGTACTACGACAGCCCTGGAAATTGGACCGACCATCGTGTTTCCGGCGTGATTTCTTCATCGGAATGCATCGCGAAGACCAAAGTGATAGGACTGCGCAACTGGACACCACTACTGCCTGCGCATCGCACGCCACCATCGACTACGTCACCAGTCACAGCGCATAAAAGAGAAGCTTCTGCCCGGTTCGCGACCAGTGGGCACGGCGGAGGCGTTGGAACCATGCGGTTAACAAATCCGTTCCTGTTTTTTGTCCAGGCCGTGTTTTTCGTGAACGTGGAACCCACATCACAGGGGGCGTACTACGACAGCCCTGGAAATTGGACCGACCATCGTGTTTCCGGCGTGATTTCTTCATCGGAATGCATCGCGAAGACCAAAGTGATAGGACTGCGCAACTGGACACCACTACTGCCTGCGCATCGCACGCCACCATCGACTACGTCACCAGTCACAGCGCATAAAAGAGAAGCTTCTGCCCGGTTCGCGACCAGTGGGCACGGCGGAGGCGTTGGAACCATGCGGTTAACAAATCCGTTCCTGTTTTTTGTCCAGGTAAGAGACAAACAGCCTGTTTACTCTTACCGCAGTGGCAATGTGTGCCTACTGCTTTTGCCGTGCCCACGGTCGTTAGTTACGCTCTTTACAGCAATGTATCATTGTTTTGTTGACGTGCTTGCTATGTGTGGTGACGTAGAACCAAACCCAGGTCCTTCTACACAGGAAATGCTGCAAGCAATAATGGAAGATCTTAAACAGCTGAAACAAAATACAAGCTCTACTAACCCCATACTGTCTGCTATCGAAAAGAAGCTAGACGATATTTCCGCAACGGTTACTCACTACACCTCTAAAGTAGAATCAGTGGAAAAAACTGTCGACAGTCTACTTATGAAAGTAGACGACCTAGAAAATAGAAGCAGGCGGAACAACCTAATTGTGTTTGGCGTTAAGGAAACCGAGGACGAAACGCCCCAAGACCTTGAGAACACGGTCTGCAAGGATGTTCTTCTGAACCGGTTGAAAATTTCGGATGTGGCTATTGAACCTATCCACAGAATAGGAAAGCCGGCTGAGGACAAATGCAGACCGGTTATCTTTAAGCTAGTTGACGGGAGGGTCAAGGAGAGAATTCTCAAAAGCTGTAAAAATCTGAAAAACACAGGCTATAGTATATCCGAGGACTTCTCCCCTCGCGTTCAATCAATACGAAAGAAGCTTTGGGAAATTGCGAAAAAGCAAAGGTTGAAAGAAGAGAAGGTCATGCTCAAGTTTGACAAAATTAAAATAAATGGCAAACTGTATCGATGGGACGACGCCTGCAATGAAAGAGGTCCCTGCGCTTCAAAGTGATGGTCTGTTTCCAAACCCGTGTCCGCACAGAGTAACACACAGAGCTCAGGAGCACTAAGAGCACAGCCATCTTTGAATTCCTTTTCAATGCTTAATATTAATACTAGAAGCATAGTAAATAAATTCGACGAACTTGAAAGCCTGCTCTTCACACACGATCCTGACGCCGCTGTTCTAACAGAAACATGGCTTCATGATGCAATTCCGAATGATGCAGTTATCACATCCGAGCAATACGAAATCGTTCGTTGCGACCGCACTTCAAGAGGGGGCGGTGTCGCTATTCTGATAAAGAAAGGCATCGACTATACGCTGGTACCGCATCACACCAACACTGAAATGGTCTGGGTTGTTCTCCGTCTTTTTCAGCTTAGTCTTTTAATAGGTGTTATTTATCGACCACCGAATGCTGATACTTCTGTACTGGACAACTTGCACGACTTTTTAAATGAACATACAAAGCGCTATAGCCATGTTATCGTATGCGGCGATTTTAACTTGCCAAACATCAACTGGGATTCTCTGTGCGCTCAAACTTTGTGTGCTAACTCGGATGCTTTGCTCAGCATAGCTTTTAATTATAACTTAAACCAGGTTGTTCAGAAACCTACGCGCATTACAGCAAATACGAGTTCTCTTCTTGACCTGGTATTTATATCAGACCCTGTTAGTCAATTGGGCTTTTCGACAGATGTCTTTCCCGGAATATCAGACCATGAAGCGGTGCTCTTTAAAAGCGAATTGATGCGACCAGTAATTGTTCATCAGGAAGGAAAAGCGTTTCGCGACTTTAACAATGCTCAGGATAAAAGCGTTCTAGATCAGCTTGAACTGACGTATGAATCCTTTGCTAAAAAATACACTGATGGGCGTACAAGTGTGAACGACTTGTGGTTAGAATTCAAAAGTACGGTTCATCAATGTATCAACAAGTACGTGCCGCTTAAACATAAGAAGCTGAAAATGGCTGTCCCTGGATAACACGCGAGATCATACAGTTAAAACGTCGCGTGAAGCGCTTATCAAGGTCAAGCAATAAAGTTGGTGGTGCTTTGCCGGCTCTTCGGGCTGAACTGCGTTCAAAAATAAAATCTTCACGGTACCACTTTTTTAATGTCAAGATGCACAATTTTCTAAAAACTGACCCCCAAAAGTTCTGGAGGCATCTGTCACAGAAAAAATACCCGGTTAACAAACTTCTCCTTAACAGCACAGTTGTTACCGACTCCCTCTGCTTAGCGACTGCCTTCAATGAGCACTTTTCTTCTGTATTCCTGAGTAACAGCAACTCAGTCTCCGAATCTCGAACTAGCCATTTCAATCTGCCAGACCTAATTATTAACGAGGAGGGTATTGTTTCGGCTCTATTGCAGTTGAACACAAAAAAATCCTCTGGACCAGACGATATTCCTAACGCTTTTTTGTACAGATATGTAGAGTGGTGCGCTAAATACCTTTTCATTATTTTTACTGAAAGTCTCAGGACAGGAGAAATTCCAAACGATTGGAAAACAGCAAAGGTGATACCCATTCACAAATCAGGAGACAAGCTTTGCGTGAAGAATTACAGGCCAATTTCTTTGTTATGTACGTCCAGTAAGGTGTTAGAACATTTTATTTTCAAGCACATAAGTTCATTCCTAGAGGGAAGCGGTTTTTTTATTGAAAGCCAGCACGGGTGTCAGCAAGGCTTGTCGACAGTGACGCAGCTTATTCATATCACAAATGAAATTATGATGTCACTAGATAATAATGGACAGGTAGATTTAATTTTCATTGACTTCGAAAAAGCGTTTGACCGGGTATCGCATGGCAATCTTTTGTTAAAAATAAGGTGGTGGTTAAATAATCGGCAAGTAGTACAATGGTTAGATTCCTACCTTACACAGCGGCATCAGTTTGTTCAGATATCTGAATCTCACTCCACAAAAGCGCCGGTACTTTCAGGAGTTCCCCAGGGCTCAGTCCTTGGGCCGCTTCTCTTCCTTATTTATTTGAACGACCTGTCCTTCAACTCACACATATGCTGTCGGTTCTTCGCCGACGACTGTGTTATATACCATAGTATCACATCAGTCGAAGACCAGACACTCCTAGCCGAATACTTAACAGCAGTTTCCAGCTGGTGTTGTACTTGGCAAATGGGTATAAACAGTTCAAAATGCGGAAAAATGACAGTAACACGAAAGAAACAACCGCTCCAATGCACATACAAAATCAATGGCCTTCCGATCAACTCAGTGACTCAGGTGAAATATCTTGGGGTAACCATGACATCCAACCTGAACTGGAGCGTACACATCCAGTCCATTGTCTCAGCAGCGTCCAAAAAACTTCGATTATTAAAGCACCGCCTAAAGCATTGCACGAGCAAAACTAAACTGACAGCATACACATCACTTGTGCGTCCAGTGCTCGAATACGCCGACGCTGTATGGGATCCGCACACAAAAACGGATATAAAAAATCTTGAAGGCGTCCAGAGGAAAGCACTCCGGTTTATTTACCACGCTTATGGTCGGCAGGTCTCGGTGTCTGATTTGCTCAACAGATCTGGGCTTCCCACTCTTGAATCCCGTCGCAAGCAGCACCGACTAAAAATGTTGTTCAATATCATACATAATAAAACAAAACTGAATTTTCAGAGTTGCATGCAATACAGCACAACACGCCCCACCCGTAACAAACACGAAAGGACTATCTTGATGCCACGATGCCGAACAAAAGCATATTCTTGTTCCTTCTTTCCACGCACCATTTCCGAATGGAACCGACTGCCAAGCGATATCACCAACCTGGTATCTTCAGAATCCTTCTTGTCTGCTGTTTCGGCTCATGTATCGCAGTAGCGTGTCTAGTACAAAGTGTATTTCGGTTTCCTTGTTTTTATTCTGTTCACTTAGTCTGTTTGACGTCGGATGATTTGCCTGTACTTTTTTTTTGCTTCCCGTTGGTCTTATTGAATTTTGTCCTCGTACTGTAATCGCCCTTTGTCGCTGTTATTTTTGTTGTTACCACTTTGTAATTTTTTTCCTTTGTGCACTCCTGCCTTGACCGCCAAAGGGCAGTCGGCAGTATTTATGAAATGAAATAAATAAATAAATATACACGTTGTGCGTTGAGTGCGGAGAGGAGGAGGAAATGGCTGAACACTTGATACTTTTCTGTAAAGGGCTTCACCCTACAGTGGAAAGCAGCGGGGCTGATTTATCTCAAGGCATTGGGGTTTAAGGACAGTGAAGGGAAAGTAGATTTTAAGCGGGTAGAAGTAACCAAGGGAAGGTTATCTGATTGGTGGCTAAAATCAAGACAAGAGTAAAATTTCATAAGTCATGGCTAGGTGGCTTGAGCCACCGCCCGATTTAAAGGGTTCAGCCGTACAAATTGAAGGGACGACAAAGCGTGAACACTCATATGCTATTTATTACACTTGCAGTTAAAACACAGAGCGGGTCAGCTAGCTACAAAACATCAATGAGGCATTCCTCGGAAATAAAAGGCTACGTAAGAAGGATTTCCGACTTACCGGCTGGGGCCGGGGCGCGACTTCGGAAGTATCGGCGGCGAACATTTGTGTGCACCGACAATGGCGGCCAGGTTTTCCCATGCGCGCCGCATTCTTGGTGCAAGGCCATCCCTGAGCATTTGCTGGGGAATTAAGGTGACGAGAGCGCGCGTTTGCTGCGCTCGCTTTGCTGCCTGGAACCAGAAGTCCAGCGGCAAGGCATGAAGGATCTCCGTGGGCCTGCCGCGGAAGGTGACGAGAGCGTGCGGCTGCAACCGCTCGTGACGTTGGCCGGATCCCGAACTCGAAGAGACCCTCTCCGGTTCCGCGGAATTTCGCGTAACTTTCGAGGTGGCGCTCCCGTCGCTGTTTTCGCTTCCCCCATGGAGACTTTCCTCCTCGCCCAGCCGGTGCTGTCCTGACGCACAATGGTGAAGATGGGTCGCGTCGAAATGGAGAGGGAAACAGGTTCTCTACAGGGGGTTTTAATGCCCTGGAAAGCTGGGCCTGTCGGAATTTCTGAGAATCGACAAACGACTGCTGCATATTTATTTATTTATTTTATTTGTACATACTGCAGCCCTATTGGGCTATTGAACGGGTGGGTGTAAACACAACAATGTAGAGAAACAAGGAGCACAACAATGGCGAACAGCAGAGACAATGTGAGTAGAAAAAAAACATATGCAAGAAAAAGCAATACTATTCAATAGCCTCTAAAAACAGTTTAAAGGGAAGATATCGCGTGCAACCAGGTAAAGAATTCCAGCATTCGATTTCACGCGGTAACTGTACTTAAAAGTGTTCGTACGGCCAAAATAAGGAGTGATATTTAGGCTGTGGTGAATTCTAGTTTTAGATGGTATAGCTGGGATCATCATTTGAAGAGGTCCAGCAAGAAAAGTTAACAGTACAATGCAGAAATTTTGAAGACTCAGCCCTTCGTCGAGCTGAGAGCAGTTGCAGGCCCAGTGATGAAAGTGCTGTGGAAGGCGAGAAATCCCTATCAAACCTGTGGTATATAAAACGAATGGCTTTTTTCTGGACGGCCTCGATTTGGTTAATTTCGCGTTGTTTATGCGGGTTCCAGACAGGAGAGGCGTATTCAAGTAGCGGACGGATTAGCGATTTGTAAATTAGTAGTTTAGTATCTCTAGGAGCAGTTTTTATTGCGCGACATAGGTATCCTAACTTTTTAAGTGCCTGTGAGGTTATTAAATCTACATGTTTAGACCATGACATGTTCGGTGTAAAACCAAGGTATTTGTATTGATTCACGCTCTGTACAGGAGTATTGTTTGTTTTGTAAGTAAATACGGAAGGTGCTGTTCTGTTAGTGAAAGTCATAACAACGGTTTTGCGGATGTTAATCGTCATTTGCCATGTGTCGCACCAAGAGCTAAATTCTGAGAATGATTTCTGAAGGTGTAAGTGGTCGCAGTCATCAGCATACAGACGTAGGTTACAGGTGGTGTCGCAAGGTAAGTCGTTAATAAAAATCAAGAAAAGCAAGGGACCCAATACAGAACTCTTTGGAACACCTGAGGGCACGTCTGCTATTCTAGAATTACTTCCGTTGGAAGACACAAATTGAGAACGATTAGAAAGAAAAATTGAAATCAAGTTGAAAAGGCGGGGGTTGTTCAGGATGGCGTTAAGTTTATACATTAGTTTCGAGTGGATCACTGTATTGAGCGCCTTCGAAAAATCAACGAATATTGCGTCTATTTGATTGCCCGCATCCAGGTTATTGCAAATATCATGAGTGAATTCATTAAGTTGTGGCGCTCCAAGCTGATAGCTGGTCATCGGACCACCTGCCGAGCTGCCTCGTGGCTACAGCCTGATCGCCTTCCATCGCGCAGGCGATCTGCGCCCCTACCCAGGCAGAAGCGGCTGACATCGCACGCAGCGCCCTCCACTCAGTCGCCTACAAAAGGGATCGTCCACAAGCACCGAACGGGATTTGCAGCCGACTGTTCGCAGCTCACGCATTGTTGTTTCATGTTCATAGGTGAGTGGGTTGTGACAACAGCTTCTTCAACTTCGGTACTGTTTAGGCTGCAAATCCCGAGTGTCGTTTGATTCACCATGGGCATTGATCTGTGTGCTTACCGTGCGCGGATAGGCCGCTTTGTAGCGCATGGCCATTTTGGCAGTGGTTGTTCGCCAATATGGCTTAGGCCTGCCTTGGCTACTAGTTGCTGGCGCATGGGTGGACGCTGTTCCTTGGTTTTGTTTTGTATTGCTCATTTGATACTCTGCGCTAGCGATGTAGAGACCAACCCAGGCCCGGATAAGGTGGACCAAGTTCTCGCGCTTCTTAAAGAGTTAACGTTGTCAAATGAAAAATTTCAGAAAGACGCTTCAAACAAACTAAGGGATATTCAAACGAGCGTCACTGACATCAAAAGGCGACTCAGTGGTGTCGAAGAGCGACTAAAAGCAGTTGATAACCTGTGTCATGACGTCACCACCGTTAACTCAGTCGTTCAGGAATCGCAAGAGCAGCTGAAGACCATAGAAACTAAACAGTTGGAGCAGGCCAATCTGGTTGTTGATGACCTAAATAACCGTATGCGCAGAAATAACCTAATATTTAAGGGAATCCCGGAAGAACCAAAAGAAACATGGGTTGACACTGAACGCATCATCAACCAGTTCGTGTTAACTAAGCTAGGCTTCAATGCAGGCGAAATAGAGCGAGCCCACAGAATAGGTCGACCTAAAGCAGGTCACATCCGACCAATTGTCGTGAAATTTCTGAATTTTAAAGACAAGAGCATCATTTTAAGAAATGCTTCCAAACTGAAGGACCTGCAGAAGCCACGCGTGTGGATTGAAGAAGATTTCTCGGCCCGTATGCAGCTCATCAGGAAAAAACTCAGAGATTTCGCTCGCGAAGCACGTAAGCCTAGCGAAAAATATACTGTGGTCTACGATAAGCTCCTTCTTGGAAGCAAATGTTACACCCTTGATTCATCACAAAACAAAGTAACCTGTCTTTCAACGCGCAATGAAGCCGAAGTATGTCGCCTGAGTGCGCAACCTACTGTTGGCGCACGAGGGGACGAAACAAACCAGAATGATTGACACAGTCATGCTAATCAAGGTGATTCCTTGTCACTCCTGTTGTGCAACTTTCGAAGCATGTTTCACAAACAAGACCAGCTATGTGCATTTATTGAGGCTTGTTCTGTAGATATTGTCCTTGGGACAGAAACTTGGCTTACACCTGATATTGGGGACAACGAGCTGTCGCTCTCTAGAAATTTTACTATATTTAGAAATGATAGGGTGGGCGCACGGGGAGGCGGTGTTGTAGTTGCCGTGCAATCTAACCTGTGTGCTCGCGTTGTTGACACACAGTCAAATATTGAAATTTTGTGGATTTCACTTCAAGTCGTTCCCTCTGTGACTTGCGCAGTCGGAGTCTGTTACCGTCCGCCTGATGCTACTTCTGAATTCATCGAGAGTCTTAATCATTCCCTAACATTAATCCAAGACAAGTATCCAACTTCACCTATAATACTTGCTGGCGATTTTAACTACCCCACAATAAATTGGCAGAGGTGTACGCCCCTAGGTTGCGCAAGGAAGAGCGAATGCAAGGAATTTCTCGATGCTCTTTGTTCATTTGATCTGCATCAAATAGTTTGCAAACCAACACGTGGAAAAGCTATTCTAGATCTAGTCCTCACAACCAAACCGGAAAATATGCTTGTTCACGTCCTTGAATGTATTAGCGACCACAACGTAGTACACTGTGAATACCAATTACAAAGTAGTAAACCAGAAAAGGCAACGAAATCAATTTACGATTACTCCCGTGCAAATATCGACGCGATTCTTACAGAGCTGTCATATTTTTCTGTGTGGTTCTTGGAAACCATGGCTTATCGCAATACAAATGATAACTGGCTCGCTATCCGAAGGAAGCTTATTGAACTGAAACAAAAGCACGTTCCCAAAATTAGAATAACGTCATCAACACAGAGCACATGGTTCACGTCCCAAGTGAAGAGAGCAATAAATAAAAAGAAACGCCTTTACTCTAAAGCTAAGTTGTCCCACTCGGATGGTGATTGGCAGCGATACCAAGAACAATCAAATAAATGTAAAGCTGAAATTGAAGCATCTAAAGGCAAGTTTTTTAACGGTGACATCGTCAGCATGATAATGAACAATCCGAAAAAGTTTTGGAAAGTAATTAACCCTAAACACTCGTCTCAATTCACTATACCAATCGTTAATAACGGTGTGCTACTCTCACCATCTGAAGCTGCGACTGAATTAAACTCGTTTTTCAGCTCTGTATTCACAAACGAAAATCCAATTCCACCTGACCTTACGTTTCCTTCAATTAACTCATCTATGAATGATCTCATAATTACACCAGAGGGAATAGAATCGGCCATCGATCGACTTTCTAATAACTCAGCGCCAGGTCCAGACGGCATCTGCACAAAGATGCTTAAAATGACTAAACTTATATTATCTCCCGTATTAGCCACCCTTTTTCAGCAATCAATAGATACAGGAATCGTACCAGATGACTGGAAGGTCGGTCGTATCACTCCCATTTACAAATCAGGTGACCAATCAGTGCCCTCAAACTATAGACCTATATCCCTAACTAGTATTCCATGTAAATTACTTGAGCATATCATTTCTTCCGCAGTTATGAAATATTTATCTGAACATAACTTCTTTTCTAACAATCAACATGGATTTCAGAAAGGACGCTCTTGTGAAACACAGCTTTTTGAACTTATAACTGATCTTCATCAAGCTGTTCACGATTCCATAATAATCGATGCCATATTTATTGACTTCAAGAAAGCATTCGATAAAGTTCCCCATTCTCGCTTAATGACGAAACTTAGCCGGCTTAACATACATGAAAAAATTGTTAATTGGATCTCAAGTTTTTTAACCGATCGCTACCAATTTGTTTCCGTAAATGATCACTTTTCCGCTTTAGCACAAGTTAAATCTGGCGTTCCCCAGGGATCCGTACTTGGCCCAATCTTATTCTTAATTTACATTAATGACATCAGTAACAACCTGACCTCAACAGTTCGATTGTTTGCAGATGACTGCGTGCTTTACAGACAAATTATCACCTCTGAAGACGCTAATATTTTACAGGCCGACCTAAACGAAATTTCACTTTGGTGCGAGCAATGGCAAATGGAAATTAATGTTTCTAAAACAAAAACTATGACATTTACCAGAGCCAGTAACGTTCACTTAAGTTCATATTTTATGAACAGCATATGCATAGAGAATGTGTATACATTAAAATATTTGGGAGTCCATTTAACTTCTAACCTTACATGGAATGATCACATTGATGAAATAATTTCGAAAGCAAATAAAACACTTGGTTTCATTAGGCGAAATTTATATTTAGCAAATCAGTCAACTAAATTATTAGCTTACACAGCTCTAGTTCGCTCAAAGATTGAATACGCTTCCATAATATGGAATCCAAATCAGACTTACCTAATAAACAAGCTGGAATCTTTACAAAATAAAGCAGCACGCTTCATCACTAAAACATACTCTAGAACATCCAGCATCGCGGCTATCAAAAAGTCCCTCCAATTACCGTCTCTAGAAACACGACGACTGTTAGCACTACTTTCCCACTTCCACAGATTGTATCATGCCCCGTCATCCTTTACAGCATCCCATATCAAACCCCCACAAAAAATTTTCCCCCGCCTCGACCATCCCTTCAAAGTGCGTCCCATGTTTGCGCGTACGAATCTCCTGCGACAATCACCGCTCTTTCTAGCTATTCATCACTGGAATAAGCTGCCAAAAGAAATTGCTTCTATACGTGATCATGACTCATTTGTAAGTAATTTGAAACGCAATTTTACGCATGTTGGGTAAAAGCAGAATTTTATGCCTTTGACGCATTGTAAGTGTATCTACATGCTTTGTACGGAGTGTTGTTTTTTTTTTTTCATCATGTATGCAATTCTCTCTCCTTTTTTTTATACTTTCTTGTTGTATTCGGTGGTCCGTACCGCGATGTTCTATATTGCCTTGCCCCCCCCCCCCCCCCCTAATTGTGTTTGAAATATCCTGTTGTTACCCCCCCCCCCCCCTATGTAATGCCCATAAGGGCCTTTAGGGTATCTGAATAAAAAAAAGTTGTGTTAAAGTGCTGAAACCGCGTCTGAAGCCATGCTGAGAGTTCGTTAATAAATGATGTGATTCCAAGTATTCCATAGTGTGTTTGTAGATGATGTGCTCTAAAATTTTACATGCATGATAGGTTAGAGAGATTGGTTGGATATTGTTTGCTTGTCACAGCTCTTAAATAAAGAGACAACTTGAGCCATTTTCCAGCATGAAGGAACTGTACAGGAAACTAGAGACACGCGAAATATGACAGCAAGATATCGACAGGTACATAATGAGTAGCGTACCAAAAACAAGTTCGGGATGCCATCAGATCCAGCAGACTTCTTCGTGTCAAGTTTCAATATTAGGTTCCAAAACACCTTCTTCACTAATATTAATATCGTCGATTGGCACGGCACTACGAGCAGTGATGACTGGCTGGATGACGTTATTATCACAAGAAAATACGGAGTGGAAGTACTCATTAAATGCATTGGATATATCAAAAGGATCGTTTGTTGATTCATTGTTAATCCTCATTGCAGTAGCTGTCGTATCACGTGGAAAAACAGATGACCAAAATTTACGCGGGTTAGTCTTTAGTAGATCCTGCAGCTGCACACAGAAGAAAAAATCCTTAGCGGAGTTAAGTTTCAATCGAAGCTCTTATTTCGCTTTGATGAAACGTGCAATGGCTGCCTGATTACCTGAGCGCTTCGTACGCCTAGGTCTGTGTACACGCCGTGTGAGATGTAATATATCTCGTGTCATCCAGAGAATTTTCATATTTTTCTTCTTGGTTTTGAGAGGAATAAAACAGTGAATACATTTTTTAACTAAGGATTCGAAATAGCTCACTAATCTGTTAACATCACAAGTAGAGCTCAGTGCAACAGATTCATCATGTCCATCAGCTAGGGTGTCAGTTATTGAAGTGTCGTCAGCTTGATTGAAATCGGGAAATGTGGAAAAACGAAATTGTGTTTAGTAATCGAAAAGTTTAAGTAGACAAGAACGTCCTTATGGTCGGAGATTCCTTCAATGACGTCATATTTGTAGCCCTTTCCAACAATGTTAGAGCTAACGAAAACCAAATTGAGCAGAGCATCACATCTTGTAGGGTTGTTGGTAACCCGGATAAGGTCAAATGAAAGCGAAAAGGAGAGTTGTTCTCTATTTATGGAGGTTTCTTTCACAAGTGTTAAATTAGGCCAGTGGATGCCGAGGGCATTAAAGTCACCAATGCAAATAAGGTTGCCCGCATTGAGTTGCTGGTCGTTAATATACTGACTAAGAGATTGAACTTCATTTACAAAGGAACTTGGAGGACGGTCGAAGACGCCGATTACGACATGACGTTTGTCCATATAAAGTTTGCAGCAGACTGATTCTATGTCATCTGGCGGTAACATTATTGAAATCTTGAGATCAGAACGAAAAACCAACGCAACACCGCCACCTTTAGTGTGGCGTCTGTCTGTGCAAACCGCAACGTAGCCAGGAGGCGTGAATTTTGAGTCTAATATGTCGTCGTGCAGCCAAGTTTCTTGATGCCAACTACACGAGGTGAGTGCGCAGTGATTAAAGATAGCAAGTCTGCGAATTTGTTAGTTATGTTTCTGGCATTTAGGTTCAAAATGGAAAGGTTACAGTCGGAAATATTCGGCAGTCAACAGGGGGAAGCGGAACGTGGTGACTCAGAAAATTTATCTTGAGGGGAAGAATCGCGAGATGGTGATCGGTAAGTGCGAGTAATCGAAAACTTCGGGTCTCTGATAAGAGCGTTCGAAACGTCGTCCCAAATGTAGCGAACCTTGTCGATAAAAACGTGATCATAGCGCAACTTTACCACAGAACCCTGGCTTCGTAAAAGTGCTGAAGCATCCCAAATTTTTTTCTAATAGCGCGGACGTTGGCTGAAAAATCTTCACTAACGTAGTAATCAGACACTAAGTTTCGAGACGTCTTTCATCACCAACAACGTTTCCTGGAAATCCAGCAAATTAAGAATGACTGGGTGTGGATGCCCTTTTTGCTTTCGACCGATTCTGTGGCCACGCTCAATATGGGGGCGGGGGGGGGGGTGTAATTTGCATTTTATCGGAAAATGTCGATGTAACCCTATCTAGCAGAGTCCTCTCGTTTTCATCTTGGTTTTCGTCCAAGCCGTGTATGATAGTGTTGTTGCGACGAGAGCGGTTATCAAGGTCATCATGCTTTGCAACTAACCGAGCTAGACTAAGGTACATGGACGTAAGGAGGAACATTGAAAAGGGCCTTTTGTACGAGAAATGAAATATGCCCTAGTTCCTCTCATCGCCACGGCCACCTGCAACTCCAGAGCGCTCGGATTCTACATCCGCCACAAGATTTTACCACCCGAACTCCGCCGCCTGTTTGGCGGCTACCCACCATCGCAAGGGCATGACATCAGGATCTGCAAAATCATGAGATCCGAGTGGCAGGAGCTGGGCCGTCTTCATCGGGACGCTTTGCTCTTTCAGCTGCAAGCTACATGTGGCCCCGCCAGAAGCAAGCAGGTCTTCAGAGAACATCTCACCGTAGCTGACAGATGCACCGACTTCATCTGGCAGCAGGCTTTGCCTCACTTGCGAGCCTTACTACCGAAGAAAACAGGGATGACAGCGAGCGCCATCTACTGTACAGGTGGAGTTTCCCTTCCGCATGATGTGCGCCGTGTGTCGAACTGGGACCTAAGTTCGCTGTCAGCGCTCATGTTGTCGTTTCTTTTCTTCGTCCCTGTATTGTGTGCGCTGTTTTTCAGTATGGGCGTTTTTATACCCTTGACTGGTGACGTCGCGGTGCTGCCGATGTCAACGGTGCGCGCATAGGTATCAAAGATCCATGGAACACGCAGGAGCCAGGCCGTTGATCCCCTTGGCAAGCCACAGCTATCGCACACATGGGCGATAGGGCAGTCGGGCGATGCACGGGCGAAGGTCCACGCGTACTGCTCGTAGATCGGTGACTCGTCCGGGAAGCGCACGTAGATGCCGTCACTATGCACACAGTCCCACGAAACATCCAAGGACGACGCATCCAAGGATCTGCACAATGAGGAGACAGCGCTTTAGCATCGTGCCGCCGCTGCTGTTGCCTTGCCCACTCAATTCCGTGAATGAATGACGTCACTTCTGCTCTGCTCACTGAAAGGTATGTCAATGCTGTCGCTGGGAGCGAACTATTTGTTCGATGTCCGTAGAGACCGCGGCACTTGACACAAATAAGCGATCGGTGTTTTTTTTTTTCTCTCGGTTTTGGCGCTCATTTCCTTGGTCGCCTTACCTTCCTGGTGTTGCATTTTCAGGGAGCCGTGAAAAGCAGTGCACAATTGACAGATATCTCGTCAAGGAGGACAAGCCTCCCAAAAAGAGTGGCGAAAGGACACACAGTGCACTCGGCGCGGGACCTTCAACGAGCTCCTCTCAACATATCGAGGTTTGCCTTAGCGGCCCAGGCTCGACATCTGCCACTCTAACCACTGCCTCCGCACACATGCAAATTATTCATGAGGATGCAGCCGCTACTGCTAACGCTCAACAGGGGCGACGTTACCAACCAACGTGGGAAAAGGCGTACGAATGGCTTGCCTATGAGGCGTCAGTGAACAAAGTATTCTGTGAGACTTGTCGCGCGACTTGTGCTATGATTATCTTTCTGCCAAATACTTCCAGCGATAAGGGCTCTCAACTGACGTTTGTGATGAATAGTTTTTCTAACTGAAAGAAAGCTTTTACAAGATTTAAGAGTCATGAGGCCTCGAATCTGCATCGTGCGGCCATGAGCGGAACCGCAGCTATCAAAGCGAGGGTGAGTGTTGCATCTGCTTGTGTAATTGGGAAGGAAATGAAAGACGCAAGGAAAGCATTGATAGCAACGTTATCTTCATTGCAAATCAAATCAAATCAAATCAATTTATTCAAACATCCTGAGATGCTTAGGGGCACGGACAAAAAGCCAAAGGTGGCTTGACGAGGTCCGTGCCCCTTACAAGGCATACAGTGGAATACGCGGAATGTTTAAAATACAGGCAGTGAAATCAGCAGAAAACGGATAAAACGCAGAAAACGCAGCTGCCCACAAGACAGAAAGGCGTACAAAATAAAAAAAAAACGAAAAATGCAGATAACGAAAGGCAGACAGAAACTTGAGGTGTACGGATCATGAGCGTGCCAAGGACTGGCAGTGCGTGGACATGATGATGCAGAAAGTAATCTAAAACAGCTTCTGGAACTTCGCTCCAATGACATTCCAGAACTTCAATCAAATACAGGTGGATTTCCTATGACTGTTGGAAAAGTTGGAAATAATGGCTCATGATGTCCTCCGGCCACTCACCAATGAAGTTCGTGAAGCAGGACACTATGTCGTGATCGTACATGACAAAACAGCGGACGTATCTGCCAAGGAGTAAGTGTCGATATGCTTTCGTATTGTTCAAAAGAACTTCGAAACACATGAGCTGTTCTGTGGATTTTATAACACTGCTGACACCAGAGCGACGTCCTTTTGCTGTCCATAAGGACGTCCTCTATCGTTTTAATCAAAATTGGCATTGTCGTGGGCAATGCTATGATGGCGCTGCAAATATGAGAGGGCAGCACGGTAGGCTTCAAAGCCTAATACAGCAGGAGGAGCCGCGAGCACTGTACGTACATTGCCTTGCGCACATACTGAACCTTGTGCTGCAGGACATGTCTTAGAAAATGGAAATATGTCCTAATTTTCCGAACATGATATTATAACTGATAGACTTTGTTACGTGCTCCCCAAAACGTCTAAATTTATTCGAGGCATTTCAGAAAGATGAAAATGTAAACTTCCGAAAGTTTGTCCCACGAGGTGGACGCTGAGGGCGACTTCACTGAGGTCGGTTGTTCAGAATTATTGCCACCTCATCTCGTTTCTTCATGGCCTAGCATCACAAGAACGGAATGACGCCGCAGCCAAAGCCAGCGGATTTCTGAAAGCGCTGTCAAAATTCGACACATATATTCCATGCTCAAGCTTCTGACAATCGTGTTTTCGCGATTATAAACAGTCAGCATGGCGTTGCAGAAGGCAGCATTGAGATTTGATCAAGCGAAAAAATAGGTCAAGGTTATCAGGGAGAGTCTCAGTGAACTTAGGAAGCAAGGATGTTGCCGATTTTGGAACGAGACGACAACAGAGGCGCGTGAATTGGAACTGCAGGTTAAAGTATGTCACCACCTTAAAAAAAACGCATTTTTAGAAAAAATGTCTTTTCTTTGCATTTAGAATTTCCAATCTTCCTGTGCATTCAACAATATTGTTGCGTGGGTCCAAACGAGCACGAGTGAGCCCGGTGAATAGTATGCTGGGCGATGCCAGCGGTCGTAAACACATTTCTGGTAGGTCTAGGCGGCGGAGGGCCGGTCGCGGGCAATTTGGCGGGCCATAGTTGCTTGGGAGATTGCGTCACGTGCCTACACCGTGGTTGAGTGAGCAGAAGCCGGTAGCAATGTATCCAAGGGCAGGACAGGATGCCGACCAAACACAAGGAAGAAAGGCGAATATCCGGTGATGTCAGGCCGCGACGAATTATAGGGAAAGGTGACGTAGGGCAACGCAACGTCCCAATCGCAGTGGTCATGCATAGATAGCATGTCAGCCAGGGTCCTGGTGAGGCGCTCGGTAAGCCCGTTCGTCTGTGGATGGCAGGCTGTAGCAGCTTATGCTGCGCGGCACAAGACCGGAGGATGTCGTTAACTACTCGGCACAAAAAGTAGCGGCCGCGGTCCGTTAGCAGTTCCTGTGGAGCGCCGTGGTGACGGATTACATTTTGCAACAGGAAATCTGCGACATCGGTTGCGCAAATTGTTGGCAATGCACGCGTGATAGCGTATCGGGTCGCATAGTCGGTCGCGACTGCAATACAACGGTTGCCGGAATGGGACGTTGGGAAAGGTGCCAGAAGGTCTACTCCAGCACGATAGACGGGTTCTAGGGGTACATCAATAGGTCGTAGAAGGCCAGCAACGTGGACGGTCTCTTCCTGCGTTGACAGAGGTCACAAGGAGCAACGTAACGCCGGACACAGCGGTACAGACCGGGCCAGAAGAAGCGACGTTGGACGCGATCGTACGTGCGGGAGACACCCAGATGGCCCGCGGCCGGTAGGTCCTGTAGTTCCGCTAGGACAGATGAACGGAGTCACTGAGGAGCGACTAGCAGGAGCGGAGGGCAGTCAGGATGAAGGCTGCGCCGGTATACGATGCCATCCTGGATTACGAAGAGTTGCAGTGAAGGTTCTGGGCTGGCGCAGTTGAGGCGATCAATGATGGACCGCAAGGAAGAGTCTTGCTCGTCCGCGGTGTTAAGTAGATGGGAATGGTGAAGAGGCACGGGCCGAGTTCGGCGTCTCCAGGATCAGGTGGCTCCACAGGGTGCCGAGACAGGCAGTCGGCGTCTTGATAGAGGTGCCCTGACTTTTAATGAATGGTTTAAGAATACTCCTGGAGGCGCAACGCCCAACGCGGAGCCGGCCTGTGGGATCCCTCAGTGAAGAAAGCCAACAAAGGGCGTGGTGATCGGTCACAACTGCGAATGGACGGCCAAACAGGTAGCGTCGGAACTTAGCTACGGCCCAAACAAGGGAGAGACACTCGCGCTTTGTAATTGTGTAATTTCGCTCAGCGGTCGAAAGGAGGCGGCTGGCATATGCAATAATGCGTTCTTGGCTCCGGTGACTTTGGGCGAGCACGGCGCCGATCTCATATCCGCGGGCGTCTGTGCGAACTTCAGTCGGAGCCGATGGATCAAAGCGTGCCAAAAGAGGTGGGGAGGTGAGCAAGTTCGACTAGCGAAGAAAAGGCGTCCTCGTGGGCAGGGCCCCATTTAAAAGGGCTGTCTTTCTTTAGGAGGAGACAAGTGCAGACACGGCGCTGACTTGTGCACTTGTCTCGTCCTTTGTTCCTTGCGCTGCTGACAATGTCATGCCAACCTGCCCAAGCTTCTACAGTTTCTTTAAGAGGTCGCTGAGGGGACGAGAGGTGCGAAAAAATGTTTGATGAAACGGTGAAAGTAAGAGCAGAGGCCGACGAAGTTGAGCAGATCCGTAGTCAATTGGGGAATGGGGAAGTCATTGACGGGTTGAACTTGAACAGAATCCGGGCGGATACCAGAAGGGTCACCCAGATGTTCGAGAATGGTGAGTTCGCGGCGACCGAATTGGCATTTCGACGAGCTCAGCTAAAGCCCGGCTCTACGGAAGACAGAAAGAATGCTCGCCAGTGCATGGGAAACGTGGGCGAAAAAACCACCACATCGCCCGGGTAACATATGTGGACCATTTAAAGCCGCGAATCAAGAAGTTCATCCTTCTTTCAAAGGTAGCTGGCGCATTTGCACAGACCGAATGGCATGACTTTGAACTGATAAAAGCCGTCGGGTGTGATGAATGCAGTCTTTTTACGATCGTTGTCATCAACAGCAATTTGCCAATACCCGAACCGAAGATCGATGGAAGAGATGTATAAATTCGACCAACTGGGGATCTTTAACGTGCACTGATACCCCACAGCACACGGGCGCCTTAGCGTTTTTCCTCCACAAAAACGCAACCGCCGCGGACGGGTTCGAGCCCGGGAACTCCGGATCATGCAGTTCGAACCCGACCGCGGCGGATACGTTTTTATGGAGGAAAAACACTAAGGCGCCTGTGTGCTGTGCGGTGTCAGTGCACGTTAAATATCCCCAGGTGGTCGAAATTATTCCGGAGCCCTCCACTACAGCATCTCCCTCTTCCTCTCCTCTTTCACTCCCTCCTTTATCCCTTTCCTTACGGCGCAGATCAGGTGTCCGCCGATGTATGAGACAGATACTGCGCCATTTCCTTTCCCCAAAACCAATTACTATTATTATTATTATTATTATTATTATTATTATTATTGCTCCGTGGAGGCAGTCCAAACCATAATCTACTCTAGGGAGCTAGGATAGTCGTCTTTTTTCGTGATGCTGTTCAGGTGTCGGCAATCAACGCAAAAGTGCGAGCTGCCGTCCTTTTCAACGAGCGCAACAGGTGAGGCCTAAGCGCTCGACGAGGGCTCTATTATGTCTCGACTGAGCATCGTGTCCACCTCCTTCTGTATGATGGTGCGTTCTATACTGGACACTCGATACGATTGTCAGTGTATAGGAGCAGCGTCACCGGTGTTAATGCGATGCATAACCTCAGATGTTCGAGCCAGAGGGTGGTCATCGAATTAAAAAATGTCGTGAAAAAACAATAGAAGAACGCGAAAGTCGTCAGCTTGGCCTGCTAAGAGGTCAGTGGCAATAATTTTTGCGCATTCATCAAATGGTGGCCCGTCAGAGTCGCGGCTGTGTGACGAGGGAGGCACGCAGCTTGTCACCACCTATACGACGCATTCGGAAGCAGGGAACAGCGTGGCGAGCGACATATCTTGCGGGAGTGGCTGAACGTACGATGAAAAGTTGAGGACCGTAAAGGACGCTTGATTTGCAGACATGGTAACAACTTTATGTGCAATTAAGACCAACATGTCCTTGAGGGGCACATCAGAGACTAGAGTAATAATGTAGTCGCCATCGGGAACTGGACTGACAGACCAGAAACGGATGTAAGTGGCGGTGTCGGGGTTCAGGCGGACAAAGTGGGCGGTGCACACTCGGTGCACAGTTGGAACCGGAGGCTCCACTGGGAGAGGTAGGGCTATTTGACGACACTTGTGGCGCAATCGATGAGGGCGGAATGGTCAGCAACCACCCGCACCGGACAGTACTCGGGGATTGCCTCTAGTTCCTGGCGCACAAATCGTGTCAGGCTCTCAGATGTTGGCGGTGGCACTGTGCAGTCGAGTCTACGCAGGACGCCGGAGCAGTCGTATTCGGTAACCGCGTGAACTGCGGAGAAATTCGGCGGCTCTTCGCTTGTTCGAACCGGAGGAATTCTTTGATGATTGCGTCAACTGTTCCGCAGTCCTTGTACACAAGCAGGTTGATGGCGTCATCTGCGATGCCTTTGAGCACGTGACCAACCCTGTCGGTCTCTGGCATAGTAGCGTCGACTTTCATGCAGAGAGCTAGTATGTCCTAAATGTATTACATATAGGACTGTATGGCTTTTTGTACACGACACGCAAGCTCTTTCTTCGCATCCAGCTGACGCCCAACTGTCTTACCAAACAAGTCGCAAAGCTCGCGCTTGCAGAGGTCCCAACTGGTGAGGTCGTCCTCGTGGGTTTCGAACCAGACCCTGGCAGTGCCCGTGAGGTAGAAGATGACGTTAGCCAAATTCAGGTCGGATGTCCTACCTGTTGTGTGTGCTCACGGGCTCGTAGATTGCGAGCCAGTCCTCCAAATTGACGCCGTCTGTTCCGCTGAAAGTCCCCGGGTCTCTGGGATGGGCAATGATGACCGCTGGGCTGGCGGACGCCGTCAGAGCTACCCCTTCTAAGGCCATGGGTAAAAAGCTGGCGAGCTGACGTCCGCTGCGAATTTCCGTGCTTGCTGTGGCTGCACCCCGCACCTCCACCAATAATGTACCGTTAAGGCGTCTAACACACAGGGAAATCACGCAGCGCGGCACAGCCGAACAACCAGTGAAGCTGTTGTTGTTGTTTCCCTCATACAATGGCACATGCCCACATAGGGGGATTGGCCAAGAATTGGGGGGGGGGGGGGCACAGGGAGTTTTTCAGATCAATATTTTCTGGACGAAAATAAAATTAATGCTGAGGAAGGCAGAAGTAAACAAAAAGGAACTGCAAAAAGGATACAGTGAAGCTGGGCTGAGCACCATCAACGCACTTCGTTATCTTCGCCTCACTTCGTTCTCTTCGCGTTGCACGCACGAGCGCAGCATGTGGTTCGCGTCCAGGGCCGTAACAATATTTATCAAGCTGTTATCCTAAGCCGTTCAAAAGTTATGGCACTTTTTGCAGCCCCTCCTGCACGCATCCGAAACTGAAACTGAAAGTTTTTGATTCCACAGCATATGCCATCACATTATAAAGATCGCTTCATATACATATTACGGAATGAAAATTTGTTGAATTATGTTATAAAAGCTTTTAGCAACATTTTGTGATACCTAACGTTCTCAGTTTAGTTAAAACTTTCCACTAGAGTGCGGCAGGGCGCTCCGTCAGAGCGCCGTCTTGGAGGCAGAGGAAAACTGACATATGTCCCCATTGATCGGCTGCAAAATTACTATGGAATTGCTTTCAGGGCTAATGTCGGGAATCTCGCATCAATGAAGCAAGCCACTCTCGCAAGCCTATTTTATTGTAGCTCCACGGAAAACTGCCCCAGGCATGGTCTCTGCCCTCAAGGAGTTGAGAGTTGGTGCGGCTTCAACCGAGCAAAAGCACTCAAGAAGGACGGTCACAAGCACAAGGGAGGTGTCAAAAAGTTCGTGCCTGCCCTGTCAATCTTTTATTTTCGCGGCATTGGTAGCCAAGGGGCCTCTGTTTTTTTAGAAACATGTCGCGGCATGGCGGCGACTATTTTGCCCCCCTCCAGCGTGGGGACGGTTGACGCACCGCGACGTTGAGGGCCACTCAAGGCCACTCCGCCCCCTCCTAGCATTGTCGCCGTATAGGTAGAGAGCGCTTGCCCTTTGGGGAAACAGGCAGGAGCTGGTTGATGCCCCAGCACCCTTCGCGACGGCCTCCGACTCCCCTCGTTAGGATCAGGGCTTTCTGCCGTGTCCCTTCACCATTTCTTGGTGTTTCTTTTCCATTTCAAAAGCTGCGTCTCGTCTCTACGCGGCGCCAGAAGGAGTTTTTGCGTTTGTTTCCCATGGGAACGTGGGGGCGGTAAAACTGCGAGCAGTGTAGTGGGTCTGGAGATTCCGGTGCGTGCGGTCGTGAGTGAGGTCAGCCAGGGAAACGAGAACAGAAAACTGGGCGAGTTGGAATGGATTCATCTTTAAGCAGCGTGAAACACAAGACGTAGAGGAAGAAACAGAGACGACACGAGCGCTATCTGACAAGTGACAACTGAACTTTTATTTCTAGAAGGCTTAGTTATATAGGCACCAAAAGCAATAACCGAAAAAACAAAAAATCCCAAGTCATAAAATCGCGATAGTCCGTAAAACCGTACATGCACGCAGCGAGAGGTTAATCGCCTCATTTTAACAAAGCACACCAGCAATCTTAACACATGACATGCACCTGCTATCAACCTGTCGCCACGCATTCCCCGATAGCGTGAATCTCTTTTTCCACGAGATTGACAGAAAGCGAAGCGACACATGTTTCAGACTCCTGCGTTATCGGAAACGCCTCAACTAACTCCCTGCAGGTCCGATCTGGGTGACTAAACAAGATATTTGTCCTGTCCAGCCAGGGAAGTGGTCGGCAAGCGCGCCTAGGCGGTGGTCTGACGCGTAGAGCGCGGCGACGGCGGCCCCGAAGACACGAGGCCCAAGTTCACCCGTATCCGCAACACCCATTAGCCCAGCGACGAGCAACCGCAGCCTCGCGTTTCCTGCGACCAGACTCTGCCACTCTGCAGCTAAGCCATCGATCGTTTCTCCCCACTCACTTGAACTCTTATTTTTGTCTTGTTGCTTGCTGTGCCGAGTCCTGATCTTTTTGTATTGTATTTCATTCTCGCAGCATTGCTGTATACTAATCTCCCTGTTGTTTTCTTCCTTGTGTTAATTGTAGCGTTCGCGTACTCGTTTTGTGTTTGTGATTTGCATCGTGCCTGTGTACGGACGCTACTTTGTTGGCTTTGGTTGTGTAGCATTTTGTTGTTACTATTTGCCCAAGTAAAGAGGTTTATTACGCAACTAGTATACGCCTCATGCCTCCGGTCAATGGCTAATCAGGCGTGGCCCCTATCGCCGATCAGCAGTCGAATCTCATATTTCGCACGCGGGGTGGAGAAGTTTGTCGCACCTCCCCCTCCGAACTTACGGAGAGTGCAGCGGTGGGCAGGTTGGCCCGATTGGTTATAACTCCGGCGCCAAGCAACCATCAAGCCGCCCGCAATATCCTTATAGGAGGACTTCCCAAGGAAATCTTCAATAAGGTGAAAGCTATATACAGCGACCTTTCTTCTGATGAACTTTTAAAGAAGCGCCTGCATGTCAGAACCCAAAATGCTAATGAGTGTTTTAATAGGATGGTTTGGCAGGGGGCTCGGAAATATGCATATGTAAGCCTACCCAGTCTTTTGTTTGGGTTGTGCGATGCTCAGTCATGGAAAAAGGGCCATATTGGACATTTTGAAGCAGGCAGACATCGAACATGGTGTCACCCTTTTCGCGCACTTTTGCGTGCGCTCCCAGGCACATAGATCGTGTGGGGGTAGCGGTCTCAGTCACAAAGGAGACGCCCTCGACTCAGCGTGGCAAGCTCAGCCAGAGACCAGCCACCAAGTGACAAGGGGGGTGGTCGTTTGGTGCTTTGGTGCCCAGCTTTCGCCTATCGCAAGCCAGAGAATAGGTCGGAGCCCAAGGCCCACATACAAAACAAAGTTTATATAGCAAAGAGACGATAAAGAGGATTTCACATTCACTCGTAGGAGCACATACAAAGCAATTTACAATACAACTCCTGCAAAGTAACACTCGAGACAGATTGCAATTCAACAGTAGTTATGCACCTAAAGTGCACTAACAGAAGAGAGACAAGCGAACAAAACACAATTTGTTCACCGGCCACTGCGACAGTCCGACGACCTGAGGAACACAACGGAGCCGTCCCGCAGGTTGGCGCACGAATTGCCTCGCTGTCACGCCGCCGCGCGTCGGCGTAGAACGCCGACGCCGTTAGGCCAAACTGCGTCGCACGGGTTGTGGGGTGTAATTCGGCCGTAAAATTAGTAAACTTGGGCTCACCTAGCGAAATTTGGTGTCCACGTAATCCAGATTGCTTGCTGCGTCGAAAGGCGTCGGTCTTGTAGGGTCGAAGATTTAGCCGTGGCTCCAGCCGAAAAACGACGGAGCCGACACGCCACACGTCTCAGTCCGGCGCGCGCTCTCTGAACTCTCCAGGAAGTAGGCGGCCAGCGAACGCGGGCAAAGTTGACGAACGATTACAAGCGATGAGCAGTGAAGCTCGAAGAGGAGGTGAAAGAAGATTGACTAAATGAATTGGAGGTGAAACCACTCGGCAAAAGCACGAAACGACGGTAAAGCAAGAATGAAAGGGTGTGGACGAAGAGTAAAAGGAACGAACGGAGGTATTGGAAAAGATAAAGTAAAACGTTTTGATTGGTTTTACGGTGTTCAACCTGGGGTTTAACCTCGTAACCTGAGTAGTTATTTGGAGAAGTGACTGGTTACGAAGGACGCTGTAGCCACTCTGGATAATTCGAACACCTGGGTTACGTTCTTTAATCTGCACTGATATCGCACAGTGCACGCGTGCTTTCGCCTCCATCTAAATGCGACCACTGGGGCCGAGATAATAAAATTAATAATTGGTTTTTGGGAAAGGCACTAGCGCAGTACCTGTCTCATATATCGTTGGATACCTGAACCACGCCGTAAGAGAAGGGATAAAGCAGGGAGTGAAAGAAAGTAAGAAAGAGGTACCGTAGTGGAGGGCTCCAGAATAATTTCGACCACCTGGGGATCTTTAGCGTGCACTGACATCGCACAGCACACGGGCGCCCTAGCGTTTTTCCTCCATAAAAACGCAGCCCGCAAAATAGGTCTCAGTGACATCGCGGACGACATTATTCAGAGGTCTTCTGTGCGAAGAAACACATTCTGGATTGTGCGGTGGCCTCTGTATAATGTGGACAGTGAAGTTCGTCATAGTAAAATACGCCAGCTTTCTTCGAGCTGCCACTGCCCACGAACTCAAACTAGTTCCTCCCATAAAATCGGCCCTCAATTCCCTGTGTTGCTGCTCCGCCATTACAACTTCTGCTCTTTGACTTCTGTTTGTGTATTCCAGAAGTACTTGCTGTTGGGCTAGTTGGTTCATCATAAAGTTGAATGGCGCAAGGGAACGAACACAGGAAGACACAGAGACAGAAAGAGCGCCCACTACTAACCGAGTTTATTGCGGAAAACACCACCTTTAAACGCCAGTACATTATCACCATCAGTGCGTTATTATAGCCAGGACAAGCTAACAAGAAAAATATATGTACAGAAAAAGATTACAATTATGCATAAAAGCCAGAGAACTGCTACTCACAGAACAAGGCATGCAAAATTTACGAACATGATAGCAAGATTAATTGACAAGATCCACACATGACCATCTAAAAAATCCAGTTCCTGCCCGCTGAGTTTGCCTCTTCCAGCACCGGTCCGCAATCTTGACAATCTCCGCAGTGATCAGGGAGGTTTCCCCTTTCATTGTTTTTATTGTCCGTTTGTGCTCAATCGCTCCCTCATTGAAACAACGGCCGGTCTGCCCAATGTAGACCCGCCCACACTTGAGCGGTATCTCACAGATGACTTTAGACCTGCAATCCCTATAACGCTGCCAATGCTTGATAGCGCACCTCGGGGGTCGTTTGTCCATCATGGAGCATATCTTGCCAATCTTAAATGCTGCTGAAAACACCACATTCATACCATAACGACCCCTATTTTCTTGATGTTGCGCGCTATTTTGTGCAAATATGGAATCACCGCCACAAGCCTCTTATCTCGCTGCTTGCTTGATAGAGCACCGCTCGAAGAGAGTTTAGTCTTCTGCAGGTGTTTTTAGAAGGCTGGATTTGTCACTCTTCGGGCGAGACCATGGCTCGCGGACCCGGTCTTTAGAAGGCGGGGCCTTTAGTATATAGCCTCTCCGCCTGTCTATGCTCGTTAAACCTAGTGAAACGGGCTGGGGCACTTTATTTTTCAATCTTTTTTCCTGCCCCACCATAATTTTTGTCTATGCATCTTGTACTAACATCATCTGAAGATATCATGTCAAACGCAACGCATATGCCCGGCCTGAGCGATCACGATATCATGCATTCGGCGTTCGATTTATGACATGCACCATAGACAGAACGCTCCAAGACTATAACAAGCGACTATAACAAAGCTCATATTGTATCCTTAATAACTGCGGGCTCTTTTTTAGATATTTTCTTACCGGGTTATCTCGAGCGCTCAGTAGAAACAAACTGGTGCATGTACCGAAGTAAAGTGTCCTAAATGATTCATCGTCTTATCCCTCTTAGGCGTGTGTACTCCAACAGCCATGCTCCTTGTTATAACAGGTATTTAAGACCATTTTTTTTAACGAAAAGAAAAGACTTTTTCGAACTGCTTAACACCTGCCCATTGAACAGCATGCATGACAGCTGCTTCAGCATATTAACGAGCACTGATGTCTACTAAATCTAACTTCTTTAAAGTAACCCTCCAGAACACCCTGAAGGCTAATTCAAAACGCTTCTGGACCATAGCAAAACCTGGAAACACCAATAACTACTGATCCGGAGTTCCCGGGTTCGAACCCGACCGCGGCGGCTGCGTTTTTATGGAGGAAAAACGCTAAGGCGCCCGTGTGCTGTGCGATGTCAGTGCACGTTAAAGATCCCCAGGCGGTCGAATTTATTCCGGAGCCCTCCACTACGGCACCTCCTTCTTATTTTCTTCTTTCACACCCTCCCTTATCCCTTCCCTTACGGCGCGGTTCAGGTGTCCAACGATATATGAGACATATACTGCGCCATTTCCTTTCCCCAAAAACCAATTATTATTATTATAATAATGTGTCGTTATTGCACCCATCAGTGAACCTGCTCCCGACCACCTCTGTGGTATAGTGTACGAAATGATACTTTCCTTACGTCGTTTCCTCCTTGATCCTATGCTATCCAATGACCCGATCTCCAACTGTGCAATCATTTCTCGATGGATCTCACCATGTTCGACTTGCAAGACATTATACCGGTTACCTATTTAAAACTAACATATTCTAGCGGAATATGAATGTCATGATGATAAATGCATATTATCACAATCGTATCATCATGGTGTACTACTGAAGACTGGAAGACTGCCGTGGTCACACCAGTACATAATACCGGAGATAAACAGAATCCATCTAACCATTGACCCAAATCTTTGAGACCAATAGCATGTAAAATAATGGTACATATATTCACACATCTGTTAGTTTTCTGGAGGATAACAGTTTCTTCTAACAAAGCATGGCTTCCGAAAGTTTTTTCTTGTGACGTTAAACTACTTTCCTTCACTTACAGCTTGCACATCTACTTGGACATCGCTTTTTCATCTGGCTGCATATTTCTTGACTTTGGTAAAGCACTCGATAAACTTAATAACTCACTGCCATTACATAAACTAAGTGTGCTGAACATTGACCCTGCAGTTATTAACTCGATCCGTGGATGTCCTTCTTCTCATGTTGAATTTGTCAGCATTAATGACGCTGATTCCTCTACTTTACCACTTGGTTTGTGGTTCCTGAAGGATCAGCACGTGGCTTCTTACATTTTCTTTACCTTTTATATTGCTGTGAATTGTCGTTCTTCTGTGATGTACTCTGTATCCTGAGAGTAAAATAAATATCTCTTGCCAAGGAGCATGCCCGGAGGAGGGGGCCCGGAAGATTGAAAACTCGGCGCTGACGCCAGCTTCAAACGCACGCCTACCCAAATCTTACAGCGCTCTGCCATATCAACCCCACCCACCACTCTCCCAACTGCAGATTCTGCAGTGGGCCCACATCATGTGGGCGTGCCCTATTACCCTTCCGCTTAATCACTACCGAGCTGGAGTAGAAGTCCGCGCTGCGCAGCTTAGAGCCGGTCCTTTAGGCTCGGCTCGTCCAGCGGGCTGATTGGGTCGCCGATGCGCATAAGCTCTTGGCTATCCGGCGCGGTTGACGTGCTACGTTTGAGGGGCTCCGCCCTTCCTACTATGATATAATTTATTGTCTGCTCTGAAACCTCTATGGCATCCACAGTAGTCCTGATGTCAAGTGCATCCACTTTGGATTCCATTTCAAGAAGCAGTCGTCCACATTCTTGTTTTGAGCACTCCAACTGCGAGCCCTCTTCTGCATTTATGATAATCGCCGCTGCCTGGCGGACCTGATACAGCCTTTAAATCCATGAGTAGTTAAATATATTCCAGAGAAGTGTGCATGCACAATATGGTAAGGTTTCAAGCCATAGGACACTCGTAATTCACGAAAGTTGTCTCTGCGGTGTGTCGTTCTAGCTCTCTAAACAGGTATGTGGAAGACTGTACGCAGAATTATCGTCGTGGCAGTGGTGAGCATCCGACCTAGCGCTACATCCAGCGGAGTGTACCTAATAGTGGGCTTCGAATAATGATATTGTTCCCGTCCTAAAGAGATACAAGGCTGAAGACTGTCACATATATTAAGGAGCCTAAATTACATTTTAAAGGAAAAAGGTGTGAGGACGACGACGCTAATTAACCGAAGAATAAAGAGGAAGAAGAAGCATTCGTTGAGGTGGAGAGAGATGATTGGCGGATAAGCATTCGGTGAGGTGGAGAGAGATGATTGGTGGAAAAGAGAAGAAGACGACGACAAGGCTTACGTGGACTAACACCGAGGCTATAAAAGGGCGTGTGAGAGCGAGGCACAGGGGGAACAGCAGAGAAGCGGAGGCTCCGGCAGGTCAGGGACACATCGGCTGGAAGAGAGCGACGCCGGCTACTGCTCCGGTGAGCTCGCGTTCTACGACATCGCATCGTGGACTTCCTGCCGTGCCTGAGCCCGTTCCGGGGAGTCAACGGAGGACGCTACCACCTGCTACGGCCAGGGGTGTCTCCAGCGCTGTTGCCACCCATCCGGGTGGTGCCCCCAATGCCAACAACACCGGCATCACCTCCACGGGCGCTTGGACCAGGAGCTTGTACGACGCAGCCAGCGACGCCAGCCCAAGCACGTTGAACGCCGCCAGCGACGCCAGCCCAAGCACGGCGAACGACGCCGCCTACTGGATTCATACAACGCCGCAGCCACACCGAACCAACCGTGAGCACGAACGCCGACCGCTTATAGTAGAACAGTAGTAGTAGACGCTAGTAGCAGTGTGCCCGGGTCGTGTATATTTATAGTCTGAGTTTTGTGTTAGTTTTGTTAGTTTTGTGTTCTAGTGTGCCACGTAGGGTGTATTAAATGTGCGTATGTGTGGGTACACCCGTCGCCTAGTCCATTCTTTCGGTCCGCACATTTAACGCACATTTAATACACCCTACGTGGCACACACACTAGAACACAAAACTAACAAAACTACCACAAAACACAAATACTATAAATACACACGACCCGGGCACACTGCTACTAGCCTCTACAACTAGTGTTCTACTATTAGCGGTCGGCGTTCGTGCTCACGTTTGGTTCGGTGTGGCTGCGGCGTTTTATGGATCCAGTAGGCAGCGTCGAGGCGGCGTTCGCCGTGCTTGGGTTGGCGTCGCTGGCTGCGTCGTACAAGCTCCCGGTTCAAGCGCCCGTGGAGGTGATGCCGGTGTTGTTGGCGTTGGGGGCACCACCCGGACGGGTGGCAACAGCGCTGGACACACTCCTGGCCGTAGCAGGTGGTAGCGTCCTCCGTTGACTCCCCGGAACGTGCTCAGCACGACAGGAAGTCCACGATGCGATGTCGTAGAACGCGAGCTCACCGGAGCAGTAGCCGGCGTCGCTCTCTTCCAGCCGATGTGTCGCTGACCTGCCGGAGCCTCCGCTTCTGTGCTGTTCCCCCTGTGCCTCGCTCTCACACGCCCTTTTATAGCCTCGGTGTTAGTCCACGTAAGCCTTGTCGTCGTCTTCTTCTATTCTCTACCAATCATCTCTCTCCACCTCAACGAATGCTTCTTCCTCTTTATTCTTCGGTTAATTCGCGTCTTCTTCACACCTTTTTCCTTTAAAATTTAATTTAGGCTCCTTAATATGTGTGACAAAGACGCAAGCAAACGGGTACAAGGGGAGTGCGGCGTTTCTCCTCTTTACTAGCCATTCGAGAACGGCGACAAAGCGCTTCGCTGTGCTAAACCAGTCGCGGCGCCTTCTTGCGCCCGTAGAAGGCCCCCAGGGGCAGCCTCTGGTAGAGGTGGAAGGCCCAGGCGAGCAGGAAGAAGACGCTGCCGACTCCCAGCACGGCCAGCACGGGCTCCAGGCGCCCCTCCGCGTCGGCGGCCGCCGCCGTTGGCCCCCTGCCCTGCTCGCGCAGGCCGTCGTCGGCCCCGCCGCGGTCCACGCTGGCGCCGACCGTCTTGCTATCGAGCACGGGGCACGCCATGGGGCAGTGGTGGCAGCCGGCCGCCACCGTGAGGCAGTAGCCACGCTCCGGCTTCAGGCCGTGCATGTGGAACACGCTGTTCCGCAACACCTGGGACCGCGCATCTCACGACATGAACTCGCCAGAAAGCGTCCGTATGCGGGGAACAAGAACCACGAACAAAGACATATGCTCAGGATTGCAAGACAGGCGAACGCGCACTGCGGTGTGCATTTATTCTCTTGTTTGTGTTCTGTCTATTTTCCGCTGTTCCCAGGCTTGAAAAAGGTTGATAAAGTTGCAAACTGTATGCAAGGACCTTGTGCAGCTCAGTTTTCACTCGTATAAGGCAGCTCATATTCTTCGCATTTTCACAGTGAAGCATTGGAGGGCCCTTTATCAAAAGCGCATGGGGTTATCACAGTAGCAATGGCGTGATCCGGTGAGTGATTCAGGTAGGAGAACACATTGCACATCTGAGATGCGGAGGAAGCAGGGGGACTACAAGAGCGGGGCCACAGGCGTCTTGTCGAACATCGCTTTTTCCACACTTAGTAACAGCATGCAGCGGTACCGGCTACGCGGGATAAGTGTAGCATGAAAAGGGAGATCTGTTAAAAGAGAGGTTGGTTGCCATGAACGTCCGCTCCCGTACCTGGTAGCGGGTGACGAGCGGCGGTCCCTTTCTCAGGTCCTGACAGCCCCCTTCGTAGAGGCTCGCCATGAACAGCTGGCACGGCAGCTCCGAGCTGTTCACGCTCATGGAGGCGCTCAGTGTGCCGTCCTGCGCCATGCTCCAGAGCAGGCGCTGTCCTGGCGCATGCTCGCAGCACCGGTCCCTGGGACCTTGGCCTTCGCAATGTGAACGGCCGTGTAGTAGATAAGTTCGGGAGCATGTTCCCCTTTTACGCGCGCCACACCGAAACGATAAAGCGAGACAGAAGCAATGAAGTTACTGTGCGCTACAAAACGGCACCTGGAGAGAGCCGTCGTAGCCTCGTCATGCTCCACGCGTACCATCGCAACGCTTCTTTTGTCACGTTGTCTTGGAAATTTTGTGCGCGTGGACGGCGTTTGTCCGGCTTGATAGCTACAAAACAGATTTGTAAGCAATTTCTACCACTGCGACTCCTCGAATAAGGGATTTCAAAAAGCGTACTCGCCGAACAGTGCAGTGCAGGTAGCAGGCACGCACCTGGTTCTTAATGCTAGTGAATGAAGGGAGCGTCTCCTTTGAAACTTCACGTCCGGGCTAACTACGCTGTAGAATATTGCAGGGTGACTCGGCTGGCTGACGAAAACAACAAGGTGTCGCGAATTGGTAGCACGTCCCCGACTTTTCGAAGGGGAACGCTATCGCGTAGGTTATTTATAATTATGAGGAAACGGACACGAAAACAAGAACACATACTCAAAACGCGTACAACACTGGAGAAACGGGGATGCTTTGCCGACAGGGCGGACGCGGGTGGTTGTAGCGTGACGCGTCGCTGGCGCTGCGTCGAAGGAAGCGGCGGAAGGGAGTCAGGATTGTCTCTCGTCAAGAGCCCGAAGAGCTTGGCAGCAGCAGAAAGAACGTAGCCAGGTCTCATCGACGGCGTCACGAAATGCCAGAGGTTTAAAGCAGGCTATCCAAGGGTGCTTTTAAGCAGCATGGGCCCTCAGTCCATCGGCTGCCACCTTCACACTTGCAAAGAACGCAGGAGGCTTACGTCGGTGATCCAAGGGAAGCCACGATAGCACGAACCCAACGTCTGACGTCTGCCACCTCCATGCTTGAATCACCCGATCTCCGCTCCTCTGTCTTCCTTTATACCTCGGTTTTCTGACACGTCATCTCTCCGCTCCTCGTGCTCGCCATGCTCTCTGTCGCCGTCACCTCGCACACACCCTTCGCACGCGCACACGCGCTACGCTGGGCTGGCACGCGCAGCGCTTCGCTGTCCGAATCACCACTGTGGACGCACCGCGTTTAAAAATCCTCCGAGGATCTTTTGTGCACCTCACATATGCCCCCCCCCCCCCCGCCCCTCGAGAAAGTTTTTCACATAGAAAAAACTGCCGTTGGTGCAACACAACACTTCTGTTCATGTGCGAAGTAGACAAACGCCGTTGATGCACGAACACTAATGTTCACGTGATAAACGGCAAGTTAGGAGTAGTCACAGAAGGCACTTTACACACTGGCACATGGAGGCACATGGAAACGCGCACAGAGGAAACATGCGGTCAAACATAATACATCTAGTAAAAGGAAAAATGAAAACGGTACAAAATATCACCCCGCCGCGGTGGCTCAGTGGTTAGGGCGCTCGACTACTGATCCGGAGTTCCCGGGTTCGAACCCGACCGCGGCGGCTGCTTTTTTATGGAGGAAAAACGCTAAGGCGCCCGTGTGCTGTGCGATGTCAGTGCATGTTAAAGATCCCCAGGTGGTCGAAATTATTCCGGAGCCCTCCACTACGGCACCTCTTCTTCCTTTCTTCTTTCACTCCCTCCTTTATCCCTTCCCTTATGGCGCGGTTCAGGTGTCCAACGATATATGAGACAGATACTGCGCCATTTCCTTTCCTCAAAAACCAATTATTATTATTATTACAAAATATCAGACACAAACTTCAAGCACGTTTGTACCGTAAAAGTGAACATGTACACACTGAGCAACACATGACAGAAATAAAGAACTCGTAAACACCCCTAGACTACATTTGCACAGGTAACCGTTGCAAACACACCGGATATTAGCAATGTACATTGCGCATTACCTTCCGGCAATTTGTAAACAACATATGCAACCAGCGCCTACGTTCTCCGAGTCTGAGCCACCTTGTTGGATTACGAAGACAGAAGACGCCTGCACGGCCTCTTGGGACGCACGCTCTTCGTATGTTTTCAGAATATAGCTTCTTCATCATCATCATCATCAGCCTTACTACACCCACTTCAGGGCAAAGGCCTCTCCCATGTCTCTCCAATTAACCCTGTCCTTTGCCAGCTGCATCCACCCTTTGCCTGCAAACGTCTTAATCTCATCCGCCCACCTAACCTTCTGCCGCCCCCTGCTACGCTTACTTTCTTTTGGAATCCACTCCGTTACCCTTAAGGACCAGCGGTTATCTTGCCTTCGCATTACATGCCCTGCCCAAGCCCATTTCTTTCTCTTGATTTCGACTAGGATGTCATTAACCCGTGTTTGTTCCCTCACCCACTCTGCCCGCTTCCGGTCTCTTAACGTTACACCTATCATTTTTCTTTCCATGGCACGCTGCGTTGTCCTTAACTTAAGCTGAAGTCTTTTCGTTAACCTCCACGTTTCTGCCCCGTAGGTGAGTACCGGTAAGATAAAGCTGTTGTACTTTTCTCTTGAGGGAAATTGGTAAACTGCCACTCATGATCTGCGAGAACTTGCCATATGCGCTCCACCCCATTCATATCCTTCTAGTTATCTCCCTCTCATGATCCGGATCAGCTGTCACTACCTGCCCTAAGTAGACGTATTCCGGCACAACTTCCAGGCTCTCGCTGCCAATTGTGAACTGTTGTTTCCTTGCTAGGCTGTTGAACATTGCCTTGGTTTTCTGCATGTTTATTTATAGACCCATCGTATTGCTCTGCCTGTCTAACTCATTGATCATGCTTTACAGTTCACCTCCTGAGTGAGTCAGCAAGACAATGTCATCAGCGAATCGCAGATTATGTAGGTATTCTCCATTTATTCTTATTCCCAACTGTTCCCAATTCAGGCCTCGGAACTCCTCCTGTAAACATGCGGTGACCAGCATTGGCGAGATCGTGTCTCCTTGCCTGACGCCCTTTCTTATTGGAACTTTATTGCTGACTTTATGGAGGACTATAGTAGCTGTGCAGTTGCCATATATATCTTCCAATACTTTGACAATTTTGAATTTGAATTTCAACATTTATTTATTCCACACAAAAAGTGAAAAGGCAGGGTGGAGAAAAAGCTGTTTTAACACAGCTTGACAGCGCTCCATCCCCCAAAGGCAAATGCAACATTAACAGCTTGCATATATATATCCCGTCACAAGATTGCAGAAAAAAAAGAATAAATACTGCATACAAGACTACAGGTTTCAAAGCCTAGAAGTTTACAAAGGCACCAGGCAAAGGACAATCATTTTTTTCCTTTTTTATTACAGGAAAAAAAGAAATATAAAAAATAAAAGATTCGGACAAATATACATGGAAGAGAGACATACATACGCAACATATCTGTCTAATGCGAAAACACTAATAATTTCAATGAAATGAAAAACTTATCCACATTGATTATTTTTCTTGACATCACAAATGTTCACTATGAGATGATAATATCAGTGAAATGCGGTTGTTTTTAAGCCTTTCCACATCCACGCCTTCCGAGTGGAAGCGGTTCAGAGAAAGTCACCCCAAGTGTTTTTACACTTTTATCGCACGATATTCTAAATGGTCCTAATCTGATAGTATTTGTCATCTTGACGCAAGTCCCTCGAGCCCTGTAAAGGACGCATTTTGTTTTTGCCTCGTTGATTAGCAGGTTGTTTCTTTGCGACCATTCTTGAAGCATATTGCAAACGGAGCTTGCTTTGCGAAGCATACATGATAAATCTCGGCCTGCAACATTCACAGTACAGTCATCGGCGTAGATCACAAATTGACATCTGGGGATTGTTCGAACAACATCATTTGCGTAGTACAAAAACAATATGGGACCTAGGATACTGCCTTATGGAACGCAGTTTTTATTTGTCGAGGGTTTGATTTATGTTCGTTAATTTCTACAAATTGGGTTCTTGAGTTGAGATTTCAGAAGCTGGAGCGATTGTCCTCGGATGCCATATCTTTCTAATTTTGTGAGCAATAAGTCGTGGTTAACGCGGTCAAAAGCTTTACTGAAGTCTAGGTAAATACCAAGCGTCATTAATTTTTTTCAAAGTTATCTAGTATTATGTCTTTCTGAATTAGTAAGGCGGTTTCTCTGGAGCGATTTTGTTTGAAACCATGCTGAATATCTGTTATTAAATTATATTTGCGAGAGAAACTATCCACTCGGACCTTAATTGCCTTTTCAAGGCCTTTAGAAAAAATTGGCAGTATAGAGACTGGACGATAATTACTCATATTGTTCCTATCTCCTCTTTTGTGTATAATTGTCACTTTCGCGACCTTCATGCTCTGGGGAAAAACGCCTGTTGACAATGCAGTGTTGAAAATATGAGCTAATACAGGTGCAATAAGATCCACTACATGTTTAACTGGTCTGATTTCGATGCCATCTACATCTTTACTGCGGCTGTTTTTGAGGCTCTGGATAAGCGTTTTTACTTCTTAGGTACAAGTGGGTTGCAAGAATAATGTATTTAAATTCATTTGGATAATTTTGGGGGCATCATAATCGTTACTGCCGACTCCTATATCAATAAAAAAGCTATTAAAGTGGTCTGCGAGCTCTTTCTGTTTGAGAAGCGTACCGTTTATAGTCAGGCTTTCAATGCGGCTGCACTCATCTTTCCTGTTTAACACACTGTTTATCCTTTTCCACGAGATATCGCCTTTGTAGACAGGTTTCATCAAATACACGATAGTAATTGTCATTTTTTGATTGTTTCTTTTCTTTATTTACTTTATTTCGAAAAGCTTTATTTTCTATCCATTTACTGATGTTTCTAGATTCGATAAAGCATTGATAAAGTTTATTTTTCTTTTTAATTTGCTTAAGAAGGTATTTTGTGTAAGAAGGTATTTTGTATAAGGTATTTTATATAAGGCTCTTCTACCCCCGGATTACGCAATGCCTGTATGACTGGTGAGGTTTCCACTTAGTCGAATGCTTTATCGTAATCAATGAAAGCTATATATAGAGGTTGGTTATATTCTGCTAATTTCTCTATCACCTGATTGATAGTGTGAATATGATCTATTGTGGAATATCCTTTACGAAAGCCTGCCTTATCATTTGGTTGAGTAAAGTCTAACGTTTCCCTGACTCTATTAGCGATTGCCTTAGTAAATACTTGGTAGGCAAAGGATAGTAAGCTGATCGGCCTGTAATTTTTCAAGTCCTTGGCGTCTCCCTTCTTATGAATTAAGATAATGTTTGCATTCTTCCAAGCTTCTGGTACAGTCGAGGTCATAAGGCATTGCGTATGGCTAGTTTTTCTAGCACGATGTCCCCTCCATCCTTCAACAGATCTGCTGTTACCTGATCCTCCCCAGATGCTTTTCCCTTTTTCATTGCTTCTAAGGCTTTCTATACTTTATCTTTCGTTACTGGCGGGATGACGCATTGCTGTGCTCAGCTGTCTTTCTCATTAGTGCTCTGATTACATTGGCTACTGTACAGGTCTGTGTAGAACTCTTCGGCTACGTTAACTATCTTATCCATATTGCTAATGACATTGCCCTGCTTGTCTCTTAATGCATACATTTGGTTTTTACCTATGTCTATATTTCTTCTTCACTGCTTTTAGGCTACCTCCGTTCTTTAGAGCATGCTCGATTCTCTCCATATTAAACTTCCTTATGTCGGCTACCTTGCGCTTATTTATTAACTTTGATAGCTCTGTTCTATTCTGTCGGTAGGGTTAGACGCCCTCATGCTTTGGCGCTTCTTAATCAGATCTTTCGTCACCTGAGATAGCTTTCCGGTATCCTGTCGAAGTGTCCTACCGCCTACTTCTACTGCGCACTCCGTAATTATTGATGTCAGATTATCGTGCATTGTATGAGCATCAAGATCGTCTTCCTCAGTTAATGCCCAATATCTGTTTTGCAGCGCTATCCTAAACTCCTGTGCTTTCCGTCTTACGGCTAACTCGTTAATGGTCTTCCTCTTGACTAGCTTCTTCCGTTCCCTCTTCAAGTTTAAGCTAATTCGAGACCTTACCATTCTGTGGTCGCTACAACGCACATTACCGAGGACGGCCACATCCTGAATGATGTCAGGTTTAGCGCATAGTACGTAGTCGATTTCATTTTTAGTTTCACCATTGGGGCTCTTCCAGGTCCACTTCCTGTTTTCTCGTTTGTGGAAGAAGGTATTCATGATCCGTAAATTATTTCTATGCGCGAATTCGACTAATAACTCTCCCCTGCTATTTCTAGAGCCTATCCCATAGTCACCTACCGCGTGGTCATCATCCTGCTTCTTGCCCACCTTCGCATTGAGGTCGCCCATCAGTATAGTGCATTCTGATTTTACTTTATTCATTGCCGATTCTACGTCCTCATAGAAACTTTCAACGGTCTGGTCATCATGGCTGGATGTGGGTGCGTAGGCCTGCACCACTTTCAGCTTGTACCTCCTATTCAGCTTAATTGCTATAGCTGCTACCCTCTCGTTAATACTATAGAGCTCCTCTACGTTGTCAGCTATATCCTTATTAATGAGGAATCCCACACCTAGTTCTCGTCTATCCTCTAATCCGCGATAGTACTGTATGTGTCCGTCCTTTAGTGCTGTATACGCCTCACCTGTCCTCCTAACTTCGCTAAGCCCTATCACATCCCATTTAATTCCCGCTAGTTCCTCTAACAGCACTGCTAGGCTAGCCGCACCAGATAAAGTTCTAGCGTTAAACGTTGCCAGGTTCAGATTCCAATGGCAGCCTGTCGGGAGCCAGAGATTCTTAGCACCCTTCGCTGCGTCACAGGTCTGACCGCCGCCGTGGTCAGTTGCCCCGCAGCCGCTAGGGACTGAGGGCCGAGGGTTAATTGATTTGATAATAGAAGGTTGTGGCCAAGTACTACACCAGAGTGGCCAAATCCTGCTCTGGTGAGAGAGTGCGTTGTCGGTTCTGGTCACCGAGATCAGGCCGCACTCCAAGCCTGGTTATGCAATTCTATCGACGCGCGATTTTTTTTTTTAATCCTGGTGGAGAATTACGCGGCACCAGGATTCGAACCCCGGTCCTCTTGCACGCGAGGCGGATGCTCTACCTCTACGCCATCGCTGCATCCTTAGTCTGGCCCTTAGTCTGGCATCGCTGCACTCTTAGTCTGGCCCAAATCGCTCCAATAATCCACGTCGTTCTTTTTTCCACAAACCACAAATGGACCTTTGCACTGCATTGCCAGTTTATTGTGGCTGCTCGGCAAAAGAATGAGGGCACAATCTCCAGCCCTTAAATACCGCTCTTTGCTGTTCCTGTCATGGTATTTCTTGTGAGACTTTTGGGCACGCAACAAATTTAGATGTGCCGCTCTCACAGTTTGCTCGAGACGTTCTCTTAGATCGAGAACGTAACCATAGGTCGTCTTCATGTCTTCTCCCATCTCTTCCCTGGTCCAGAGCTCTCTGAGAACTGCGAGCGGTACTCGCACGTGACGTCCAAATATCAACTCAAATGAAGAAAACCCCAGACTCGCCTGCGGCACCTCTCTGTATGCGAACAGAAGCGGAGCGATATAATGATCCCATGTTTCGGGCTGCACCTGACTGAGCTTCCGCAGCATATGCTTGAGTGTGCCGTTAAATTTCTCCACCATCCCATTGCACATTGGGTGGTAAGGGGTCGTGCTGAGATGTTTCACCGCCAAGAGATCATTGAGCTCTCTCATCATTTCAGAAGTGAAAGAGGAGCCCTGGTCACAAAGGATCTCTCTCGGATCAAATGGAGTGTGATAAGAGGCATGCGTCCCAACGGAGCTTTCCCTACTTCGCCTTTCGGGCACGTCCTTTGACAGCAGTCGCACGACCTGACATACCTCTTAATCTCCTCCTGCACCCCCGGCCAGTAGAATTCTTCCAGAACTCGATCTGTAGTCTTCTTAATTCACTGATGCCCCGCCAACGGGTTATCGTTGACAAGGCTTAGCACCTGTGATCAACACCACATTGGAAGGACTACCTGTCGAACCTCTCTGCCGAAAGCGAGATGATAGAGGCGGTACAGCTAACCCTTTTCACAGAATACGAGTGCGAAGTTCCGTGCTTGCCATGGAACACCTTCCCTACTTTCACCCAGCACGCCTTCAATGACTCATCGTCTCTTTGCTCTGCTTCTAACATTTCCTTGTTGAACCTCATGGGACCAACGCTTATAGCAGTACTTTCCCTCCTTCGTCCGGAAACTTCCTTTCCAGCCAACACCACTTTTGGGCCTCCGCCCTCACCATTTTCACTGGCGACCTCGTCATTGACTATGTCTGGACATAATTTAGCAACGCCCTCCGATTTCTTTCAATCAATATCTGGACTTGACGGCTCACAGGCCTCTGGTATATTTCCAATTATGACATCGTACAATGGTGTCTCCATGCACTTTAACAGGGCCATTCCAGTGAAATAAGGGAAAGCGATATAAACTTCTGCTTCGGGAACTTCCAGACTACTGCCATCAACAATGAACACCGTAGGTTTCGAGCCAGTGAGAGCTGAATCAGGAACTAGTGCTCTCCGCAGCACCACTGTATTGCTCCCCGTGTCCCGTAAAACACGTACGGATAGGCCTCGGAGTTCTCCCTCTAGTACAGGCATGTGTTGGGCGTCTGCAGGCTTTTTCCGGACAAGTCCGACCACCACCTTATCCTCAGCTGGTTCCAGCCTATCAGCTGTTGTGGACACTGTTTCAGGCGCAACGCACTCCGGCTGAGCACAACATAACGATTGCTTCTGGCTTTCATGCTTTCTTGAGCAGGAACTTACATCATGCCCTGTTTTTCGACAATAAACGCAATAAAGCTGTTTTGGCTTAGAGCGACAGTCGGCAGCCTTATATCCAGGTCGGTTACAAATGAGACACCTTCCTGACTGTCTACTTAATGGCACATCCTTCTCTCTCTGAATGCCCGCCTCGAACGATTCTTTGAACGAAGACAAATTCCTTTGCCGCTTGGCCTCTAGAAAGTTGTCTGGTGCCTCAGCCATTTTGTCCAGCGCCTTGCTCTCTATTTCTCGAAGGAAAACTTCCAGATGACTATGACAGTTCCTCATGAACTGTTCGGCCACCACCAAGTCACGTAAATCATCGTACGTTGTGGCCGTGCCCGACATCTCGACCCATCGATCAAAAAGACTGAGCAAACGTGCTGCGTATTGCTTACCTGTTTCTTTATCAAGCAGCTTACTCTCACGAAACCTTTCGCGATAACCTCCTGTCGTAAACCGAAAATGTAGAAGTTAGGCTAATTTTGCCTTATCATAGTCCAAGCGGGCAGGACCCAAGTCAAGCCGCTGTCGCGGTTTTTAGTTGTCTCCTGCTATCAAGAAGGAAAAATAAAGAATTGAATTGAATCTGCTGGAGACAGGTGACCGAACACACAGAGAGCTTCCCCAATCAGACATACTAAGCGCTGTAGCCCATTTTTCCTTGGGTCAGCTGCGCCCTTCTGCGATACACTCAAAACGTTTGAGGTATGCTTCCAAGTCATCCCTGCAATTGTCAAAAGGCGTGATCAACTTGTGTGGGCTTACCGCTGCTGATGAGGGCCCCGGTGCGGGTTCTCGATTACCCCCACCAGCTTCTGCGAGCCTTAGAAGGGTCAGGGTTCGGGCTAGTGGGTAATCAGCATGAGGATTCATAGCGCACAGAATATTCTGTGTATTCTGTGCGCTATGAATCCTCATTCTGCGAGCCTTAATTGCAGCTGCAATCTACGCTGTTCAGCCTCTGCTAGCGACTTTGCATGCTCGCGTTCGGCTTCTGCTAACGCCTTTTCATGCTCGCATTGAACCTCGCATTCGGCTGCACGTGCTGCACGTTCCTTCTCTTGCTTGGCGCCCGCCCACGTGCGCAGCTCGACGTCTTTAAACCCCATGCGTTCACCAAACTCCACCAGATCCCGTGGTGTTGCCATCGTTTCTTTTTACGGACCCACGAAAGGAAAAAAAACGTGGCTTCGTCCCGTCGCGCGGATGCCACTTGTCGCGAATTGGTAGCGCGTCCCCGACTTTTCGAAGGGGAACGCTATCGCGTGCAGGTTCGAACGAGAGAACAAGGGGTAAAGAGATCAAACGAAACAAAACGAAGCCGTATTTATAATTTAGAGGAAAAGGGACCAATAAAAAACGAACACGAAAACAAGAAAACACACACTAAACACGCGTACGACACCACAGAAATAAAGGAAAGAGTTCGCCAGGTACTGAGCGTCCCAGGTGAAGCAGGGATGCCTCGCAGACAGAGCGGACGCGGGTGGTTGTAGCGCGACACGTCGCTGGCGCTGCGTCGAAGGAAGCGGCGGAAGAGAGCCAGGTGGTGGTAGGAGCGGAGAGGAACAAAGGGAGACACCGATGGTCTCTCGTCAAGAGCCCGAAGAGCTTGGCAGCAGCAGGAAGAACCTAGCCAGATCTTGTCGACGGCGTTACGAAACGCCAGAGGCTTTAATCAGGCTATCCAAGGGTGCCTTTAGGCAGCACAGACCCTCAGTCCATCGGCTGCTACCTCCACACTTGCATGGTACGCAGGAGGCTTGTGTCAGTGATTCAAGAGAGGTCACGGCAGCACGGACCCAACGCCCGACGGCTGCCACCTCCACGCTTGAATGACACAATCTCCGCTGCTCTGTCTTCCTTTACACCTCGGTTTTCTGACACGTCATCTCTCCGCTCCTCGTGCTCGCCACGCTCTTTGCCGTCGCCTCGCACACCCTTCGCACGCGCACACGCGCAACGCTGGGCTGGCATGCGCAGCGCTCCGCTATTCGACGCACCACTGTCAACGCACCACGTTCACAAATCCTCCGAGTATCTTTTGTGCACCTCACACAAAGCAAAACGCGAAGTGATGTCACTATTCTCGCAGTTTTTTTTTAATGTCTGCTCCCATGTTATGCCGAAATAAGAGAGCATACAAAAAGAGCTAGAGAATACGAAGAAAATGATACGTCTCCTTGTTAGCGAGCAGCCTGAGTATCCGATGTATTCACGCGACGTCACGGGCGCCATTTAGTGGTTCGGAGCATGACTTTAGCACTGCAAGCCTGAGCAGGTAGAGATAAGCTGATTAAAGGTATGCCTGCCGCCTTTCGCTGTGCTACATGCACCACTGAAAGGCGTCCACTGTGACCTCGGTGCATACTCCCTATAACGACGCATTTTAGTAGGCAGAAATCGTTGGACAGGACTCGCACGAGCCTTTACGCGTGTCTTCGTCCACTTTGCGCCTACTGTATAAGCAGGTCCTGCGCCTGGAGGACTGCGTTGAACTACATGAGGCTAATAATCATTATCATCAGCCTGGCTACGCCCACTACAGGGCAAAGACTTCTGCCAAGTCTCCCCATTTAACCCTGTCCTTTGCCAGCTGCGGTCACCGTGTCCGCTTTAGAGGGCTAGCGGGTTCATTACTACTCCGAATTCAAACTACGCGCATCCGCCGCGGTGGTTCAGTGGTTAAGGCGCTCGTCTGCTGAGCCGGAGTACCCGGGTTCGTACCCAGCCGCGTTTCGATGGAGGCGAAACGCAAAATGCGCCCGTGTGCTGTGCGATGTCGGTGCACGTCAAAGATCACAAGGTAGTCGAAATTGTTCCGGAGACATACACACGCAAGAAAACGAGGACAAGGACAGTCAAAAGATGGGACAGGCGCCAACTACCAACCGATTTTATTATCTCGAAAGAACAGCTTATATCCACAAGAGGCACAATAATATACAAAACACAGAAGGCGCGGGAAAAAAACAGATAAAAAAACTCGCATAGAACCAAGCAGAAAAGCAACCTCTTCATCTGCTAAGGATACAATAATAGAGGCATACCTGATTAAGCAGCAGGGCCCCGTGTGGTTGAGTAAGCCGTCTGTGACCTTAACAGATGCATGAAGAGATTGCCTTTCTGCGCGGTTCCATGCCATTTTTTTTATGTTCACCCTTCCCATGCCTTCTGTGTTGGGTGTATTTTTGTGCCTCTCTTGCGGTTATAACCGATTCTTTCAAGATAACAAAATAAGTTTGTAGTTGACGCCTGCAACGTCTTTTCCGTGTTCTTGTCCTCGTTTTCTTGCGCGGCTATATTCCACCACGGCACCTCTTTCTTCCTTTCTTCTTTCACTCCCTCCTTCGTTCCTTCCCTTACGGCGCTGTTCGGGTCTCCAACAATATACGTGAGACAGTTACTGCGCCATTTCCTTTCCTCGAAACCAATTTTCAATTTTTTCAAAAAAAAAAGCGCGCATGACATAAAGGCACACGTAATCTCCTCCATTCGCTTCTTTAGTATGTGGCCGCGCTCTTTTTTTTCGGGCAGTTTGCACTCAATGCCTCTAAGACCGGTCTCGCCTGCGCAGATAACGCTGTGAGAGGCATAAAGGCGACCTGCAATGAACTTTTTATGGGGCAATTGCAGCCGCCTATTACAAAGCCTAGCGAGACAATCAAGCACTTTCAGGCACACCAGTAGTGCTTTCGCCACGCAATCTGAGGTTCGGCGCTCGTCCGGGCCAAGTCGAAAGCAAAATGCATTTTTCAAGTTAAAGGTTCTTTGAGGAGAGGAAATGGCGCAGTAACTGTTTTGGTGGGCACCTATACCACGTTTTGAGGAAAGGGTGCAAGGTGGGAGTGAAAGGAAGAAAGAGGTGCCGCAGTGGAGGGCTCCGCAATAATATTGACCACATGGGGATCTTTAACGTGCACTGACATCGCACAGGACACGGACGCCTTTTGCGTTTTGCCTCCATCAAAACACGGCCGCCGCGGTCAGGTTCGAACCCGGGTACTCCGGATCAGTAGCCGAGCGCTCTAACCACTGAGCCACCGCGGCGGGAACGCTATCTGCGAGGTGCTCCCGTAATGGTTTAGTATGTGGCCTCATGTTCGTCACTTAGCGAGCTACTGACAGCAGCATTTTTAGGAGTGCACTGGAACAACTGCTCTAGGCATCGGTACCATACCTGTGAGCACCGCGACCGACGATCGGACAGTGCCCTCTCCTCTCGCCGCCACGGAGAAGCAGTAGAAGCCCTGTGGCAGGCGCCAGAAGCGCACGGGGGCATCGTGTCGTAGCGGCGCCAGGCTTTGGTTGGCCACGGCCACCCGACGACCGACGGCGCACGAGCGCGAGTAGCGGTGAAGACGCCACAGGACCAGCTCCAGCTGGTGGCCCGCCGGAAATCTTGTGTCCGCCTGCAGAAGCTCCACATGTCCCGACCAGCTCTCCACCTGAACCAGGACGACCAGGACGGCCGCGGCCAGTGCGCCCATTCTCAACAGCGGAGTGCAAGGACCGCCTTGCTTTTCGACTCACGGCACAGAAGCAGAACACGTATTCGTCTTCATCGTCCTTCCAGACCGCAAGAGCACGCTTCTATTTCTTCTTCCTCTTAAAACATGGCAGACACCGACGTTAAGGGGTTGGTAAGGTGTCGTGGCAGTAACAAGGAAATTTTCGTGACCGAATACGACAAAAAAAATTCACGGGGGCACTTTGTTGACCTGATATGCAGTGAGGCGAAAGCGTTTAGCGCGGTGTTGCTGCTTGTGTCGCTGTCGTTCATTAGCGCACGCGCATTTGATTTGCTGGAGACACTAGAGAGCGTTTAGGCGGCATCCTTCCAGATGGGTGTTCAGGAGATGTCTTGCAAGGCTGCCTGGTGAGAGCTCCTCTCGAAAGATGGTGGCGTTACTCAGCGACGTCACACGCATGCGCAGTAGGCTGAAGCGCAAGTGCATTGTCTGCTGACGCCTTGCGCATGCGCACAAGTGTGACGAACTGGACTTGTTGGTTAAGGTTCCTATTTAAAAACAACGCGAAAGAGGGGACAAAAGAGGCAACACAAGCGCTGGTACATATCAAGCGCATGCGCAGTGCATTATCGTATGCTCAGTTCCCAGTTACGGCATACTACACTAACCACTACTATTATTAATCAAGTAATTACTCATTTACAATTAACCAATTACCAATCAACTACTTACTAATGGGCTAATTAGTGATTACTAATTAACGCATTGCAATCGCTGTGCTACTAATTACTTATGAACTAAGTGGAGTTAGGGCACTCTATACAGGTTTGCATTCAGGCTGTGCTTTACATTTGGCACTTTAATTCTCTTTTTGGCTTTACTGTGCGTTGATATGCGGGGTTGTGTGCTAAATGGGGAGAGGGGGGGGGGGCTGACGATTCTGAGGCATGTGTATGGATTTTTACACCTCCCTGGGGAACTGTTCTCAGAATAAGTATTTAATTTGATACAGCAAGGCCGATGACAAAAGCGGAACTCCAACATTCAGTGCCGTGATGGCCTATAGCGTTTATGCCTTGCACGGCACACAGTGTCACGGCCGCACAACCGAGAGATATATAACCAGCGACGGCGTTTGCGGTCTCTCACGGTTTTCAGCATGAAGCGCGCGCAGATATCACCAAGCATCTACAGCTGATGAGAAGTGTTGACAGCCACTGCTAGCATGATGACATACCGAGTGCTCAGCGTTTTAGCCGTGAAACTGACAGCAGCCTGGTTTAACCCTCCCTCCTCCCCCGGGCCTAGCGTTACCCTTTTCCTTTCCGAAAAATGGCTACCAGACCACCCGGCTAACTGCTTCGGGCAGGGGGCTGCGGTTTCGGCCCTCTCTCTGTGGGTTCATCCTCTTTCTCACGCGAGGAACAGAGGGAACCTTGGAAGACGGCCGGGACGGGTTGGGGGATCAGTTTGTTTGCTTCGGAAAAACTGTACTGCTCTTTTTACTCCGCGTATTAAATAGCTTGTTATGTATGCTTAAACACCATTAAGATCGAAACGTACAACATTACTGTAGAGTTTCCTAGAGGACCTCCCGCCTCGCGTCTGTTGGGCAGCGTACAGCCTTTTGCGCAATTAAACGCACGCCATATAATGTTTCTGTGAGCTAGACTGGTTAATTGCTAGCACTCAAATTTCGCACAGAAATGGCATTTTATCGGTAGAGCTGTTTTAGGCTACATTTGTTTGGGTTACTTCCATGGATCGATAAAAAAAGTCGCTGCCATCACCGATGTCGAATGTTTCAAGAAACCTACTGCTGATTTTGTATGCCCCTACTCTATGTAATGCCTCCGGGTTTTGAGACTACTGAGAACAAAATAATAAAATGAAGAATAAAATCAACTTGAAAAGAACATGTCTGAGTATCAGGTAAAATTGCCAGTAAAAGGACATGGCTAGGGGTATTTTATTTAGGGACAGGGGACAAATGCAGACAAGAAAACAAGGATCTACTTAAGTGCCTCAGTGACGATACAAAGCAGTTTGGAGAAGGTGTTGATATTATTCTGCTGGGTGACATGAATCGCCACGTCGAGGATCTGGATGGATGCACAGTTTGTAACCGGAAGTTGATGCTATACTTCTGTGAGCGACACCACTCAGTTATTGTAAATAGAGAAACTAACTGTGAGGGAAACGTGGGAAATTTGTAAGAGGCAGACGACCATTGTCTAATGGTGCAGAGTATCTCTAGTAAGTTCGCAATAGCAGAAATAGACGAAGAGGGAAAGTACAGCCTGGGAAGTGATCATAGGCGTAGTAGACTACAGTTGGGAGCCCTGATCAAAACAAAAATGCAGAGAAGTCATAATGAGACCGCAAAATTTAAAAAAATGAACAAATAGCGCTTTTAGCAGCCGGAATAGAGGAAGCAATAGAGAAGCGTCCCATGGAAAAGAGGGAATACAAGCACTTAGAACTACTCATCAGTACAAAAATGAAACAAGTAAAAGAAGTAAACTGCTGGAGAGGAAAGAAGCCAAGAAGAAGGTGGAATAAGGAAATTAGGGAGGCCATCGAACAACGACGGGTTGCTTCAAGGGAATTCAGAGAAGCAAACAGGGCGCAGTAATCTGAAGAGGAAATAGGCCAAAAATGGGAATCTTATCGACAAAGGAAACAGCCCGTGCAGGTCCTCAACTAGGCTAAAATAAAGCAATCCCTGATCGCTGGCTGAAGTTCGCGGAGCAACTAAAGGGGGGCCAAGAAAATTCTGGAACCATATAAGCTGGCAAGGTAATACGAATTGGAACAGATTCACGATGCTGAGGGTAAATGTTTAGAGGGAGACGACGCTGTGATCTTGGTAACGGTGGCTGAGTTACGCAATGCTGAGCACTTTCCTGCTTCTTCACTGCAGATATCCTGTGTGGAAAGCTGCAAGCCGGACCTACCACCGGTACAGCGGTTCGCACGTGCTCGCAAGCAACTGGACCTACTGCGATATCAGCAGTCATCAGGGGGCACGGCCGCCAGCAATTCCTACAAACTGCATTGCAGGCGGAAACATCCCAGCTTCGCACCTACAAAAGGAGTCATCCATGGTCCTATCGTTTAACTTGGCAGCGACGAGGGCAGGTGGCTTAGTTACACAACGCTGAGAACTTTCCTGCTTCTTCACTGCAGATAGCCCGTGTGGAAAGCTGCAAGCCGGACCCACCACCGGTAAAGCTGTTCGCACGTGCTCGCAAGCAACTGGACATGGTGCGATATAAGCAGTCATCAGGGGGCGCGGCCGTCAGCCATTCCTACCGTCTGCGTTGTAGGCGGAAACGTCACAGCTACGAAAGAAGACATCCATGGTCCTATCGTTTAACTTGGCAGCGGCGAGGGCAGGTGGCTTTTTACGGAACGCTGAGAACTTTCCTGCTTCTTCACTGCAGGTAGCCCGTGTGGAAAGCTGCAAGCCGGACCCACCACCGGTAAAGCTGTTCACACGTGCTCGCAAGACTGGACATGGTGCGATATCAGCAGTCATCACGGGGCGCGGCTGTCAGCGATTCCTACCAACTGAGTGGTAGGCGGAAACGCCACAGCTTCATAGCTACGAAAGAAGACATCCATGGTCCTATCGTTAAATATGGCAGCGGCGAGGGCAGGAGGCTTTTTACGCAACGCTGAGAACTTTTTTGCTTCTTCACTGCAGGTAGCCCGTGTGGAAAGCTGCAAGCCGGACCCACCACCGGTAAAGCTGTTCGCACGTGCTCGCAAACTGTACCTGGTGCGATATCAGCAGTCATTAGGGTGCGCGGCCGTCAGCGATTCCTACCAATTGCGTTGTAGGCGGAAACGTCACAGCTACAGAAGAAGACATCCATAATCCTATCCTATAACTTGGCAGCGGCGACGGCAGTGGTGGCTGAGTTGCGCAACGCTGAAGCACTTTCGTGCTTCTTTAGTGCAGGTAGCATGTGGGGAAAGCTGCAAGCCGGACCCACCACCGGTACAGCTTTTCGCACGTGCTCAAAAGCAACTGGACCTAGTGCGATATCAGCAGTCATCAGGGTGCCCGGCCGTCAGCGATTCCTACCAACTGCATTGTAGGCGGAAACGTCACAGCTTCACAGCTACGAAAGAAGACATCCATGGTCCTATCGCTAAACTTGGCAGTGGCGAGGGCAGGTTGCTTTTTACGCAACGCTGAGAACTTTCCTGCTTCTTCACTGCAGATAGCTCGTGTAGAAAGCTGCAAGCCAGACACAACACCGGTAAAGCTGTTCGCACGTGCTCGCAAGCAACTGGACGTGATGAGATATCATCAGTCATCAGAGGGCGCGGCCGACAGCGATTCCTACCAACTGCATTGTAGGCGGAAACGTCACAGCTTCGAAGCTACACAAAAAGTCATTCATGGTCCTATCGTTTAACTTGGCAGCGGCGAGGGTAGGTGGCTTCTTACGCAACGCTCAGAACGATTCTGCTTCTTCACTACAGATAGCCTGTCTGGAAAGCAACAAGCCGGACCCACCACCAGTGAAGCTGTTCAGACGTGACTGCTGATGAGATATCAGCAGTCATCAGAAGGCGCGGTCGTCAACGATTTCTACCAACTGCATTGTAGGCGGAAACGTCACAGCTACAGAAAAAGACATCCATGGTCCTATCGTTTAACTTGGCAGCGGCGACGGCATTGGCGGCTTAATTACGCAACGCTGAGAACTTTCCTGCTTCTTCACTGCAGGTAGCCCGTGTGGAAAGCTGCAAGCCGGACCCACCACCGGTAAAGCTGGTCGCACGTGCTCGCAAGCAACTGGACCTGATGAGATATCACCAGATATCAGAGGGTGCGGCCGTCAGCGATTCCTACCAACTGCATTGTAGGCGAAAATGTCACAGCTACAGAAAGACTTCCATGGTCCAATCGCTTAACTTGGCAGCGGCGAGGGCAGGTGGCTTTGTTACGCAACGCTGAGAACTTTCCTGCTTATTCACTGCAGATAGCCTGCTTGGAAAGCTGCAAGCCGGACCCATCACCGGTGAAGCTGTTCATACGTGCTCGCAAGCAACTGGGCCTGGTGAGATATCAGCAGTCAGCGATTCCTACCAACTGCATTATAGGCGCAAATGTCACAGCTACGAAAGAAGACATCCATGGTCCTATCGTTTAACCTGGCTGCGGCGAGAGCAGGTGGCTTAGTTACGCAACGCTGAGAACGTTCCGGTTTTTTTACTGCAGATAGCTTGTGGAGAAAGCTGCAAGCCGGACCCACCACCGGTGAAGCTGTTAATACGTGCTCGCAAGCAACTGGGCCTGGTGAGATATCAGCAGTCAGCGATTCCTACCAACTGCATTGTAGGCGCAAACGTCACAGCTACGAAAGAAGACATTCATGGTCCTATCGTTTAACCTGGCTGCGGCGAGAGCAGGTGGCTTAGTTACGCAACGCTGAGAACGTTCCGGTTTTTTTACTGCAGATAGCTTGTGGAGAAAGCTGCAAGCCGGACCCACCACCGGTATAGCTGTACGCCCGTGCTCGCAAGCAACTGGACCTAGTGCGATATAAGCAGTCATCAGGGGGCGCGGCCGTCAGCGATTCCTACCAAGTGCATTGTAGGCAGAAACGTCACATTTTCACAGCTACGAAACAAGACATCCATGGTACTATCGTTTAACTGTGCAGCGGCGATGGCAGTGGTGGCTTAGATACGCAACGCTCAGAACGTTCCTTCTTCTTCACTGTAGATATCCTGTGTGTAAAGGTGAATGTCGGACCCACCACCGGTAAAGCTGTTCGCACGTGTTCGCAAACTGTACCTGGTGCGATATCAGCAGCCATTAGGGTGCGCGGCCGTCAGCGATTCCTACCAACTGCATTGTAGGCGGAAACGTCACAGCTTCACAGCTACGAAAGAAGACATCCATGGTCCTATCGCTAAACTTGGCAGCGGCGACGGCAGTGGTGGCTGAGTTGCGAAAAGCTGAAGCACTTTCGTGCTTCTTTACTGCAGATAGCATGTGGGGAAAGCTGCAAGCCGGACCCACCACCGGTACAGCTTTTCGCACGTGCTCGAAAGCAACTGGACCTAGTGCGATATCAGCAGTCATCAGGGTGCGCGGCCGTCAGCGATTCCTACCAACTGCATTGTAGGCGGAAACGTCACAGCTTCACAGCTACGAAAGAAGACATCCATGGTCCTATCGTTTAACTTGGCAGCGGCGAGGTCAGGTTGCTTTTTACGCTACGCTGAGAACTTTCCTGCTTCTTCACTGCAGATAGCTCGTGTAGAAAGCTGCAAGCCAGACACACCACCGGTAAAGCTGTTCGCACGTGCTCGCAAGCAACTGGACGTCATGAGATATCATCAGTCATCAGAGGGCGCGGCCGACAGCGATTCCTACCAACTGCATTGTAGGCGGAAACGTCACAGCTTCGCAACTACACAAAAAGTCATTCATGGTCCTATCGTTTAACTTGGCAGCGGCGAGGGAAGGTGGCTTAGTTACGCAACGCTGGGAACTTTCCTGCTTCTTCACTGCAGATAGCTCGTGTAGAAAGCTGCAAGCCGGACCCACCACCGGTAAAGCTGTTCGCACGTGCTCGCAAGCAACTGGACCTGATGAGATATCAGCAGTCATCAGAGGGTGCGGCCGTCAGCGATTCCTACCAACTGCATTGTAGGCGCAAATGTCACAGCTACGAAAGAAGACATCCATGGTCCTATCGTTTAACTTGGCTGCGGCGAGGGCAGGTGGCTTAGTTACGCAACGCTGAGAACGTTCCGGCTTTTTTACTGCAGATATCTTGTCGAGAAAGCTGCAAGCCGGACCCACCACCGGTACAGCTGTTCGCCCGTGCTCGCAAGCAACTGGACCTAGTGCGATATAAGCAGTCATCAGGGGGCGCGGCCGTCAGCGATTCCTGCCAAGTGCATTGTAGGCAGAAACGTCACCTTTTCACAGCTACGAAACAAGACATCCATGGTACTATCGTTTAACTTGGCAGCGGCCATGGCAGTGGTGGCTTAGTTACGCAACGCTGAGAACGTTCCTGCTTCTTCACTGTAGATAGCATGTGGGGAAAGCTGCAAGCCGGACCCACCACCGGTACAGCTTTTCGCACGTGCTCGAAAGCAACTGGACCTAGTGCGATATCAGCAGTCATCAGGGTGCGCGGATGTCAGCGATTCCTACCAACTGCATTGTAGGCGGAAACGTCACAGCTTCACAGCTACGAAAGAAGACATCCATGGTCCTATCGTTAAACTTGGCAGCGGAGAGGGCAGGTTGCTTTTTACGCAACGCTGAGAACTTTCCTGCTTCTTCACTGCAGATAGCTCGTGTAGAAAGCTGCAAGCCAGACACACCACCGGTAAAGCTGTTCGCACGTGCTCGCAAGCAACAGTACGTGAGTAGATATCATCAGTCACCAGAGGGCGCGGCCGACAGCGATTCCTACCAACTGCATTGTAGGCGGAAACGTCACAGCTTCGCAGCTACACAAAAAGTCATTCATGGTCCTATCGTTTAACTTGGCAGCGGCGAGGGTAGGTGGCTTCTTACGAAACGCTCAGAACGTTCCTGCTTCTTCACTGCAGATATCCCGTTTGGAAAACTGCAAGCCGGACCCTCCATCGGTAAAGCTGTTCGCACGTGCTCGCAAACAACTGGACCTGGTGCGATATCAGCACTCATCAGGGGGCGCGGCCGTCAGCGATTCCTACCAACTGCATTATATTTGGAAACGTCACAGCTACGAAAGAAGTTATCCATGGTCCTATCGTTTAACTTCGCAGCGACGAGGGCAGGTGGTTTAGTCACGCAACGCTGAGAACTTTCCTGCTTCTTCACTGCAGATATCCTGACTGGAAAGCTGCATGCCGAACCCACCACCGGTGATGCTGTTCGCACGTGCTCGCAAGCAACTGGACCTAATGCTACATCAGCAGTCATCAGGGGGCGCGGCCGCCAGCGATGCCTACCAACTGCATTGTAGGCGGAAACATCGCAGTTTCGCAGTTACAAAAGAAGTCATCCATGGTCCTATCGTTTAACTTGGCAGCGACGAGGGCAGGAGGCTTAGTTACACAACGCTGAGAACTTTCCTGCTTCTTCACTGCAGATAGCCTCTGTGGAAAGCTGCAAGCCTGACACACCACCGTTAAAGCTCTTCGCACGTGCTCGCAAGACACTGGACCTGGTGCGATATCAGCAGTCATCACGGGGCGCGGCCGTCAGCGATTCCTACCAACTGCATTGTAGGCGGACACGTCACAGCTTCACAGCTACGAAAGAAGACATCCGTGGTCCTATCGCTAAACTTGGCAGCGGCGAGGGCAGGTGGCTTTTTACGTAACGCAGATAACTTTCCTGCTTCTTCACTGCAGGTAGCCCGTGTGGAAAGCTGAAAGCCGGACCCACCACCGGTAAAGCTGTTCGCACGTGCTCGCAAGCAACTGGACCTGATGAGCTATCAGCAGTCATCAGAAGTTGCGGTCGTCAGCGGTTCCTACCAACTGCATTGTAGGCGGAAGCGTCACAGCTTCAAAGCTACGAAAGAAGACATCCATTGTCCTATCGTTAAACTTGGCTGCGGCGAGGTCAGGTTGCTTTTTACGCTACGCTGAGAACTTTCCTGCTTCTTCACTGCAGATAGCTCGTGTAGAAAGCTGCAAGCCAGACACACCACCGGTAAAGCTGTTCGCACGTGCTCGCAAGCAACTGGACGTCATGAGATATCATCAGTCATCAGAGGGCGCGGCCGACAGCGATTCCTACCTACTGCATTGTAGGCGGAAACGTCACAGCTTCGCAGCTACACAAAAAGTCATTCATGGTCCTATCGTTTAACTTGGCAGCGGCGAGGTCAGGTTGCTTTTTACGCTACGCTGAGAACTTTCCTGTTTCTTCACTGCAGATAGCTCGTGTAGAAAGCTGCAAGCCGGACCCACCACCGGTAAAGCTGTTCGCACGTGCTCGCAAGCAACTGGACCTGATGAGATATCAGCAGTCATCAGAGGGTGCGGCCGTCAGCGATTCCTACCAACTGCATTGTAGGCGAAAATGTCACAGCTACAGAAAGACTTCCATGGTCCAATCGCTTAACTTGGCAGCGGCGAGGGCAGGTGGCTTTGTTACGCAACGCTGAGAACTTTCCTGCTTATTCACTGCAGATAGCCTGCCTTGAAAGCTGCAAGCCGGACCCACCACCGGTGAAGCTGTTCATACGTGCTCGCAAGCAACTGGGCCTGGTGAGATATCAGCAGTCAGCGATTCCTACCAACTGCATTGTAGGCGCAAATGTCACAGCTACGAAAGAAGACATCCATGGTCCTATCGTTTAACTTGGCTGCGGCGAGGGCAGGTGGCTTAGTTACGCAACGCTGAGAACGTTCCGGCTTTTTTACTGCAGATATCTTGTCGAGAAAGCTGCAAGCCGGACCCACCACCGGTACAGCTGGTCGCCCGTGCTCGCAAGCAACTGGACCTAGTGCGATATAAGCAGTCATCAGGGGGCGCGGCCGTCAGCGATTCCTGCCAAGTGCATTGTAGGCAGAAACGTCACCTTTTCACAGCTACGAAACAAGACATCCATGGTACTATCGTTTAACTTGGCAGCGGCGATGGCAGTGGTGGCTTAGTTACGCAACGCTGAGAACTTTCCTGCTTCTTCTCTGCAGATATCCTGACTGGAAAGCTGCATGCCGAACCCACCACCGGTGATGCTGTTCGCACGTGCTCGCAAGCAACTGGACCTAATGCTACATCAGCAGTCATCAGGGGGCGCGGCCGCCAGCGATGCCTACCAACTGCATTGTAGGCGGAAACATCGCAGTTTCGCAGTTACAAAAGAAGTCATCCATGGTCCTATCGTTTAACTTGGCAGCGACGAGGGCAGGAGGCTTAGTTACACAACGCTGAGAACTTTCCTGCTTCTTCACTGCAGATAGCCTCTGTGGAAAGCTGCAAGCCTGACACACCACCGTTAAAGCTCTTCGCACGTGCTCGCAAGACACTGGACCTGATGAGATATCAGCAGTCATTAGGGGGCGCGGCCGTCAGCGATTCCTACCAACTGCATTGTAGGCGGACACGTCACAGCTTCACAGCTACGAAAGAAGACATCCGTGGTCCTATCGCTAAACTTGGCAGCGGCGAGGGCAGGTGGCTTTTTACGTAACGCAGATAACTTTCCTGCTTCTTCACTGCAGGTAGCCCGTGTGGAAAGCTGAAAGCCGGACCCACCACCGGTAAAGCTGTTCGCACGCGCTCGCAAGCAACTGGACCTGATGAGATATCAGCAGTCATCAGAAGTCGCGGTCGTCAGCGGTTCCTACCAACTGCATTGTAGGCGGAAGCGTCACAGCTTCAAAGCTACGAAAGAAGACATCCATGGTCCTATCTTTAAACTTGGCAGCGGAGAGGGCAGGTGGCTTTTTACGCAACGCTGAGAACTTTCCTGCTTCTTAACTGCAGATAGCCTTTGTGGAAAGTTGCAAGCCGGACCCACCACCGGTAAAACTGTTCGCACGTGCTCGCAAGCAACTGGACCTGGTCAGATATCAGCAGTCATGAGGGGGCGCGGCCGTCAGTGATTCCTACCAACTGCATTGTAGGCGGAAAAGTCTCAGCTTCACAGCTACGAAAGAAGACATCCATGGTCCTATCGTTTAACTTGTCAGCGGCGAGGGCAGGTGGCTTTTTTACGTAAAGCTGACAACTTTCCTGTTTCTTCAATGCAGATAGCCTGTGTGGAAAGCTGCAAGCCGGACCCACCACAGGTAAAGCTGTTCGCACGTGCTCGCAAGCAACTGGACCTCGTGCGATATCAGCAGTCATAGGGGGCGCGGCCGTCAGCGATTCCTACCGTCTGCATTGTAGGCTGAAACATCACAGCTTCACAGCTACGAAAGAAGGCATCTATGGTCCTATCGTTTAACTTGTCAGCGGCGAGAGCAGGTGGCTTTGTTACGCAACGCTGAGAACGTTCCTGTTTCTTCAATGCAGATAGCCTGTGTGGAAAGCTGCAAGCCGGACCCACCACAGGTAAAGCTGTTCGCACGTGCTCGCAAGCAACTGGACGTCATGAGATATCATCAGTCATCAGAGGGCGCGGCCGACAGCGATTTCTACCAACTGCATTGTAGGCGGAAACGTCACAGCTACAGAAAAAGACTTCCATGGTCCTAAAGTTTATTTTTGGATTACAGGCGCGACAACAGACAGACCACAAGGTAGATAAACGGGACGGAGCGCCACTCACAACTCCGTCCGTCCCGCGCTCCGTCCCGTTTATCTACCTTGTGGTCTGTCTGTTGTCGCGCCTGTAATCCAAAGATGTACCAACTTGCCCAGCAAGACGTTCTTTTAAGTCCTAAAGTTTAATTTGGCTGCGGCGAGGGCAGGTGGCTTAGTTACACAACGCTGAGAACTTTCTTGCTTCTTCACTGCAGATATTCTGACTGGAAAGCTGCATGCCGAACCCACCACCGGTGATGCTGTTCGCACGTGCTCGCAAGCAACTGGACCTAATGCTACATCAGCAGTCATCAGGGGGCGCGGCCGCCGGCGATGCCTACCAACTGCATTGTAGGCGGAAACATCGCAGTTTCGCAGTTACAAAAGAAGTCATCCATGGTCCTATCGTTTAACTTGGCAGCGACGAGGGCAGGAGGCTTAGTTACACAACGCTGAGAACTTTCCTGCTTCTTCACTGCAGATAGCCTGTGTGGAAAGCTGCAAGCCGGACACACCACCGTTAAAGCTCTTCGCACGTGCTCGCAAGACACTGGACCTGGTGCGATATCAGCAGTCATCACGGGGCGCGGCCGTCAGCGATTCCTACCAACTGCATTGTAGGCGGAAACGTCACAGCTTCACAGCTACGAAAGAAGACATCCGTGGTCCTATCGCTAAACTTGGCAGCGGCGAGGGCAGGTGGCTTTTTACGTAACGCAGATAACTTTCCTGCTTCTTCACTGCAGGTAGCCCGTGTGGAAAGCTGAAAGCCGGACCCACCACCGGTAAAGCTGTTCGCACGCGCTCGCAAGCAACTGGACCTGATGAGATATCAGCAGTCATCAGAAGTCGCGGTCGTCAGCGGTTCCTACCAACTGCATTGTAGGCGGAAGCGTCACAGCTTCAAAGCTACGAAAGAAGACATCTATGGTCCTATCTTTAAACTTGGCAGCGGAGAGGGCAGGTGGCTTTTTACGCAACGCTGAGAACTTTCCTGCTTCTTAACTGCAGATAGCCTTTGTGGAAAGTTGCAAGCCGGACCCACCACCGGGAAAACTGTTCGCACGTGCTCGCAAGCAACTGGACCTGGTCAGATATCAGCAGTCATCAGGGGGCGCGGCCGTCAGTGATTCCTACCAACTGCATTGTAGGCGGAAAAGTCTCAGCTTCACAGCTACGAAAGAAGACATCCATGGTCCTATCGTTTAACTTGTCAGCGGCGAGGGCAGGTGGCTTTTTTACGCAAAGCTGACAACTTTCCTGTTTCTTCAATGCAGATAGCCTGTGTGGAAAGCTGCAAGCCGGACCCACCACAGGTAAAGCTGTTCGCACGTGCTCGCAAGCAACTGGACCTCGTGCGATATCAGCAGTCATAGGGGGCGCGGCCGTCAGCGATTCCTACCGTCTGCATTGTAGGCTGAAACATCACAGCTTCACAGCTACGAAAGAAGACATCCATGGTCCTATCGTTTAACTTGGCAGCGGCGAGGGAAGGTGGCTTAGTTACGCAACGCTGAGAACGTTCCGGCTTCTTTACTGCAGATAGCTTGTGGAGAAAGCTGCAAGCCGGACCCACCACCGGTACAGCTGTTCGCCCGTGCTCGCAAGCGACTGGATCTAGGGCGATATAAGCAGTCATCAGGGGGCGCGGCCGTCAGCGATTCCTACCAAGTGCATTGTAGGCAGAAACGTCACATTTTCACAGCCACGAAACAAGACATCCATGTCCTATCGTTTACCTTGGCAGCGGCGATGGCAGTGGTGGCTTAGTTACGCAACGCTGAGAACGTTCCTTCTTCTTCACTGTAGATAGCCTGTGTGGAAAGCTGAAAGCCGGACCCACCACCGGTAAAGCTGTTCGCACGTGCTCGCAAGCAACTGGACCTGGTGTGATATCAACAGTCAACAGGGGGCGCGGCCGTCAGCGATTCCTACCGTATGCATTGTAGGCTGAAACATCACAGCTTCACAGCTACGAAAGAAGAAATCCATGGTTCTATCGTTTAACTTGGCAGCGGCGAGGGAAGGTGGCTTTTTACGCCACGCTGAGAACGTTCCTGCTTCTTCACTACAGATAGCCTGTGTGGAAAGCTGCAAGCCGAACCCACCACCAGTAAAGCTTCTCGCACGTGCTCGCAAGAAACTGGACCTGCTGCGATATCAGCAGTCACCAGGGGGTGCTGCCGTCAACGATTCCTTCCGACTGCTTTGTAGGCGGAAAGGTCACAGCTTCACAGCTACGAAAGAAGACATCCATGGTCCTATCATTTAACTTGGAAGCGGCGACGTCAGTGTTGGCTTAGTTACGCAACGCTGAAAACTTTCATCCTTCACTGCAGATAGCCCGTGTGGAAATCCGCAAGCCGGACCCACCACTGGTAAAGCTGTGCGCACGGGTTCGCAAGCAACTGGACCTGGTGCGATATCAGCAGACATCAGGAGGCGCGGCCGTCAGCGATTCCTACCATCTGCATTGTAGGCGGAAATGTCACAGCTTCACAGCTACGAAAGAAGACATCCATGGTCCTATCGTTTAACTTGTCAGCGGCGAGAGCAGGTGGCTTTGTTACGCAACGCTGAGAACGTTCCTGTTTCTTCAATGCAGATAGCCTGTGTGGAAAGCTGCAAGCCGGACCCACCACAGGTAAAGCTGTTCGCACGTGCTCGAAATCAACTGGACCTGATGAGATATCAGCAGTCATCAGAAAGCGCGGTCGTCAGCGATTTCTACTAACTGCATTGTAGGCGGAAACGTCACAGCTACAGAAAAAGTCTTCCATGGTCCTAAAGTTTAATTTGGCTGCGGGGAGGGCAGGTGGCTTAGTTACGCAACGCTGAGAACTTTCCTGCTTCTTCACTGCAGATAGCCTGTGTGGAAAGCTGCAAGCCTGACCCACCACCGGTGAAGCTCTTCGCACGTACCCGCAAGCAACTGCACCTGGTACGATATTAGCAGTCATCAGGGGGCGCGGCCGTCAGCGATTCCTGCCAACTGCATTGTAGGCGGAAACGTCAGAGCTTCACAGCTACGAAAGAAGACATCCATGGTCCTATCGTTTAACTTCGCAGCGGCGACGGCATTGGCGGCTTAGTTACGCATCGCTGAGAACATTCCTGCTTCTTCACTGCAGATAGCAAGTGTGGAAAGCTGCAAGCCGGACCCACCACCGGCTAATCTGCTCGCACGTGCTCGCAAGAAACTGGACCTGCTGCGATATCAGCAGTCATCACGGGGCGCGGCCGTCAGCGATTCCTACCAACTGCATTGTAGGCGGAAACGTCACAGCTTCACAGCTACGAAAGAAGACATCCGTGGTCCTATCGTTTAACTTCGAAGCGGCGACGGCAGTGTTGGCTTAGTTACGCAACGCTGAAAACTTTCCTCCTTCACTGCAGATAGCCCGTGTGGAAATTCGCAAGCCGGACCCACCACTGGTAAAGCTGTTCGCACGTGCTCGCAAGCAACTGGACCTGGTGCGATATCAGCAGTCATCAGGGGGCGCGGCCTTCAGCAATTCCTACCGTCTGCGTTGTAGGCGGAAACATCGGAGCTTCACTGCAACGAAAGAAGACATCCATGGTCCTATCATTAAACTTTTTCAGCAGCGAGGGCAGTTGGCTTTTTACGCAACGCTGAGAACTTTCCTGCTTCTTCACTGCAGATAGCCTGACTGGAAAGCTGCAAGCCGGACCCACCACCGGTGAAGCTGTTCATACGTGCTCGCAAGCAACTGGGCCTGCTGAGATATCAGCAGTCAGCGATTCCAACCAACTGCATTGTAGGCGCAAACGTCACAGCTACGAAAGAAGACATCCATGGTCCTATCGTTTAACTTGGCAGCGGCGAGGGCAGGTGGCTTAGTTACGCAACGCTGAGAACGTTCCGGCTTCTTTACTGCAGATAGCTTGTGGAGAAAGCTGCAAGCCGGACCCACCACCGGTACAGCTGTTCGCCCGTGCTCGCAAGCGACTGGATCTAGGGCGATATAAGCAGTCATCAGGGGGCGCGGCCGTCAGCGATTCCTACCAAGTGCATTGTAGGCAGAAACGTCACATTTTCACAGCCACGAAACAAGACATCCATGTCCTATCGTTTACCTTGGCAGCGGCGATGGCAGTGGTGGCTTAGTTACGCAACGCTGAGAACGTTCCTTCTTCTTCACTGTAGATAGCCTGTGTGGAAAGCTGAAAGCCGGACCCACCACCGGTAAAGCTGTTCGCACGTGCTCGCAAGCAACTGGACCTGGTGTGATATCAGCAGTCAACAGGGGGCGCGGCCGTCAGCGATTCCTACCGTATGCATTGTAGGCTGAAACATCACAGCTTCACAGCTACGAAAGAAGAAATCCATGGTTCTATCGTTTAACTTGGCAGCGGCGAGGGAAGGTGGCTTTTTACGCCACGCTGAGAACGTTCCTGCTTCTTCACTACAGATAGCCTGTGTGGAAAGCTGCAAGCCGAACCCACCACCAGTAAAGCTGCTCGCACGTGCTCGCAAGAAACTGGACCTGCTGCGATATCAGCAGTCACCACTGGGTGCTGCTGTCAACGATTCCTTCCGACTGCTTTGTAGGCGGAAAGGTCACAGCTTCACAGCTACGAAAGAAGACATCCATGGTCCTATCATTTACCTTGGAAGCGGCGACGGCAGTGTTGGCTTAGTTACGCAACGCTGAAAACTTTCCTCCTTCACTGCAGATAGCCCGTGTGGAAATCCGCAAGCCGAACCCACCACTGGTAAAGCTGTGCGCACGGGTTCGCAAGCAACTGGACCTGGTGCGATATCAGCAGACATCAGGAGGCGCGGCCGTCAGCGATTCCTACCATCTGCATTGTAGGCTGAAACATCACAGCTTCACAGCTACGAAAGAAGACATCAATGGTCCTATCGTTTAACTTGGCAGCGGCGAGGGAGGTGGCTTTTTACGCAACGCTGAGCACGTTCCTACTTCTTCACTAGAGATAGCCTGTGTGGAAAGCTGCAAGCCGGACCCACCACCGGTGAAGCTCTTAGCACATGCTCGAAAGCAACTGGACCTGGTGAGATATCAGCAGTCATCAGGGGGCGCGGCCGTCAGCGATTCCTACAATCTGCATTGTAGGCGGAGACGTCAGAGCTTCACAACTACGAAAGAAAACATCTATGGTCTTATCGTTTAACTTGGCAGCGCCGAGGGCAGGCGGCTTTTTACGCAACGCTGAGAACGTTCCTGCTTCTTCACTACAGATAGCCTGTGTGGAAAGCTGCAAGCCGAACCCACCACCAGTAAAGCTGCTCGCACGGGCTCGCAAGAAACTGGACCTGCTGCGATATCAGCAGTCACCAGGGGGTGCTGCCGTCAACGATTCCTTCCGACTGCTTTGTAGGCGGAAAGGTCACAGCTTCACAGCTACGAAAGGAGACATCCATGGTCCTATCATTTACGTTGGAAGCGGAGACGGCAGTGTTGGCTTAGTTACGCAACGCTGAAAACTTTCCTCCTTCACTGTAGATAGCCTGTGTGGAAAGCTGAAAGCCGGACCCACCACCGGTAAAGCTGTTCGCACGTGCTCGCAAGCAACTGGACCTGGTGTGATATCAGCAGTCAACAGGGGGCGCGGCCGTCAGCGATTCCTACCGTATGCATTGTAGGCTGAAACATCACAGCTTCACAGCTACGAAAGAAGAAATCCATGGTTCTATCGTTTAACTTGGCAGCGGCGAGGGAAGGTGGCTTTTTACGCCACGCTGAGAACGTTCCTGCTTCTTCACTACAGATAGCCTGTGTGGAAAGCTGCAAGCCGAACCCACCACCAGTAAAGCTGCTCGCACGTGCTCGCAAGAAACTGGACCTGCTGCGATATCAGCAGTCACCACTGGGTGCTGCTGTCAACGATTCCTTCCGACTGCTTTGTAGGCGGAAAGGTCACAGCTTCACAGCTACGAAAGAAGACATCCATGGTCCTATCATTTACCTTGGAAGCGGCGACGGCAGTGTTGGCTTAGTTACGCAACGCTGAAAACTTTCCTCCTTCACTGCAGATAGCCCGTGTGGAAATCCGCAAGCCGAACCCACCACTGGTAAAGCTGTGCGCACGGGTTCGCAAGCAACTGGACCTGGTGCGATATCAGCAGACATCAGGAGGCGCGGCCGTCAGCGATTCCTACCGTCTGCATTGTAGGCTGAAACATCACAGCTTCACAGCTACGAAAGAAGACATCAATGGTCCTATCGTTTAACTTGGCAGCGGCGAGGGAGGTGGCTTTTTACGCAACGCTGAGCACGTTCCTACTTCTTCACTTGAGATAGCCTGTGTGGAAAGCTGCAAGCCGGACCCACCACCGGTGAAGCTCTTAGCACATGCTCGAAAGCAACTGGACCTGGTGAGATATCAGCAGTCATCAGGGGGCGCGGCCGTCAGCGATTCCTACAATCTGCATTGTAGGCGGAGACGTCAGAGCTTCACAACTACGAAAGAAAACATCTATGGTCTTATCGTTTAACTTGGCAGCGCCGAGGGCAGGCGGCTTTTTACGCAACGCTGAGAACGTTCCTGCTTCTTCACTACAGATAGCCTGTGTGGAAAGCTGCAAGCCGAACCCACCACCAGTAAAGCTGCTCGCACGTGCTCGCAAGAAACTGGACCTGCTGCGATATCAGCAGTCACCAGGGGGTGCTGCCGTCAACGATTCCTTCCGACTGCTTTGTAGGCGGAAAGGTCACAGCTTCACAGCTACGAAAGGAGACATCCATGGTCCTATCATTTACGTTGGAAGCGGCGACGGCAGTGTTGGCTTAGTTACGCAACGCTGAAAACTTTCCTCCTTCACTGTAGATAGCCTGTGTGGAAAGCTGAAAGCCGGACCCACCACCGGTAAAGCTGTTCGCACGTGCTCGCAAGCAACTGGACCTGGTGTGATATCAGCAGTCAACAGGGGGCGCGGCCGTCAGCGATTCCTACCGTATGCATTGTAGGCTGAAACATCACAGCTTCACAGCTACGAAATAAGAAATCCATGGTTCTATCGTTTAACTTGGCAGCGGCGAGGGAAGGTGGCTTTTTACGCCACGCTGAGAACGTTCCTGCTTCTTCACTACAGATAGCCTGTGTGGAAAGCTGCAAGCCGAACCCACCACCAGGAAAGCTGCTCGCACGTGCTCGCAAGAAACTGGACCTGCTGCGATATCAGCAGTCACCAGGGGGTGCTGCCGTCAACGATTCCTTCCGACTGCTTTGTAGGCGGAAAGGTCACAGCTTCACAGCTACGAAAGAAGACATCCATGGTCCTATCATTTAACTTGGAAGCGGCGACGTCAGTGTTGGCTTAGTTACGCAACGCTGAAAACTTTCCTCCTTCACTGCAGATAGCCCGTGTGGAAATCCGCAAGCCGGACCCACCACTGGTAAAGCTGTGCGCGCGGGTTCGCAAGCAACTGGACCTGGTGCGATATCAGCAGACACCAGGAGGCGCGGCCGTCAGCGATTCCTACCGTCTGCATTGTAGGCTGAAACATCACAGCTTCACAGCTACGAAAGAAGACATCAATGGTCCTATCGTTTAACTTGGCAGCGGCGAGGGAGGTGGCTTTTTACGCAACGCTGAGCACGTTCCTACTTCTTCACTAGAGATAGCCTGTGTGGAAAGCTGCAAGCCGGACCCACCACCGGTGAAGCTCTTAGCACATGCTCGAAAGCAACTGGACCTGGTGAGATATCAGCAGTCATCAGGGGGCGCGGCCGTCAGCGATTCCTACAATCTGCATTGTAGGCGGAGACGTCAGAGCTTCACAACTACGAAAGAAAACATCTATGGTCTTATCGTTTAACTTGGCAGCGCCGAGGGCAGGCGGCTTTTTACGCAACGCTGAGAACGTTCCTGCTTCTTCACTACAGATAGCCTGTGTGGAAAGCTGCAAGCCGAACCCACCACCAGTAAAGCTGCTCGCACGTGCTCGCAAGAAACTGGACCTGCTGCGATATCAGCAGTCACCAGGGGGTGCTGCCGTCAACGATTCCTTCCGACTGCTTTGTAGGCGGAAAGGTCACAGCTTCACAGCTACGAAAGGAGACATCCATGGTCCTATCATTTACGTTGGAAGCGGCGACGGCAGTGTTGGCTTAGTTACGCAACGCTGAAAACTTTCCTCCTTCACTGTAGATAGCCTGTGTGGAAAGCTGAAAGCCGGACCCACCACCGGTAAAGCTGTTCGCACGTGCTCGCAAGCAACTGGACCTGGTGTGATATCAGCAGTCAACAGGGGGCGCGGCCGTCAGCGATTCCTACCGTATGCATTGTAGGCTGAAACATCACAGCTTCACAGCTACGAAATAAGAAATCCATGGTTCTATCGTTTAACTTGGCAGCGGCGAGGGAAGGTGGCTTTTTACGCCACGCTGAGAACGTTCCTGCTTCTTCACTACAGATAGCCTGTGTGGAAAGCTGCAAGCCGAACCCACCACCAGTAAAGCTGCTCGCACGTGCTCGCAAGAAACTGGACCTGCTGCGATATCAGCAGTCACCAGGGGGTGCTGCCGTCAACGATTCCTTCCGACTGCTTTGTAGGCGGAAAGGTCACAGCTTCACAGCTACGAAAGAAGACATCCATGGTCCTATCATTTAACTTGGAAGCGGCGACGTCAGTGTTGGCTTAGTTACGCAACGCTGAAAACTTTCCTCCTTCACTGCAGATAGCCCGTGTGGAAATCCGCAAGCCGGACCCACCACTGGTAAAGCTGTGCGCACGGGTTCGCAAGCAACTGGACCTGGTGCGATATCAGCAGACATCTGGAGGCGCGGCCGTCAGCGATTCCTACCATCTGCATTGTAGACGGAAACGTCACAGCTTCACAGCTACGAAAGAAGACATCCATGGTCCTATCGTTTAACTTGTCAGCGGCGAGAGCAGGTGGCTTTGTTACGCAACGCTGAGAACGTTCCTGCTTCTTCAATGCAGATAGCCTGTGTGGAAAGCTGCAAGCCGGACCCACCACAGGTAAAGCTGTTCGCACGTGCTCGCAATCAACTGGACCTGATGAGATATCAGCAGTCATCAGAAGGCGCGGTCGTCAGCGATTTCTACCAACTGCATTGTAGGCGGAAACGTCACAGCTACAGAAAAAGTCTTCCATGGTCCTAAAGTTTAATTTGGCTGCGGGGAGGGCAGGTGGCTTAGTTACGCAACGCTGAGAACTTTCCTGCTTCTTCACTGCAGATAGCCTGTGTGGAAAGCTGCAAGCCTGACCCACCACCGGTGAAGCTCTTCGCACGTACCCGCAAGCAACTGGACCTGGTACGATATTAGCAGTCATCAGGGGGCGCGGCCGTCAGCGATTCCTGCCAACTGCATTGTAGGCGGAAACGTCAGAGCTTCACAGCTACGAAAGAAGACATCCATGGTCCTATCGTTTAACTTCGCAGCGGCGACGGCATTGGCGGCTTAGTTACGCATCGCTGAGAACATTCCTGCTTCTTCACTGCAGATAGCCCGTGTGGAAAGCTGCAAGCCGGACCCACCACCGGCTAATCTGCTCGCACGTGCTCGCAAGAAACTGGACCTGCTGCGATATCAGCAGTCACCAGGGGGTGCTGCCGTCAGCGATTCCTAACGACTGCATTGTAGGCGGAAAGATCACAGGTTCACAGCTACGAAAGAAGACATCCATGGTCCTATCGTTTAACTTCGAAGCGGCGACGGCAGTGTTGGCTTAGTTACGCAACGCTGAAAACTTTCCTCCTTCACTGCAGATAGCCCGTGTGGAAATCCGCAAGCCGGACCCACCACTGGTAAAGCTGTTCGAACGTGCTCGCAAGCAACTGGACCTGGTGCGATATCAGCAGTCATCAGGGGGCGCGGCCATCAGCGATTCCTACCGTCTGCGTTGTAGGCGGAAACACCGGAGCTTCACAGCAACGAAAGAAGACATCCATGGTCCTATCGTTAAACTTGGCAGCAGCGAGGGCAGTTGGCTTTTTACGCAACGCTGAGAACTTTCCTGCTTCTTCACTGCAGATAGCCTGACTGGAAAGCTGCAAGCCGGACCCACCACCGGTGAAGCTGTTCATACGTGCTCGCAAGCAACTGGGCCTGCTGAGATATCAGCAGTCAGCGATTCCTACCAACTGCATTGTAGGCGCAAACGTCACAGCTACGAAAGAAGACATCCATGGTCCTATCGTTTAACTTGGCCGCGGCGAGGGCAGGTGGCTTAGTTACGCAACGCTGAGAACGTTTCGGCTTCTTTACTGCAGATAGCTTGTGGAGAAAGCTGCAAGCCGGACCCACCACCGGTACAGCTGTTCGCCCGTGCTCGCAAGAAACTGGACCTGCTGCGATATCAGCAGTCACCAGGGGGTGCTTGCGTCAACGATTCCTTCCGACTGCTTTGTAGGCGGAAAGGTCACATCTTCACAGCTACGAAATAAGACATCCATGGTCCTATCATTTAACTTGGAAGCGGCGACGGCAGTGTTGGCTTAGTTACGCAACGCTGAAAACTTTCCTCCTTCACTGCAGATAGCCCGTGTGGAAATCCGCAAGCCGGACCCACCACTGGTAAAGCTGTGCGCACGGGTTCGCAAGCAACTGGACCTGGTGCGATATCAGCAGACATCAGGGGGCGCGGCCGTCAGCGATTCCTACCGTCTGCATTGTAGGCTGAAACATCACAGCTTCACAGCTACGAAAGAAGACATCCATGGTCCTATCGTTTAACTTGGCAGCGGCGAGGGAGGTGGCTTTTTACGCAACGCTGAGCACGTTCCTGTTTCTTCACTGCAGATAGCCTGTATGGAAAGCTGCAAGCCGGACCCACCACCGGTGAAGCTCTTCGCACATGCTCGAAAGCAACTGGACCTTGTGCGATATAAGCAGTCATCAGGGGGCGCGGCCATGAGCGATTCCTACCAACTGCATTGTAGGCAGAAACGTCATAGCTTCACAGCTACGAAAGAAGACATCCCTGGTCCTATCGTTTAACTTGGAAGCGGCGACGGCAATGTTGGCTTAGTTACGCAACGCTGAAAACTTTCCTCCTTCACTGGAGATAGCCCGTGTGGAAATCCGCAAGCCGGACCCACCTCTGGTAAAGCTGTTCGCACGTGCTCGCAAGGAACTGGACCTGGTGTGATATCAGCAGTCATCAGGGGGCGCGGCCGTCAGCGATTCCTACCGTCTGCATTGTAGGCTGAAACGTCACAGCTTCACAGCTACGAAAGAAGACATCCATGGTCCTATCGTTTTAACTTGTCAGCGGCGAGAGCAGGTGGCTTTGTTACGCAACGCTGAGAACGTTCCTGTTTCTTCAATGCAGATAGCCTGTGTGGAAAGCTGCAAGCCGGACCCACCACAGGTAAAGCTGTTCGCACGTGCTCGCAATCAACTGGACCTGATGAGATATCAGCAGTCATCAGAAGGCGCGGTCGTCAGCGATTTCTACCAACTGCATTGTAGGCGGAAACGTCACAGCTACAGAAAAAGTCTTCCATGGTCCTAAAGTTTAATTTGGCTGCGGGGAGGGCAGGTGGCTTAGTTACGCAACGCTGAGAACTTTCCTGCTTCTTCATTGCAGATAGCCTGTGTGGAAAGCTGCAAGCCTGACCCACCACCGGTGAAGCTCTTCGCACGTACCCGCAAGCAACTGGACCTGGTACGATATTAGCAGTCATCAAGGGGCGCGGCCGTCAGCGATTCCTGCATTGTAGGCGGAAACGTCAGAGCTTCACAGCTACGAAAGAAGACATCCATGGTCCTATCGTTTAACTTCGCAGCGGCGACGGCATTGGCGGCTTAGTTACGCATCGCTGAGAACATTCCTGCTTCTTCACTGCAGATAGCCCGTGTGGAAAGCTGCAAGCCGGACCCACCACCGGCTAATCTGCTCGCACGAGCTCGCAAGAAACTGGACCTGCTGCGATATCAGCAGTCACCAGGGGGTGCTGCCGTCAGCGATTCCTAACGACTGCATTGTAGGCGGAAAGATCACAGGTTCACAGCTACGAAAGAAGACATCCATGGTCCTATCGTTTAACTTCGAAGCGGCGACGGAAGTGTTGGCTTAGTTACGCAACGCTGAAAACTTTCCTCCTTCACTGCAGATAGCCCGTGTGGAAATCCGCAAGCCGGACCCACCACTGGTAAAGCTGTTCGAACGTGCTCGCAAGCAACTGGACCTGGTGCGATATCAGCAGTCATCAGGGGGCGCGGCCATCAGCGATTCCTACCGTCTGCGTTGTAGGCGGAAACACCGGAGCTTCACAGCAACGAAAGAAGACATCCATGGTCCTATCGTTAAACTTGGCAGCAGCGAGGGCAGTTGGCTTTTTACGCAACGCTGAGAACTTTCCTGCTTCTTCACTGCAGATAGCCTGACTGGAAAGCTGCAAGCCGGACCCACCACCGGTGAAGCTGTTCATACGTGCTCGCAAGCAACTGGGCCTGCTGAGATATCAGCAGTCAGCGATTCCTACCAACTGCATTGTAGGCGCAAACGTCACAGCTACGAAAGAAGACATCCATGGTCCTATCGTTTAACTTGGCCGCGGCGAGGGCAGGTGGCTTAGTTACGCAACGCTGAGAACGTTTCGGCTTCTTTACTGCAGATAGCTTGTGGAGAAAGCTGCAAGCCGGACCCACCACCGGTACAGCTGTTCGCCCGTGCTCGCAAGAAACTGGACCTGCTGCGATATCAGCAGTCACCAGGGGGTGCTGCCGTCAACGATTCCTTCCGACTGCTTTGTAGGCGGAAAGGTCACATCTTCACAGCTACGAAAGAAGACATCCATGGTCCTATCATTTAACTTTGAAGCGGCGACGGCAGTGTTGGCTTAGTTACGCAACGCTGAAAACTTTCCTCCTTCACTGCAGATAGCCCGTGTGGAAATCCGCAAGCCGGACCCACCACCGGTAAAGCTGTTCGCACGTGCTCGCAAGCAACTGGACCTGGTGCGATATCAGCAGACATCAGGGGGCGCGGCCGTCAGCGATTCCTACCGTCTGCATTGTAGGCTGAAACATCACAGCTTCACAGCTACGAAAGAAGACATCCATGGTCCTATCGTTTAACTTGGCAGCGGCGAGGGAGGTGGCTTTTTACGCAACGCTGAGCACGTTCCTACTTCTTCACTAGAGATAGCCTGTGTGGAAAGCTGCAAGCCGGACCCACCACCGGTGAAGCTCTTCGCACATGCTCGAAAGCAACTGGACCTTGTGCGATATAAGCAGTCATCAGGGTGCGCGGCCATGAGCGATTCCTACCAACTGCATTGTAGGCAGAAACGTCATAGCTTCACAGCTACGAAAGAAGACATCCCTGGTCCTATCGTTTAACTTGGAAGCGGCGACGGCAATGTTGGCTTAGTTACGCAACGCTGAAAACTTTCCTCCTTCACTGGAGATAGCCCGTGTGGAAATCCGCAAGCCGGACCCACCTCTGGTAAAGCTGTTCGCACGTGCTCGCAAGCAACTGGACCTGGTGTGATATCAGCAGTCATCAGGGGGCGCGGCCGTCAGCGATTCCTACCGTCTGCATTGTAGGCTGAAACATCACAGCTTCACAGTTACAAAAGAAGAAGTCCATGGTTCTATCGTTTAACTTGGCAGCGGCGAGGGAGGTGGCTTTTTACGCTACGCTGAGAGCGTTCCTGCTTCCTCACTACAGATATCCTGTGTGGAAAGCTGCAAGCCGAACCCATTACCGGTGAAGCTCTTCGCACGTGCTCGCAAGCAACTGGACCTGGTGCGATATCAGCAGTCATAAGGGGCGCGGCCGTCAGCGATTCCTACCGTCTGCATTGTAGGCTGAAACATCACAGCTTCACAGCTACGAAAGAAGGCATCCATGGTCCTGTCGTTTAACTTGTCATGGCGAGGGCAGGTGGCTTTGTTACGCAACGCTGAGAACGTTCCTGTTTCTTCAATGCAGATAGCCTGTGTGGAAATTTGCAAGCCGGACTCATCACCGGTAAAGCTGTTCGCACGTGCTCGCAAGCAACTGGACCTGATGAGAGATCAGCACTCATCAGAAGGCGCGGCCGTCAGCGATTCCTACCAACTGCATTGTAGGCGGAAATGTCACAGCTACAGAAAATGACTTCCATGGTCCTATCGTTTAACTTGGCTGCGGCGAGGGCAGGTGGCTTAGTTACACAACGCTGAGAACTTTCCTGCTTCTTTACTGCGGATAGCCTGTAGGGAAAGCTGCAAGCCGGACCCACCACCGGTACAGCTGTTCGCACGTGCTCGCAAGCAACTGGACCTTGTGCGATATAAGCAGTCGTCAGGGGGCGCGGCCATGAGCGATTCCTACCAACTGCATTGTAGGCAGAAACGTCATAGCTTCACAGCGACGAAAGAAGACATCGATGGTCCTATCGTTTAACTTGGCAGCGGCGACGGCAGTGGTGGCTTAGTTATGCAATGCTGAGAACTATGCTGCTTCTTCACTGCAGATAGCCCGTGTGGAAAGCTGCAAGCCGGACCCACAACCGGTAAAGCTGTTCGCACGTGCTCGCAAGTACCTTGGCCTGATGAGTCATCAGCAGTCATCTGTGGGCGCCGCCGTCAGCAATTCCTACCAACGGCATTGTAGGCGGAAGCGTCACAGCTTCGCCGCTACAAAAGAAGTCGTCCATGGACCTATCGTTTAACATAGCAGCGGCGAGGGCAGGTGGCTTAGTAACACAACGCCGAGAATTTTCCTGCTTCTTCACTGCAGAAAGCCCGTGTGGAAAGCTGCAAGCCGGACCCACCACCGATAAAGCGGTTCGCACGTGCTCGCATGCAACTGGACCTGGTGCGATTTAAGCAGTCATCAGGGCGCGCGGCGGTCAGCGATTCCTACCGTCTGAGTTGTAGGCGGAAACGTCACAGCTACAGAAGACATCCATGGTCCTATCGTATAAGTTGGCAGCGGCGACGGGAGTGGTGGCTGAGTTACGCAACGTTGAGCAGTTTCGTGCTTCTTTACTGCAGATAGCCAGTGGTGAAAGCGTCAAGACGGACCCACCACCGGTACAGCTGTTCGCACGTGCTCGCAAGGAACTGGACCTAGTGCGATATAAGCAGTCATCATATCAGGGTGCGCGGCCGTCAGCGATTTCTACCAACTGCATTGTAGGCGGAAGCATCACAGCTTCGCCGCTACAAAAGAAGTCTTCCATGGACCTATCGTTTAACATAGCAGCGGCGAGGGCAGGTGGCTTAGCTACACAACGCCGAGAACTTTCCTGCTTCTTCACTGCAGAAAGCCCGTGTGGAAAGCTGCAAGCCGGGCCCACCACCGGTAAAACTGTTCGCACGTGCTCGCAAGCAACTGGACCTGGTCAGATATCAGCAGTAATCAGGGGGCACGGCCGTCAGTGATTCCTACCAACTGCATTGTAGGCGGAAAAGTCTCAGCTTCACAGCTACGAAAGAAGACATCCATGGTCCTATCGTTTAACTTGTCAGCGTTGAGGGCAGGTGGCTTTTTTACGCAAAGCTGAGAACTTTCCTGTTTCTTCAATGCAGATAGCCTGTGTGGAAAGCTGCAAGCCGGACCCACCACAGGTAAAGCTGTTCGCACGTGCTCGCAAGCAACTGGACCTCGTGCGATATCAGCAGTCATAGGGGGCGCGGCCGTCAGCGATTCCTACCGTCTGCATTGTAGGCTGAAACATCACAGCTTCACAGCTACGAAAGAAGGCATCTATGGTCCTATCGTTTAACTTGTCAGCGGCGAGAGCAGGTGGCTTTGTTACGCAACGCTGAGAACGTTCCTGTTTCTTCAATGCAGATAGCCTGTGTGGAAAGCTGCAAGCCGGACCCACCACAGGTAAAGCTGTCGCACGTGCTCGCAATCAACTGGACCTGATGAGATATCAGCAGTCATCAGAAGGCGCGGTCGTCAGCGATTTATACCAACTGCATTGTAGGCGGAAACGTCACAGCTACAGAAAAAGACTTCCATGGTCCTAAAGTTTAATTTGGCTGCGGCGAGGGCAGGTGGCTTAGTTACACAACGCTCAGAACTTTCCTGCTTCTTCACTGCAGATAGCCTGTGTGGAAAGCTGCAAGCCTGACCCACCACCGGTGAAGCTCTTCACACGTACCCGCAAGCAACTGGACCTGGTACGATATTAGCAGTCATCAGGGGGCGCGGCCGTCAGCGATTCCTGCCAACTGCATTGTAGGCGGAAACGTCAGAGCTTCATAGCTACGAAAGAAGACATCCATGGTCCTATCGTTTAACTTCGCAGCGGCGACGGCATTGGCGGCTTAGTTACGCATCGCTGAGAACTTTCCTGCTTCTTCACTGCAGATAGCCCGTGTGGAAAGCTGCAAGCCGGACCCACCACCGGCTAATCTGTTCGCACGTGCTCGCAAGCAACTGGACCTGGTGCGATATCAGCAGTCATCAGGGGGCGCGGCCGTCAGTGATCCCTACCAACTGCATTGTAGGCGGAAACGTCACAGCTTCACAGATACGAAAGAAGACATCCATGGTCCTATCGTTTAACTTGGCAGCGCCGAGGGAAGGCGGCTTTTTAAGCAACGCTGAGACCGTTCCTGCTTCTTCAATGCAGATAGCCTTTGAGGAAAGCTGCAAGCCGAACCCACCACCAGTAAAGCTGCTCGCACGTGCTCGCAAGAAACTGGACCTGCTGCGATATCAGCAGTCACCAGGGGGAGCTGCCGTCAGCGATTCCTAACGACTGCATTGTAGGCGGAAAGATCACAGGTTCACAGCTACGAAAGAAGACATCCATGGTCCTATCGTTTAACTTCGAAGCGGCGACGGCAGTGTTGGCTTAGTTACGCAACGCTGAAAACTTTCCTCCTTCACTGCAGATAGCCCGTGTGGAAATCCGCAAGCCGGACCCACCACTGGTAAAGCTGTTCGCACGTGCTCGCAAGCAACTGGACCTGGTGCGATATCAGCAGTCATCAGGGGGCGCGGCCTTCAGCATTTCCTACCGTCTGCGTTGTAGGCGGAAACATCGGAGCTTCACTGCAACGAAAGAAGACATCCATGGTCCTATCATTAAACTTTATCAGCAGCGAGGGCAGTTGGCTTTTTACGCAACGCTGAGAACTTTCCTGCTTCTTCACTGCAGATAGCCTGACTGGAAAGCTGCAAGCCGGACCCACCACCGGTGAAGCTGTTCATACGTGCTCGCAAGCAACTGGGCCTGCTGAGATATCAGCAGTCAGCGATTCCAACCAACTGCATTGTAGGCGCAAACGTCACAGCTACGAAAGAAGACATCCATGGTCCTATCGTTTAACTTGGCAGCGGCGAGGGCAGGTGGCTTAGTTACGCAACGCTGAGAACGTTCCGGCTTCTTTACTGCAGATAGCTTGTGGAGAAAGCTGCAAGCCGGACCCACCACCGGTACAGCTGTTCGCCCGTGCTCGCAAGCGACTGGATCTAGGGCGATATAAGCAGTCATCAGGGGGCGCGGCCGTCAGCGATTCCTACCAAGTGCATTGTAGGCAGAAACGTCACATTTTCACAGCCACGAAACAAGACATCCATGTCCTATCGTTTACCTTGGCAGCGGCGATGGCAGTGGTGGCTTAGTTACGCAACGCTGAGAACGTTCCTTCTTCTTCACTGTAGATAGCCTGTGTGGAAAGCTGAAAGCCGGACCCACCACCGGTAAAGCTGTTCGCACGTGCTCGCAAGCAACTGGACCTGGTGTGATATCAGCAGTCAACAGGGGGCGCGGCCGTCAGCGATTCCTACCGTATGCATTGTAGGCTGAAACATCACAGCTTCACAGCTACGAAAGAAGAAATCCATGGTTCTATCGTTTAACTTGGCAGCGGCGAGGGAAGGTGGCTTTTTACGCCACGCTGAGAACGTTCCTGCTTCTTCACTACAGATAGCCTGTGTGGAAGGCTGCAAGCCGAACCCACCACCAGTAAAGCTGCTCGCACGTGCTCGCAAGAAACTGGACCTGCTGCGATATCAGCAGTCACCAGGGGGTGCTGCCGTCAACGATTCCTTCCGACTGCTTTGTAGGCGGAAAGGTCACAGCTTCACAGCTACGAAAGAAGACATCCATGGTCCTATCATTTAACTTGGAAGCGGCGACGGCAGTGTTGGCTTAGTTACGCAACGCTGAAAACTTTCCTCCTTCACTGCAGATAGCCCGTGTGGAAATCCGCAAGCCGGACCCACCACTGGTAAAGCTGTGCGCACGGGTTCGCAAGCAACTGGACCTGGTGCGATATCAGCAGACATCAGGAGGCGCGGCCGTCAGCGATTCCTACGATCTGCATTGTAGGCGGAAACGTCACAGCTTCACAGCTACGAAAGAAGACATCCATGGTCCTATCGTTTAACTTGTCAGCGGCGAGAGCAGGTGGCTTTGTTACGCAACGCTGAGAACGTTCCTGTTTCTTCAATGCAGATAGCCTGTGTGGAAAGCTGCAAGCCGGACCCACCACAGGTAAAGCTGTTCGCACGTGCTCGCAATCAACTGGACCTGATGAGATATCAGCAGTCATCAGAAGGCGCGGTCGTCAGCGATTTCTACCAACTGCATTGTAGGCGGAAACGTCACAGCTACAGAAAAAGTCTTCCATGGTCCTAAAGTTTAATTTGGCTGCGGGGAGGGCAGGTGGCTTAGTTACGCAACGCTGAGAACTTTCCTGCTTCTTCACTGCAGATAGCCTGTGTGGAAAGCTGCAAGCCTGACCCACCACCGGTGAAGCTCTTCGCACGTACCCGCAAGCAACTGGACCTGGTACGATATTAGCAGTCATCAGGGGGCGCGGCCGTCAGCGATTCCTGCCAACTGCATTGTAGGCGGAAACGTCAGAGCTTCACAGCTACGAAAGAAGACATCCATGGTCCTATCGTTTAACTTCGCAGCGGCGACGGCATTGGCGGCTTAGTTACGCATCGCTGAGAACATTCCTGCTTCTTCACTGCAGATAGCCCGTGTGGAAAGCTGCAAGCCGGACCCACCACCGGCTAATCTGCTCGCACGTGCTCGCAAGAAACTGGACCTGCTGCGATATCAGCAGTCACCAGGGGGTGCTGCTGTCAGCGATTCCTAACGACTGCATTGTAGGCGGAAAGATCACAGGTTCACAGCTACGAAAGAAGACATCCATGGTCCTATCGTTTAACTTCGAAGCGGCGACGGCAGTGTTGGCTTAGTTACGCAACGCTGAAAACTTTCCTCCTTCACTGCAGATAGCCCGTGTGGAAATCCGCAAGCCGGACCCACCACTGGTAAAGCTGTTCGAACGTGCTCGCAAGCAACTGGACCTGGTGCGATATCAGCAGTCATCAGGGGGCGCGGCCATCAGCGATTCCTACCGTCTGCGTTGTAGGCGGAAACACCGGAGCTTCACAGCAACGAAAGAAGACATCAATGGTCCTATCGTTAAACTTGGCAGCAGCGAGGGCAGTTGGCTTTTTACGCAACGCTGAGAACTTTCCTGCTTCTTCACTGCAGATAGCGTGACTGGAAAGCTGCAAGCCGGACCCACCACCGGTGAAGCTGTTCATACGTGCTCGCAAGCAACTGGGCCTGCTGAGATATCAGCAGTCAGCGATTCCTACCAACTGCATTGTAGGCGCAAACGTCACAGCTACGAAAGAAGACATCCATGGTCCTATCGTTTAACTTGGCCGCGGCGAGGGCAGGTGGCTTAGTTACGCAACGCTGAGAACGTTTCGGCTTCTTTACTGCAGATAGCTTGTGGAGAAAGCTGCAAGCCGGACCCACCACCGGTACAGCTGTTCGCCCGTGCTCGCAAGAAACTGGACCTGCTGCGATATCAGCAGTCACAAGGGGGTGCTGCCGTCAACGATTCCTTCCGACTGCTTTGTAGGCGGAAAGGTCACATCTTCACAGCTACGAAAGAAGACATCCATGGTCCTATCATTTAACTTGGAAGCGGCGACGGCAGTGTTGGCTTAGTTACGCAACGCTGAAAACTTTCCTCCTTCACTGCAGATAGCCCGTGTGGAAATCCGCAAGCCGGACCCACCACTGGTAAAGCTGTGCGCACGGGTTCGCAAGCAACTGGACCTGGTGCGATATCAGCAGACATCAGGGGGCGCGGCAGTCAGCGATTCCTACCGTCTGCATTGTAGGCTGAAACATCACAGCTTCACAGCTACGAAAGAAGACATCCATGGTCCTATCGTTTAACTTGGCAGCGGCGAGGGAGGTGGCTTTTTACGCAACGCTGAGCACGTTCCTACTTCTTCACTAGAGATAGCCTGTGTGGAAAGCTGCAAGCCGGACCCACCACCGGTGAAGCTCTTCGCACATGCTCGAAAGCAACTGGACCTTGTGCGATATAAGCAGTCATCAGGGGGCGCGGCCATGTGCGATTCCTACCAACTGCATTGTAGGCAGAAACGTCATAGCTTCACAGCTACGAAAGAAGACATCCCTGGTCCTATCGTTTAACTTGGAAGCGGCGACGGCAATGTTGGCTTAGTTACGCAACGCTGAAAACTTTCCTCCTTCACTGGAGATAGCCCGTGTGGAAATCCGCAAGCCGGACCCACCTCTGGTAAAGCTGTTCGCACGTGCTCGCAAGCAACTGGACCTGGTGTGATATCAGCAGTCATCAGGGGGCGCGGCCGTCAGCGATTCCTACCGTCTGCATTGTAGGCTGAAACATCACAGCTTCACAGCTACAAAAGAAGAAGTCCATGGTTCTATCGTTTAACTTGGCAGCGGCGAGGGAGGTGGCTTTTTACGCTACGCTGAGAGCGTTCCTGCTTCCTCACTACAGATATCCTGTGTGGAAAGCTGCAAGCCGAACCCATTACCGGTGAAGCTCTTCGCACGTGCTCGCAAGCAACTGGACCTGGTACGATATCAGCAGTCATAGGGGGCGCGGCCGTCAGCGATTCCTACCGTCTGCATTGTAGGCTGAAACATCACAGCTTCACAGCTACGAAAGAAGGCATGCATGGTCCTGTCGTTTAACTTGTCATGGCGAGGGCAGGTGGCTTTGTTACGCAACGCTGAGAACGTTCCTGTTTCTTCAATGCAGATAGCCTGTGTGGAAATTTGCAAGCCGGACCCACCACCGGTAAAGCTGTTCGCACGTGCTCGCAAGCAACTGGACCTGATGAGATATCAGCACTCATCAGAAGGCGCGGCCGTCAGCGATTCCTACCAACTGCATTGTAGGCGGAAATGTCACAGCTACAGAAAATGACTTCCATGGTCCTATCGTTTAACTTGGCTGCGGCGAGGGCAGGTGGCTTAGTTACACAACGCTGAGAACTTTCCTGCTTCTTTACTGCGGATAGCCTGTAGGGAAAGCTGCAAGCCGGACCCACCACCGGTACAGCTGTTCGCACGTGCTCGCAAGCAACTGGACCTTGTGCGATATAAGCAGTCGTCAGGGGGCGCGGCCTTGAGCGATTCCTACCAACTGCATTGTAGGCAGAAACGTCATAGCTTCACAGCGACGAAAGAAGACATCGATGGTCCTATCGTTCAACTTGGCAGCGGCGACGGCAGTGGTGGCTTAGTTATGCAATGCTGAGAACTATCCTGCTTCTTCACTGCAGATAGCCCGTGTGGAAAGCTGCAAGCCGGACCCACAACCGGTAAAGCTGTTCGCACGTGCTCGCAAGTACCTTGGCCTGATGAGTCATCAGCAGTCATCTGTGGGCGCCGCCGTCAGCAATTCCTACCAACGGCATTGTAGGCGGAAGCGTCACAGCTTCGCCGCTACAAAAGAAGTCGTCCATGGACCTATCGTTTAACATAGCAGCGGCGAGGGCAGGTGGCTTAGTAACACAACGCCGAGAATTTTCCTGCTTCTTCACTGCAGAAAGCCCGTGTGGAAAGCTGCAAGCCGGACCCACCACCGATAAAGCGGTTCGCACGTGCTCGCATGCAACTGGACCTGGTGCGATTTAAGCAGTCATCAGGGCGCGCGGCGGTCAGCGATTCCTACCGTCTGAGTTGTAGGCGGAAACGTCACAGCTACAGAAGACATCCATGGTCCTATCGTATAAGTTGGCAGCGGCGACGGGAGTGGTGGCTGAGTTACGCAACGTTGAGCAGTTTCGTGCTTCTTTACTGCAGATAGCCAGTGGTGAAAGCGTCAAGACGGACCCACCACCGGTACAGCTGTTCGCACGTGCTCGCAAGGAACTGGACCTAGTGCGATATAAGCAGTCATCATATCAGGGTGCGCGGCCGTCAGCGATTTCTACCAACTGCATTGTAGGCGGAAGCATCACAGCTTCGCCGCTACAAAAGAAGTCTTCCATGGACCTATCGTTTAACATAGCAGCGGCGAGGGCAGGTGGCTTAGCTACACAACGCCGAGAACTTTCCTGCTTCTTCACTGCAGAAAGCCCGTGTGGAAAGCTGCAAGCCGGGCCCACCACCGGTAAAACTGTTCGCACGTGCTCGCAAGCAACTGGACCTGGTCAGATATCAGCAGTAATCAGGGGGCACGGCCGTCAGTGATTCCTACCAACTGCATTGTAGGCGGAAAAGTCTCAGCTTCACAGCTACGAAAGAAGACATCCATGGTCCTATCGTTTAACTTGTCAGCGTTGAGGGCAGGTGGCTTTTTTACGCAAAGCTGAGAACTTTCCTGTTTCTTCAATGCAGATAGCCTGTGTGGAAAGCTGCAAGCCGGACCCACCACAGGTAAAGCTGTTCGCACGTGCTCGCAAGCAACTGGACCTCGTGCGATATCAGCAGTCATAGGGGGCGCGGCCGTCAGCGATTCCTACCGTCTGCATTGTAGGCTGAAACATCACAGCTTCACAGCTACGAAAGAAGGCATCTATGGTCCTATCGTTTAACTTGTCAGCGGCGAGAGCAGGTGGCTTTGTTACGCAACGCTGAGAACGTTCCTGTTTCTTCAATGCAGATAGCCTGTGTGGAAAGCTGCAAGCCGGACCCACCACAGGTAAAGCTGTCGCACGTGCTCGCAATCAACTGGACCTGATGAGATATCAGCAGTCATCAGAAGGCGCGGTCGTCAGCGATTTATACCAACTGCATTGTAGGCGGAAACGTCACAGCTACAGAAAAAGACTTCCATGGTCCTAAAGTTTAATTTGGCTGCGGCGAGGGCAGGTGGCTTAGTTACACAACGCTCAGAACTTTCCTGCTTCTTCACTGCAGATAGCCTGTGTGGAAAGCTGCAAGCCTGACCCACCACCGGTGAAGCTCTTCACACGTACCCGCAAGCAACTGGACCTGGTACGATATTAGCAGTCATCAGGGGGCGCGGCCGTCAGCGATTCCTGCCAACTGCATTGTAGGCGGAAACGTCAGAGCTTCATAGCTACGAAAGAAGACATCCATGGTCCTATCGTTTAACTTCGCAGCGGCGACGGCATTGGCGGCTTAGTTACGCATCGCTGAGAACTTTCCTGCTTCTTCACTGCAGATAGCCCGTGTGGAAAGCTGCAAGCCGGACCCACCACCGGCTAATCTGTTCGCACGTGCTCGCAAGCAACTGGACCTGGTGCGATATCAGCAGTCATCAGGGGGCGCGGCCGTCAGTGATCCCTACCAACTGCATTGTAGGCGGAAACGTCACAGCTTCACAGATACGAAAGAAGACATCCATGGTCCTATCGTTTAACTTGGCAGCGCCGAGGGAAGGCGGCTTTTTAAGCAACGCTGAGACCGTTCCTGCTTCTTCAATGCAGATAGCCTTTGAGGAAAGCTGCAAGCCGAACCCACCACCAGTAAAGCTGCTCGCACGTGCTCGCAAGAAACTGGACCTGCTGCGATATCAGCAGTCACCAGGGGGAGCTGCCGTCAGCGATTCCTAACGACTGCATTGTAGGCGGAAAGATCACAGGTTCACAGCTACGAAAGAAGACATCCATGGTCCTATCGTTTAACTTCGAAGCGGCGACGGCAGTGTTGGCTTAGTTACGCAACGCTGAAAACTTTCCTCCTTCACTGCAGATAGCCCGTGTGGAAATCCGCAAGCCGGACCCACCACTGGTAAAGCTGTTCGCACGTGCTCGCAAGCAACTGGACCTGGTGCGATATCAGCAGTCATCAGGGGGCGCGGCCTTCAGCATTTCCTACCGTCTGCGTTGTAGGCGGAAACATCGGAGCTTCACTGCAACGAAAGAAGACATCCATGGTCCTATCATTAAACTTTATCAGCAGCGAGGGCAGTTGGCTTTTTACGCAACGCTGAGAACTTTCCTGCTTCTTCACTGCAGATAGCCTGACTGGAAAGCTGCAAGCCGGACCCACCACCGGTGAAGCTGTTCATACGTGCTCGCAAGCAACTGGGCCTGCTGAGATATCAGCAGTCAGCGATTCCAACCAACTGCATTGTAGGCGCAAACGTCACAGCTACGAAAGAAGACATCCATGGTCCTATCGTTTAACTTGGCAGCGGCGAGGGCAGGTGGCTTAGTTACGCAACGCTGAGAACGTTCCGGCTTCTTTACTGCAGATAGCTTGTGGAGAAAGCTGCAAGCCGGACCCACCACCGGTACAGCTGTTCGCCCGTGCTCGCAAGCGACTGGATCTAGGGCGATATAAGCAGTCATCAGGGGGCGCGGCCGTCAGCGATTCCTACCAAGTGCATTGTAGGCAGAAACGTCACATTTTCACAGCCACGAAACAAGACATCCATGTCCTATCGTTTACCTTGGCAGCGGCGATGGCAGTGGTGGCTTAGTTACGCAACGCTGAGAACGTTCCTTCTTCTTCACTGTAGATAGCCTGTGTGGAAAGCTGAAAGCCGGACCCACCACCGGTAAAGCTGTTCGCACGTGCTCGCAAGCAACTGGACCTGGTGTGATATCAGCAGTCAACAGGGGGCGCGGCCGTCAGCGATTCCTACCGTATGCATTGTAGGCTGAAACATCACAGCTTCACAGCTACGAAAGAAGAAATCCATGGTTCTATCGTTTAACTTGGCAGCGGCGAGGGAAGGTGGCTTTTTACGCCACGCTGAGAACGTTCCTGCTTCTTCACTACAGATAGCCTGTGTGGAAGGCTGCAAGCCGAACCCACCACCAGTAAAGCTGCTCGCACGTGCTCGCAAGAAACTGGACCTGCTGCGATATCAGCAGTCACCAGGGGGTGCTGCCGTCAACGATTCCTTCCGACTGCTTTGTAGGCGGAAAGGTCACAGCTTCACAGCTACGAAAGAAGACATCCATGGTCCTATCATTTAACTTGGAAGCGGCGACGGCAGTGTTGGCTTAGTTACGCAACGCTGAAAACTTTCCTCCTTCACTGCAGATAGCCCGTGTGGAAATCCGCAAGCCGGACCCACCACTGGTAAAGCTGTGCGCACGGGTTCGCAAGCAACTGGACCTGGTGCGATATCAGCAGACATCAGGAGGCGCGGCCGTCAGCGATTCCTACGATCTGCATTGTAGGCGGAAACGTCACAGCTTCACAGCTACGAAAGAAGACATCCATGGTCCTATCGTTTAACTTGTCAGCGGCGAGAGCAGGTGGCTTTGTTACGCAACGCTGAGAACGTTCCTGTTTCTTCAATGCAGATAGCCTGTGTGGAAAGCTGCAAGCCGGACCCACCACAGGTAAAGCTGTTCGCACGTGCTCGCAATCAACTGGACCTGATGAGATATCAGCAGTCATCAGAAGGCGCGGTCGTCAGCGATTTCTACCAACTGCATTGTAGGCGGAAACGTCACAGCTACAGAAAAAGTCTTCCATGGTCCTAAAGTTTAATTTGGCTGCGGGGAGGGCAGGTGGCTTAGTTACGCAACGCTGAGAACTTTCCTGCTTCTTCACTGCAGATAGCCTGTGTGGAAAGCTGCAAGCCTGACCCACCACCGGTGAAGCTCTTCGCACGTACCCGCAAGCAACTGGACCTGGTACGATATTAGCAGTCATCAGGGGGCGCGGCCGTCAGCGATTCCTGCCAACTGCATTGTAGGCGGAAACGTCAGAGCTTCACAGCTACGAAAGAAGACATCCATGGTCCTATCGTTTAACTTCGCAGCGGCGACGGCATTGGCGGCTTAGTTACGCATCGCTGAGAACATTCCTGCTTCTTCACTGCAGATAGCCCGTGTGGAAAGCTGCAAGCCGGACCCACCACCGGCTAATCTGCTCGCACGTGCTCGCAAGAAACTGGACCTGCTGCGATATCAGCAGTCACCAGGGGGTGCTGCTGTCAGCGATTCCTAACGACTGCATTGTAGGCGGAAAGATCACAGGTTCACAGCTACGAAAGAAGACATCCATGGTCCTATCGTTTAACTTCGAAGCGGCGACGGCAGTGTTGGCTTAGTTACGCAACGCTGAAAACTTTCCTCCTTCACTGCAGATAGCCCGTGTGGAAATCCGCAAGCCGGACCCACCACTGGTAAAGCTGTTCGAACGTGCTCGCAAGCAACTGGACCTGGTGCGATATCAGCAGTCATCAGGGGGCGCGGCCATCAGCGATTCCTACCGTCTGCGTTGTAGGCGGATACACCGGAGCTTCACAGCAACGAAAGAAGACATCAATGGTCCTATCGTTAAACTTGGCAGCAGCGAGGGCAGTTGGCTTTTTACGCAACGCTGAGAACTTTCCTGCTTCTTCACTGCAGATAGCCTGACTGGAAAGCTGCAAGCCGGACCCACCACCGGTGAAGCTGTTCATACGTGCTCGCAAGCAACTGGGCCTGCTGAGATATCAGCAGTCAGCGATTCCTACCAACTGCATTGTAGGCGCAAACGTCACAGCTACGAAAGAAGACATCCATGGTCCTATCGTTTAACTTGGCCGCGGCGAGGGCAGGTGGCTTAGTTACGCAACGCTGAGAACGTTTCGGCTTCTTTACTGCAGATAGCTTGTGGAGAAAGCTGCAAGCCGGACCCACCACCGGTACAGCTGTTCGCCCGTGCTCGCAAGAAACTGGACCTGCTGCGATATCAGCAGTCACAAGGGGGTGCTGCCGTCAACGATTCCTTCCGACTGCTTTGTAGGCGGAAAGGTCACATCTTCACAGCTACGAAAGAAGACATCCATGGTCCTATCATTTAACTTGGAAGCGGCGACGGCAGTGTTGGCTTAGTTACGCAACGCTGAAAACTTTCCTCCTTCACTGCAGATAGCCCGTGTGGAAATCCGCAAGCCGGACCCACCACTGGTAAAGCTGTGCGCACGGGTTCGCAAGCAACTGGACCTGGTGCGATATCAGCAGACATCAGGGGGCGCGGCAGTCAGCGATTCCTACCGTCTGCATTGTAGGCTGAAACATCACAGCTTCACAGCTACGAAAGAAGACATCCATGGTCCTATCGTTTAACTTGGCAGCGGCGAGGGAGGTGGCTTTTTACGCAACGCTGAGCACGTTCCTACTTCTTCACTAGAGATAGCCTGTGTGGAAAGCTGCAAGCCGGACCCACCACCGGTGAAGCTCTTCGCACATGCTCGAAAGCAACTGGACCTTGTGCGATATAAGCAGTCATCAGGGGGCGCGGCCATGTGCGATTCCTACCAACTGCATTGTAGGCAGAAACGTCATAGCTTCACAGCTACGAAAGAAGACATCCCTGGTCCTATCGTTTAACTTGGAAGCGGCGACGGCAATGTTGGCTTAGTTACGCAACGCTGAAAACTTTCCTCCTTCACTGGAGATAGCCCGTGTGGAAATCCGCAAGCCGGACCCACCTCTGGTAAAGCTGTTCGCACGTGCTCGCAAGCAACTGGACCTGGTGTGATATCAGCAGTCATCAGGGGGCGCGGCCGTCAGCGATTCCTACCGTCTGCATTGTAGGCTGAAACATCACAGCTTCACAGCTACAAAAGAAGAAGTCCATGGTTCTATCGTTTAACTTGGCAGCGGCGAGGGAGGTGGCTTTTTACGCTACGCTGAGAGCGTTCCTGCTTCCTCACTACAGATATCCTGTGTGGAAAGCTGCAAGCCGAACCCATTACCGGTGAAGCTCTTCGCACGTGCTCGCAAGCAACTGGACCTGGTACGATATCAGCAGTCATAGGGGGCGCGGCCGTCAGCGATTCCTACCGTCTGCATTGTAGGCTGAAACATCACAGCTTCACAGCTACGAAAGAAGGCATGCATGGTCCTGTCGTTTAACTTGTCATGGCGAGGGCAGGTGGCTTTGTTACGCAACGCTGAGAACGTTCCTGTTTCTTCAATGCAGATAGCCTGTGTGGAAATTTGCAAGCCGGACCCACCACCGGTAAAGCTGTTCGCACGTGCTCGCAAGCAACTGGACCTGATGAGATATCAGCACTCATCAGAAGGCGCGGCCGTCAGCGATTCCTACCAACTGCATTGTAGGCGGAAATGTCACAGCTACAGAAAATGACTTCCATGGTCCTATCGTTTAACTTGGCTGCGGCGAGGGCAGGTGGCTTAGTTACACAACGCTGAGAACTTTCCTGCTTCTTTACTGCGGATAGCCTGTAGGGAAAGCTGCAAGCCGGACCCACCACCGGTACAGCTGTTCGCACGTGCTCGCAAGCAACTGGACCTTGTGCGATATAAGCAGTCGTCAGGGGGCGCGGCCTTGAGCGATTCCTACCAACTGCATTGTAGGCAGAAACGTCATAGCTTCACAGCGACGAAAGAAGACATCGATGGTCCTATCGTTCAACTTGGCAGCGGCGACGGCAGTGGTGGCTTAGTTATGCAATGCTGAGAACTATCCTGCTTCTTCACTGCAGATAGCCCGTGTGGAAAGCTGCAAGCCGGACCCATAACCGGTAAAGCTGTTCGCACGTGCTCGCAAGTAACTTGGCCTGATGAGTCATCAGCAGTCATCTGTGGGCGCCGCCGTCAGCAATTCCTACCAACTGCATTGTAGGCGGAAGCGTCACAGCTTCGCCGCTACAAAAGAAGTCGTCCATGGACCTATCGTTTAACATAGCAGCGGCGAGGGCAGGTGGCTTAGTAACACAACGCCGAGAATTTTCCTGCTTCTTCACTGCAGAAAGCCCGTGTGGAAAGCTGCAAGCCGGACCCACCACCGATAAAGCGGTTCGCACGTGCTCGCATGCAACTGGACCTGGTGCGATATAAGCAGTCATCAGGGCGCGCGGCGGTCAGCGATTCCTACCGACTGACTTGTAGGCGGAAACGTCACAGCTACAGAAGACATCCATGGTCCTATCGTATAACTTGGCAGCGGCGACGGGAGTGGTGGCTGAGTTACGCAACGTTGAGCACTTTCGTGCTTCTTTACTGCAGATAGCCAGTGGTGAAAGCGTCAAGACGGACCCACCACCGGTACAGCTGTTCGCACGTGCTCGCAAGGAACTGGACCTAGTGCGATATAAGCAGTCATCATATCAGGGTGCGCGGCCGTCAGCGATTTCTACCAACTGCATTGTAGGCGGAAGCATCACAGCTTCGCCGCTACAAAAGAAGTCGTCCATAGACCTATCGTTTAACATAGCAGCGGCGAGGGCAGGTGGCTTAGCTACACAACGCCGAGAACTTTCCTGCTTCTTCACTGCAGAAAGCCCGTGTGGAAAGCTGCAAGCCGGGCCCACCACCGGTAAAACTGTTCGCACGTGCTCGCAAGCAACTGGACCTGGTCAGATGTCAGCAGTCATCAGGGGGCGCGGCCGTCAGTGATTCCTACCAACTGCATTGTAGGCGGAAAAGTCTCAGCTTCACAGCTACGAAAGAAGACATCCATGGTCCTATCGTTTAACTTGTCAGCGGCGAGGGCAGGTGGCTTTTTTACGCAAAGCTGAGAACTTTCCTGTTTCTTCAATGCAGATAGCCTGTGTGGAAAGCTGCAAGCCGGACCCACCACAGGTAAAGCTGACGCACGTGCTCGCAATCAACTGGACCTGATGAGATATCAGCAGTCATCAGAAGGCGCGGTCGTCAGCGATTTATACCAACTGCATTGTAGGCGGAAACGTCACAGCTACAGAAAAAGACTTCCATGGTCCTAAAGTTTAATTTGGCTGCGGCGAGGGCAGGTGGCTTAGTTACACAACGCTCAGAACTTTCCTGCTTCTTCACTGCAGATAGCCTGTGTGGAAAGCTGCAAGCCTGACCCACCACCGGTGAAGCTCTTCACACGTACCCGCAAGCAACTGGACCTGGTGCGATATCAGCAGTCATCAGGGGGCGCGGCCGTCAGTGATCCCTACCAACTGCATTGTTGGCGGAAACGTCACAGCTTCACAGATACGAAAGAAGACATCCATGGTCCTATCGTTTAACTTGGCAGCGCCGAGGGAAGGCGGCTTTTTAAGCAACGCTGAGACCGTTCCTGCTTCTTCAATGCAGATAGCCTTTGAGGAAAGCTGCAAGCCGAACCCACCACCAGTAAAGCTGCTCGCACGTGCTCGCAAGAAACTGGACCTGCTGCGATATCAGCAGTCACCAGGGGGAGCTGCCGTCAGCGATTCCTAACGACTGCATTGTAGGCGGAAAGATCACAGGTTCACAGCTACGGAAGAAGACATCCATGGTCCTATCGTTTAACTTCGAAGCGGCGACGGCAGTGTTGGCTTAGTTACGCAACGCTGAAAACTTTCCTCCTTCACTGCAGATAGCCCGTGTGGAAATCCGCAAGCCGGAACCACCACTGGTAAAGCTGTTCGCACGTGCTCGCAAGAAACTGGACCTCGTGCGATATCAGCAGTCATAGGGGGCGCGGCCGTCAGCGATTCCTACCGTCTGCATTGTAGGCTGAAACATCACAGCTTCACAGCTACGAAAGAAGGCATCTATGGTCCAATCGTTTAACTTGTCAGCGGCGAGAGCAGGTGGCTTTGTTACGCAACGCTGAGAACGTTCCTGTTTCTTCAATGCAGATAGCCTGTGTGGAAAGCTGCAAGCCGGACCCGCCACAGGTAAAGCTGTCGCACGTGCTCGCAATCAACTGGACCTGATGAGATATCAGCAGTCATCAGAAGGCGCGGTCGTCAGCGATTTATACCAACTGCATTGTAGGCGGAAACGTCACAGCTACAGAAAAAGACTTCCATGGTCCTAAAGTTTAATTTGGCTGCGGCGAGGGCAGGTGGCTTAGTTACACAACGCTCAGAACTTTCCTGCTTCTTCACTGCAGATAGCATGTGTGGAAAGCTGCAAGCCTGACCCACCACCGGTGAAGCTCTTCACACGTACCCGCAAGCAACTGGACCTGGTACGATATTACCAGTCATCAGGGGGTGCGGCCGTCAGCGATTCCTGCCAACTGCATTGTAGGCGGAAACGTCAGAGCTTCATAGCTACGAAAGAAGACATCCATGGTCCTATCGTTTAACTTCGCAGCGGCGACGGCATTGGCGGCTTAGTTACGCATCGCTGAGAACTTTCCTGCTTCTTCACTGCAGATAGCCCGTGTGGAAAGCTGCAAGCCGGACCCACCACCGGCTAATCTGTTCGCGCGTGCTCGCAAGCAACTGGACCTGGTGCGATATCAGCAGTCATCAGGGGGCGCGGCCGTCAGTGATCCCTACCAACTGCATTGTTGGCGGAAACGTCACAGCTTCACAGATACGAAAGAAGACATCCATGGTCCTATCGTTTAACTTGGCAGCGCCGAGGGAAGGCGGCTTTTTGAGCAACGCTGAGACCGTTCCTGCTTCTTCAATGCAGATAGCCTTTGAGGAAAGCTGCAAGCCGAACCCACCACCAGTAAAGCTGCTCGCACGTGCTCGCAAGAAACTGGACCTGCTGCGATATCAGCAGTCACCAGGGGGAGCTGCCGTCAGCGATTCCTAGCAACTGCATTGTAGGCGGAAAGATCACAGGTTCACAGCTACGAAAGAAGACATCCATGGTCCTATCGTTTAAATTCGAAGCGGCGACGGCAGTGTTGGCTTAGTTACGCAACGCTGAAAACTTTCCTCCTTCACTGCAGATAGCCCGTGTGGAAATCCGCAAGCCGGACCCACCACTGGTAAAGCTGTTCGCACGTGCTCGCAAGCAACTGGACCTGGTGCGATATCAGCAGTCATCAGGGGGCGCGGCCTTCAGCAATTCCTACCGTCTGCGTTGTAGGCGGAAACATCGGAGCTTCACTGCAACGAAAGAAGACATCCATGGTCCTATCATTAAACTTTATCAGCAGCGAGGGCAGTTGGCTTTTTACGCAACGCTGAGAACTTTCCTGCTTCTTCACTGCAGATAGCCTGACTGGAAAGCTGCAAGCCGGACCCACCACCGGTGAAGCTGTTCATACGTGCTCGCAAGCAACTGGGCCTGCTGAGATATCAGCAGTCAGCGATTCCAACCAACTGCATTGTAGGCGCAAACGTCACAGCTACGAAAGAAGACATCCATGGTCCTATCGTTTAACTTGGCAGCGGCGAGGGCAGGTGGCTTAGTTACGCAACGCTGAGAACGTTCCGGCTTCTTTACTGCAGATAGCTTGTGGAGAAAGCTGCAAGCCGGACCCATCACCGGTACAGCTGTTCGCCCGTGCTCGCACGCGACTGGATCTAGGGCGATATAAGCAGTCATCAGGGGGCGCGGCCGTCAGCGATTCCTACCAAGTGCATTGTAGGCAGAAACGTCACATTTTCACAGCCACGAAACAAGACATCCATGTCCTATCGTTTACCTTGGCAGCGGCGATGGCAGTGGTGGCTTAGTTACGCAACGCTGAGAACGTTCCTTCTTCTTCAGTGTAGATAGCCTGTGTGGAAAGCTGAAAGCCGGACCCACCACCGGTAAAGCTGTTCGCACGTGCTCGCAAGCAACTGGACCTGGTGTGATATCAGCAGTCAACAGGGGGCGCAGCCGTCAGCGATTCCTACCGTATGCATTGTAGGCTGAAACATCACAGCTTCGCAGCTACGAAAGAAGAAATCCATGGTTCTATCGTTTAACTTGGCAGCGGCGAGGGAAGGTGGCTTTTTACGCCACGCTGAGAACGTTCCTGCTTCTTCACTACAGATAGCCTGTGTGGAAAGCTGCAAGCCGAACCCACCACCAGTAAAGCTGCTCGCACGTGCTCGCAAGAAACTGGACCTGCTGCGATATCAGCAGTCACCAGGGGGTGCTGCTGTCAACGATTCCTTCCGACTGCTTTGTAGGCGGAAAGGTCACATCTTCACAGCTACGAAAGAAGACATCCATGGTCCTATCATTTAACTTGGAAGCGGCGACGGCAGTGTTGGCTTAGTTACGCAACGCTGAAAACTTTCCTCCTTCACTGCAGATAGCCCGTGTGGAAATCCGCAAGCCTGACCCACCACTGGTAAAGCTGTGCGCACGGGTTCGCAAGCAACTGGACCTGGTGCGATATCAGCAGACATCAGGGGGCGCGGCCGTCAGCGATTCCTACCGTCTGCATTGTAGGCTGAAACATCACAGCTTCACAGCTACGAAAGAAGACATCCATGGTCCTATCGTTTAACTTGGCAGCGGCGAGGGAGGTGGCTTTTTACGCAACGCTGAGCACGTTCCTACTTCTTCACTAGAGATAGCCTGTGTGGAAAGCTGCAAGCCGGACCCACCACCGGTGAAGCTCTTCGCACATGCTCGAAAGCAACTGGACCTTGTGCGATATAAGCTGTCATCAGGGGGCGCGGCCATGAGCGATTCCTACCAACTGCATTGTAGGCAGAAACGTCATAGCTTCACAGCTACGAAAGAAGACATCTCTGGTCCTATCGTTTAACTTGGAAGCGGCGACGGCAATGTTGGCTTAGTTACGCAACGCTGAAAACTTTCCTCCTTCACTGGAGATAGCCTGTGTGGAAATCCGCAAGCCGGACCCACCTCTGGTAAAGCTGTTCGCACGTGCTCGCAAGCAACTGGACCTGGTGTGATATCAGCAGTCATCAGAGGGCGCGGCCGTCAGCGATTCCTACCGTCTGCATTGTAGGCTGAAACATCACAGCTTCACAGTTACAAAAGAAGAAGTCCATGGTTCTATCGTTTAACTTGGCAGCGGCAAGGGAGGTGGCTTTTTACGCTACGCTGAGAGCGTTCCTGCTTCCTCACTACAGATAGCCTGTGTGGAAAGCTGCAAGCCGGACCCACCACCGGTACAGCTGTTCGCACGTGCTCGCAAGCAACTGGACCTTGTGCGATATAAGCAGTCGTCAGGGGGCGCGGCCATGAGCGATTCCTACCAACTGCATTGTAGGCAGAAACGTCATAGCTTCACAGCGACGAAAGAAGACATCGATGGTCCTATCGTTTAACTTGGCAGCGGCGACGGCAGTGGTGGCTTAGTTATGCAATGCTGAGAACTATCCTGCTTCTTCACTGATTATAGCCCGTGTGGAAAGCTGCAAGCCGGACCCACAACCGGTAAAGCTGTTCGCACGTGCTCGCAAGTAACTTGGCCTGATGAGTCATCAGCAGTCATCTGTGGGCGCCGCCGTCAGCAATTCCTACCAACTGCATTGTAGGCGGAAGCGTCACAGCTTCACCGCTACAAAAGAAGTCGTCCATGGACCTATCGTTTAACATAGCAGCGGCGAGGGCAGGTGGCTTAGTAACACAACGCCGAGAATTTTCCTGCTTCTTCACTGCAGAAAGCCCGTGTGGAAAGCTGCAAGCCGGACCCACCACCGATAAAGCGGTTCGCACGTGCTCGCATGCAACTGGACCTGGTGCGATATAAGCAGTCATCAGGGCGCGCGGCGGTCAGCGATTCCTACCGACTGAGTTGTAGGCGGAAACGTCACAGCTACAGAAGACATCCATGGTCCTATCGTATAACTTGGCAGCGGCGACGGGAGTGGTGGCGGAGTTACGCAACGTTGAGCACTTTCGTGCTTCTTTACTGCAGATAGCCAGTGGTGAAAGCGTCAAGACCGACCCACCACCGGTACAGCTGTTCGCACGTGCTCGCAAGGAACTGGACCTAGTGCGATATAAGCAGTCATCATATCAGGGTGCGCGGCCGTCAGCGATTTCTACCAACTGCATTGTAGGCGGAAGCATCACAGCTTCGCCGCTACAAAAGAAGTCGTCCATGGACCTATCGTTTAACATAGCAGCGGCGAGGGCAGGTGGCTTAGCTACACAACGCCGAGAACTTTCCTGCTTCTTCACTGCAGAAAGCCCGTGTGGAAAGCTGCAAGCCGGGCCCACCACCGGTAAAACTGTTCGCACGTGCTCGCAAGCAACTGGACCTGGTCAGATATCAGCAGTCATCAGGGGGCGCGGCCGTCAGTGATTCCTACCAACTGCATTGTAGGCGGAAAAGTCTCAGCTTCACAGCTACGAAAGAAGACATCCATGGTCCTATCGTTTAACTTGTCAGCGGCGAGGGCAGGTGGCTTTTTTACGCAAAGCTGAGAACTTTCCTGTTTCTTCAATGCAGATAGCCTGTGTGGAAAGCTGCAAGCCGGACCCACCACAGGTAAAGCTGTTCGCACGTGCTCGCAAGCAACTGGACCTCGTGCGATATCAGCAGTCATAGGGGGCGCGGCCGTCAGCGATTCCTACCGTCTGCATTGTAGGCTGAAACATCACAGCTTCACAGCTACGAAAGAAGGCATCTATGGTCCTATCGTTTAACTTGTCAGCGGCGAGGGCAGGTGCTTAGCTAAACAACGCCGAGAACATTCCTTCTTCTTCACTGCTGAAAGCCCGTGTGGAAAGCTGCAAGCCGGACCCACCACCCGTAAAACTTTTCGCACGTGCTCGCAAGCAACTGGACCTGATGAGATATCAGCAGTCATCAGAAGGCGCGGCCGTCAGCGATTCCTACCACCTGCATTGTAGGCGGAAGCATCACAGCTTCGCAGCTATAAAAGAAGTCGTCCATGGGCCTATCATTTAACATAGCAGCGGCGCGGGCAGGTGGCTTAGCTAAACAACGCCGAGAAGATTCCTTCTTCTTCACTGCAGAAAGCCCGTGTGGAAAGCTGCAAGCCGGACCCACCACCGGTAAAACTGTTCGCACGTGTCGCAAGCAACTGGACCTAATGAGATATCAGCAGTCATCAGAAGGCGCGGCCGTCAGCGATTCCTACCACCTGCATTGTAGGCGGAAGCATCACAGCTTCGCAGCTATAAAAGAAGTCGTCCATGGACCTTTCGTTTAACATAGCAGCGGCGAGGGCAGGTGGCTTAGCTACACAACGCCGAGAATTTTCCTTCTTCTTCACTGCAGAAAGCCCGTGTGGAAAGCTGCAAGCCGGACCCACCACCGGTAAAACTGTTCGCACGTGCTCGCAAGCAACTGGACCTAATGAGATATCAGCAGTCATCAGAAGGCGCGGCCGTCAGCGATTCCTACCACCTGCATTGTAGGCGGAAGCATCACAGCTTCGCAGCTATAAAAGAAGTCGTCCATGGACCTATCATTTAACATAGCAGCGGCGAGGGCAGGTGGCTTAGCTAAACAACGCCGAGAACATTCCTTCTTCTTCACTGCAGAAAGCCCGTGTGGAAAGCTGCAAGCCGGACCCACCACCGGTAAAGCAGTTCGCACGTGCTCGCAAGCAACTGTACCTGATGAGATATCAGCAGTCATCAGAAGGCGCGGCCGTCAGCGATTCCTACCAACTGCATTGTAGGCGGAAGCGTCACAGCTTCGCCGCTACAAAAGAAGTCGTCCATGGACCTATCGTTTAACATAGCAGCGGCGAGGGCAGGTGGCTTAGTAACACAACGCCGAGAATTTTCCTGCTTCTTCACTGCAGAAAGCCCGTGTGGAAAGCTGCAAGCCGGACCCACCACCGGTAAAGCGGTTCGCACGTGCTCGCATGCAACTGGACCTGGTGCGATATAAGCAGTGATCAGGGCGCGCGGCGGTCAGCGATTCCTACCGACTGAATTGTAGGCGGAAACGTCACAGCTACAGAAGACATCCATGGTCCTATCGTATAACTTGGCAGCGGCGACGGGAGTGGTGGCTGAGTTACGCAACGTTGAGCACTTTCGTGCTTCTTTACTGCAGATAGCCAGTGGTGAAAGCGTCAAGACGGACCCACCACCGGTACATCTGTTCGCACGTGCTCGCAAGGAACTGGACCTAGTGCGATATAAGCAGTCATCATATCAGGGTGCGCGGCCGTCAGCGATTTCTACCAACTGCATTGTAGGCGGAAGCATCACAGCTTCGCCGCTACAAAAGAAGTCTTCCATGGACCTATCGTTTAACATAGCAGCGGCGAGGGCAGGTGGCTTAGCTACACAACGCCGAGAATTTTCCTGCTTCTTCACTGCAGAAAGCCCGAGTGGAAAGCTGCAAGGCGGACCCACCACCGGTAAAGCTGTTCGCACGTGCTCGCAAGCAACTGGACCTGATGAGATATCAGCAGTCATCAGAAGGCGCGGCCGTCAGCGATTCCTACCAACTGCATTGTAGGCGGAAGCGTCACACCTGCGCCGCTACAAAAGAAGTCGTCCATGGACCTATCGTTTAACATAGCAGCGGCGAGGGCAGGTGGCTTAGCTACACAACGCCGAGAATTTTCCTTCTTCTTCACTGCAGAAAGCCCGTGTGGAAAGCTGCAAGCCGGACCCACCACCGGTAAAACTGTTCGCACGTGCTCGCAAGCAACTGGACCTAATGAGATATCAGCAGTCATCAGAAGGCGCGGCCGTCAGCGATTCCTACCACCTGCATTGTAGGCGGAAGCATCACAGCTTCGCAGCTATAAAAGAAGTCGTCCATGGACCTATCATTTAACATAGCAGCGGCGAGGGCAGGTGGCTTAGCTAAACAACGCCGAGAACATTCCTTCTTCTTCACTGCAGAAAGCCCGTGTGGAAAGCTGCAAGCCGGACCCACCACCGGTAAAGCAGTTCGCACGTGCTCGCAAGCAACTGTACCTGATGAGATATCAGCAGTCATCAGAAGGCGCGGCCGTCAGCGATTCCTACCAACTGCATTGTAGGCGGAAGCGTCACAGCTTCGCCGCTACAAAAGAAGTCGTCCATGGACCTATCGTTTAACATAGCAGCGGCGAGGGCAGGTGGCTTAGTAACACAACGCCGAGAATTTTCCTGCTTCTTCACTGCAGAAAGCCCGTGTGGAAAGCTGCAAGCCGGACCCACCACCGGTAAAGCGGTTCGCACGTGCTCGCATGCAACTGGACCTGGTGCGATATAAGCAGTGATCAGGGCGCGCGGCGGTCAGCGATTCCTACCGACTGAATTGTAGGCGGAAACGTCACAGCTACAGAAGACATCCATGGTCCTATCGTATAACTTGGCAGCGGCGACGGGAGTGGTGGCTGAGTTACGCAACGTTGAGCACTTTCGTGCTTCTTTACTGCAGATAGCCAGTGGTGAAAGCGTCAAGACGGACCCACCACCGGTACATCTGTTCGCACGTGCTCGCAAGGAACTGGACCTAGTGCGATATAAGCAGTCATCATATCAGGGTGCGCGGCCGTCAGCGATTTCTACCAACTGCATTGTAGGCGGAAGCATCACAGCTTCGCCGCTACAAAAGAAGTCTTCCATGGACCTATCGTTTAACATAGCAGCGGCGAGGGCAGGTGGCTTAGCTACACAACGCCGAGAATTTTCCTGCTTCTTCACTGCAGAAAGCCCGAGTGGAAAGCTGCAAGGCGGACCCACCACCGGTAAAGCTGTTCGCACGTGCTCGCAAGCAACTGGACCTGATGAGATATCAGCAGTCATCAGAAGGCGCGGCCGTCAGCGATTCCTACCAACTGCATTGTAGGCGGAAGCGTCACACCTGCGCCGCTACAAAAGAAGTCGTCCATGGACCTATCGTTTAACATAGCAGCGGCGCGGGCAGGTGGCTTAGCTAAACAACGCCGAGAAGATTCCTTCTTCTTCACTGCAGAAAGCCCGTGTGGAAAGCTGCAAGCCGGACCCACCACCGGTAAAACTGTTCGCACGTGTCGCAAGCAACTGGACCTAATGAGATATCAGCAGTCATCAGAAGGCGCGGCCGTCAGCGATTCCTACCACCTGCATTGTAGGCGGAAGCATCACAGCTTCGCAGCTATAAAAGAAGTCGTCCATGGACCTTTCGTTTAACATAGCAGCGGCGAGGGCAGGTGGCTTAGCTACACAACGCCGAGAATTTTCCTTCTTCTTCACTGCAGAAAGCCCGTGTGGAAAGCTGCAAGCCGGACCCACCACCGGTAAAACTGTTCGCACGTGCTCGCAAGCAACTGGACCTAATGAGATATCAGCAGTCATCAGAAGGCGCGGCCGTCAGCGATTCCTACCACCTGCATTGTAGGCGGAAGCATCACAGCTTCGCAGCTATAAAAGAAGTCGTCCATGGACCTATCATTTAACATAGCAGCGGCGAGGGCAGGTGGCTTAGCTAAACAACGCCGAGAACATTCCTTCTTCTTCACTGCAGAAAGCCCGTGTGGAAAGCTGCAAGCCGGACCCACCACCGGTAAAGCAGTTCGCACGTGCTCGCAAGCAACTGTACCTGATGAGATATCAGCAGTCATCAGAAGGCGCGGCCGTCAGCGATTCCTACCAACTGCATTGTAGGCGGAAGCGTCACAGCTTCGCCGCTACAAAAGAAGTCGTCCATGGACCTATCGTTTAACATAGCAGCGGCGAGGGCAGGTGGCTTAGTAACACAACGCCGAGAATTTTCCTGCTTCTTCACTGCAGAAAGCCCGTGTGGAAAGCTGCAAGCCGGACCCACCACCGGTAAAGCGGTTCGCACGTGCTCGCATGCAACTGGACCTGGTGCGATATAAGCAGTGATCAGGGCGCGCGGCGGTCAGCGATTCCTACCGACTGAATTGTAGGCGGAAACGTCACAGCTACAGAAGACATCCATGGTCCTATCGTATAACTTGGCAGCGGCGACGGGAGTGGTGGCTGAGTTACGCAACGTTGAGCACTTTCGTGCTTCTTTACTGCAGATAGCCAGTGGTGAAAGCGTCAAGACGGACCCACCACCGGTACATCTGTTCGCACGTGCTCGCAAGGAACTGGACCTAGTGCGATATAAGCAGTCATCATATCAGGGTGCGCGGCCGTCAGCGATTTCTACCAACTGCATTGTAGGCGGAAGCATCACAGCTTCGCCGCTACAAAAGAAGTCTTCCATGGACCTATCGTTTAACATAGCAGCGGCGAGGGCAGGTGGCTTAGCTACACAACGCCGAGAATTTTCCTGCTTCTTCACTGCAGAAAGCCCGAGTGGAAAGCTGCAAGGCGGACCCACCACCGGTAAAGCTGTTCGCACGTGCTCGCAAGCAACTGGACCTGATGAGATATCAGCAGTCATCAGAAGGCGCGGCCGTCAGCGATTCCTACCAACTGCATTGTAGGCGGAAGCGTCACACCTGCGCCGCTACAAAAGAAGTCGTCCATGGACCTATCGTTTAACATAGCAGCGGCGAGGGCAGGTGGCTTAGCTACACAACGCCGAGAATTTTCCTTCTTCTTCACTGCAGAAAGCCCGTGTGGAAAGCTGCAAGCCGGACCCACCACCGGTAAAACTGTTCGCACGTGCTCGCAAGCAACTGGACCTAATGAGATATCAGCAGTCATCAGAAGGCGCGGCCGTCAGCGATTCCTACCACCTGCATTGTAGGCGGAAGCATCACAGCTTCGCAGCTATAAAAGAAGTCGTCCATGGACCTATCATTTAACATAGCAGCGGCGAGGGCAGGTGGCTTAGCTAAACAACGCCGAGAACATTCCTTCTTCTTCACTGCAGAAAGCCCGTGTGGAAAGCTGCAAGCCGGACCCACCACCGGTAAAGCAGTTCGCACGTGCTCGCAAGCAACTGTACCTGATGAGATATCAGCAGTCATCAGAAGGCGCGGCCGTCAGCGATTCCTACCAACTGCATTGTAGGCGGAAGCGTCACAGCTTCGCCGCTACAAAAGAAGTCGTCCATGGACCTATCGTTTAACATAGCAGCGGCGAGGGCAGGTGGCTTAGTAACACAACGCCGAGAATTTTCCTGCTTCTTCACTGCAGAAAGCCCGTGTGGAAAGCTGCAAGCCGGACCCACCACCGGTAAAGCGGTTCGCACGTGCTCGCATGCAACTGGACCTGGTGCGATATAAGCAGTGATCAGGGCGCGCGGCGGTCAGCGATTCCTACCGACTGAATTGTAGGCGGAAACGTCACAGCTACAGAAGACATCCATGGTCCTATCGTATAACTTGGCAGCGGCGACGGGAGTGGTGGCTGAGTTACGCAACGTTGAGCACTTTCGTGCTTCTTTACTGCAGATAGCCAGTGGTGAAAGCGTCAAGACGGACCCACCACCGGTACATCTGTTCGCACGTGCTCGCAAGGAACTGGACCTAGTGCGATATAAGCAGTCATCATATCAGGGTGCGCGGCCGTCAGCGATTTCTACCAACTGCATTGTAGGCGGAAGCATCACAGCTTCGCCGCTACAAAAGAAGTCTTCCATGGACCTATCGTTTAACATAGCAGCGGCGAGGGCAGGTGGCTTAGCTACACAACGCCGAGAATTTTCCTGCTTCTTCACTGCAGAAAGCCCGAGTGGAAAGCTGCAAGGCGGACCCACCACCGGTAAAGCTGTTCGCACGTGCTCGCAAGCAACTGGACCTGATGAGATATCAGCAGTCATCAGAAGGCGCGGCCGTCAGCGATTCCTACCAACTGCATTGTAGGCGGAAGCGTCACACCTGCGCCGCTACAAAAGAAGTCGTCCATGGACCTATCGTTTAACATAGCAGCGGCGAGGGCAGGTGGCTTAGCTACACAACGCCGAGAACAATCCTTCTTCTTCACTGCAGAAAGCCCGTGTGGAAAGCTGCAAGCCGGACCCACCACCGGTAAAGCAGTTCGCATGTGCTCGCAAGCAACTGTACCTGATGAGATATCAGCAGTCATCAGAAGGCGCGGCCGTCAGCGATTCCTACCAACTGCATTGTAGGCGGAAGCGTCACAGCTTCGCCGCTACAAAAGAAGTCGTCCATGGACCTATCGTTTAACATAGCAGCGGCGAGGGCAGGTGGCTTAGTAACACAACGCCGAGAATTTTCCTGCTTCTTCACTGCAGAAAGCCCGTGTGGAAAGCTGCAAGCCGGACCCACCACCGGTAAAGCGGTTCGCACGTGCTCGCATGCAACTGGACCTGGTGCGATATAAGCAGTGATCAGGGCGCGCGGCGGTCAGCGATTCCTACCGACTGAGTGTTAGGCGGAAACGTCACAGCTACAGAAGACATCCATGGTCCTATCGTATAACTTGGCATCGGCGACGGGAGTGGTGGCTGAGTTACGCAACGTTGAGCACTTTCGTGCTTTTTTACTGCAGATAGCCAGTGGTGAAAGCGTCAAGACGGACCCACCACCGGTACAGCGGTTCGCACGTGCTCGCAAGGAACTGGACCTAGTGCGATATAAGCCGTCATCATATCAGGGTGCGCGGCCGTCAGCGATTCCTACGAACTGCATTGTAGGCGGAAGCGTCACAGCTTCGCCGCTACAAAAGAAGTCGTCCATGGACCTATCGTTTAACATAGCAGCGGCGATGGCAGGTGGCTTAGCTACACAACGCCGAGAACTTTCCTGCTTATACACTGCAGAAAGCCCGTGTGGAAAGCTGCAAGCCGGACCCACCACCGGTAAAGCAGTTCGCACGTGCTCGCAAGCAACTGTACCTGATGAGATATCAGCAGTCATCAGAAGGCGCGGCCGTCAGCGATTCCTACCAACTGCATTGTAGGCGGGAGCGTCACAGCTTCGCCGCTACAAAAGGAGTCGTCCATGGGCCTTTCGTTTAACATAGCAGCGGCGAGGGCAGGTGGCTTAGCTACACAACGCTGAGAACATTCCTGTTTCTTCACTGCAGATAGCCTGTGTGGAAAGCTGAAAGCCGGACCCACCACCGGCAAAGCTGTTCGCACGTGCTCGCAAGCAACTGGACCTGGTCAGATATCAGCAGTCATCAGGGGGCGCGGCCGTCAGTGATTCCTACCAACTGCATTGTAGGCGGAAAAGTCTCAGCTTCACAGCTACGAAAGAAGACATCCATGGTCCTATCGTTTAACTTGTCAGCGGCGAGGGCAGGTGGCTTTTTTACGCAAAGCTGAGAACTTTCCTGTTTCTTCAATGCAGATAGCCTGTGTGGAAAGCTGCAAGCCGGACCCACCACAGGTAAAGCTGTTCGCACGTGCTCGCAAGCAACTGGACCTCGTGCGATATCAGCAGTCATAGGGGGCGCGGCCGTCAGCGATTCCTACCGTCTGCATTGTAGGCTGAAACATCACAGCTTCACAGCTACGAAAGAAGGCATCTATGGTCCTATCGTTTAACTTGTCAGCGGCGAGGGCAGGTGCTTAGCTAAACAACGCCGAGAACATTCCTTCTTCTTCACTGCTGAAAGCCCGTGTGGAAAGCTGCAAGCCGGACCCACCACCCGTAAAACTTTTCGCACGTGCTCGCAAGCAACTGGACCTGATGAGATATCAGCAGTCATCAGAAGGCGCGGCCGTCAGCGATTCCTACCACCTGCATTGTAGGCGGAAGCATCACAGCTTCGCAGCTATAAAAGAAGTCGTCCAAGGGCCTATCATTTAACATAGCAGCGGCGCGGGCAGGTGGCTTAGCTAAACAACGCCGAGAAGATTCCTTCTTCTTCACTGCAGAAAGCCCGTGTGGAAAGCTGCAAGCCGGACCCACCACCGGTAAAACTGTTCGCACGTGTCGCAAGCAACTGGACCTAATGAGATATCAGCAGTCATCAGAAGGCGCGGCCGTCAGCGATTCCTACCACCTGCATTGTAGGCGGAAGCATCACAGCTTCGCAGCTATAAAAGAAGTCGTCCATGGACCTTTCGTTTAACATAGCAGCGGCGAGGGCAGGTGGCTTAGCTACACAACGCCGAGAATTTTCCTTCTTCTTCACTGCAGAAAGCCCGTGTGGAAAGCTGCAAGCCGGACCCACCACCGGTAAAACTGTTCGCACGTGCTCGCAAGCAACTGGACCTAATGAGATATCAGCAGTCATCAGAAGGCGCGGCCGTCAGCGATTCCTACCACCTGCATTGTAGGCGGAAGCATCACAGCTTCGCAGCTATAAAAGAAGTCGTCCATGGACCTATCATTTAACATAGCAGCGGCGAGGGCAGGTGGCTTAGCTAAACAACGCCGAGAACATTCCTTCTTCTTCACTGCAGAAAGCCCGTGTGGAAAGCTGCAAGCCGGACCCACCACCGGTAAAGCAGTTCGCACGTGCTCGCAAGCAACTGTACCTGATGAGATATCAGCAGTCATCAGAAGGCGCGGCCGTCAGCGAATCCTACCAACTGCATTGTAGGCGGAAGCGTCACAGCTTCGCCGCTACAAAAGAATTCGTCCATGGACCTATCGTTTAACATAGCAGCGGCGAGGGCAGGTGGCTTAGTAACACAACGCCGAGAATTTTCCTGCTTCTTCACTGCAGAAAGCCCGTGTGGAAAGCTGCAAGCCGGACCCACCACCGGTAAAGCGGTTCGCACGTGCTCGCATGCAACTGGACCTGGTGCGATATAAGCAGTGATCAGGGCGCGCGGCGGTCAGCGATTCCTACCGACTGAATTGTAGGCGGAAACGTCACAGCTACAGAAGACATCCATGGTCCTATCGTATAACTTGGCAGCGGCGACGGGAGTGGTGGCTGAGTTACGCAACGTTGAGCACTTTCGTGCTTCTTTACTGCAGATAGCCAGTGGTGAAAGCGTCAAGACGGACCCACCACCGGTACATCTGTTCGCACGTGCTCGCAAGGAACTGGACCTAGTGCGATATAAGCAGTCATCATATCAGGGTGCGCGGCCGTCAGCGATTTCTACCAACTGCATTGTAGGCGGAAGCATCACAGCTTCGCCGCTACAAAAGAAGTCTTCCATGGACCTATCGTTTAACATAGCAGCGGCGAGGGCAGGTGGCTTAGCTACACAACGCCGAGAATTTTCCTGCTTCTTCACTGCAGAAAGCCCGAGTGGAAAGCTGCAAGGCGGACCCACCACCGGTAAAGCTGTTCGCACGTGCTCGCAAGCAACTGGACCTGATGAGATATCAGCAGTCATCAGAAGGCGCGGCCGTCAGCGATTCCTACCAACTGCATTGTAGGCGGAAGCGTCACACCTGCGCCGCTACAAAAGAAGTCGTCCATGGACCTATCGTTTAACATAGCAGCGGCGAGGGCAGGTGGCTTAGCTACACAACGCCGAGAACAATCCTTCTTCTTCACTGCAGAAAGCCCGTGTGGAAAGCTGCAAGCCGGACCCACCACCGGTAAAGCAGTTCGCATGTGCTCGCAAGCAACTGTACCTGATGAGATATCAGCAGTCATCAGAAGGCGCGGCCGTCAGCGATTCCTACCAACTGCATTGTAGGCGGAAGCGTCACAGCTTCGCCGCTACAAAAGAAGTCGTCCATGGACCTATCGTTTAACATAGCAGCGGCGAGGGCAGGTGGCTTAGTAACACAACGCCGAGAATTTTCCTGCTTCTTCACTGCAGAAAGCCCGTGTGGAAAGCTGCAAGCCGGACCCACCACCGGTAAAGCGGTTCGCACGTGCTCGCATGCAACTGGACCTGGTGCGATATAAGCAGTGATCAGGGCGCGCGGCGGTCAGCGATTCCTACCGACTGAGTGTTAGGCGGAAACGTCACAGCTACAGAAGACATCCATGGTCCTATCGTATAACTTGGCATCGGCGACGGGAGTGGTGGCTGAGTTACGCAACGTTGAGCACTTTCGTGCTTTTTTACTGCAGATAGCCAGTGGTGAAAGCGTCAAGACGGACCCACCACCGGTACAGCGGTTCGCACGTGCTCGCAAGGAACTGGACCTAGTGCGATATAAGCCGTCATCATATCAGGGTGCGCGGCCGTCAGCGATTCCTACGAACTGCATTGTAGGCGGAAGCGTCACAGCTTCGCCGCTACAAAAGAAGTCGTCCATGGACCTATCGTTTAACATAGCAGCGGCGATGGCAGGTGGCTTAGCTACACAACGCCGAGAACTTTCCTGCTTATACACTGCAGAAAGCCCGTGTGGAAAGCTGCAAGCCGGACCCACCACCGGTAAAGCAGTTCGCACGTGCTCGCAAGCAACTGTACCTGATGAGATATCAGCAGTCATCAGAAGGCGCGGCCGTCAGCGATTCCTACCAACTGCATTGTAGGCGGGAGCGTCACAGCTTCGCCGCTACAAAAGGAGTCGTCCATGGGCCTTTCGTTTAACATAGCAGCGGCGAGGGCAGGTGGCTTAGCTACACAACGCTGAGAACATTCCTGTTTCTTCACTGCAGATAGCCTGTGTGGAAAGCTGAAAGCCGGACCCACCACCGGCAAAGCTGTTCGCACGTGCTCGCAAGCAACTGGACCTGGTCAGATATCAGCAGTCATCAGGGGGCGCGGCCGTCAGTGATTCCTACCAACTGCATTGTAGGCGGAAAAGTCTCAGCTTCACAGCTACGAAAGAAGACATCCATGGTCCTATCGTTTAACTTGTCAGCGGCGAGGGCAGGTGGCTTTTTTACGCAAAGCTGAGAACTTTCCTGTTTCTTCAATGCAGATAGCCTGTGTGGAAAGCTGCAAGCCGGACCCACCACAGGTAAAGCTGTTCGCACGTGCTCGCAAGCAACTGGACCTCGTGCGATATCAGCAGTCATAGGGGGCGCGGCCGTCAGCGATTCCTACCGTCTGCATTGTAGGCTGAAACATCACAGCTTCACAGCTACGAAAGAAGGCATCTATGGTCCTATCGTTTAACTTGTCAGCGGCGAGGGCAGGTGCTTAGCTAAACAACGCCGAGAACATTCCTTCTTCTTCACTGCTGAAAGCCCGTGTGGAAAGCTGCAAGCCGGACCCACCACCCGTAAAACTTTTCGCACGTGCTCGCAAGCAACTGGACCTGATGAGATATCAGCAGTCATCAGAAGGCGCGGCCGTCAGCGATTCCTACCACCTGCATTGTAGGCGGAAGCATCACAGCTTCGCAGCTATAAAAGAAGTCGTCCAAGGGCCTATCATTTAACATAGCAGCGGCGCGGGCAGGTGGCTTAGCTAAACAACGCCGAGAAGATTCCTTCTTCTTCACTGCAGAAAGCCCGTGTGGAAAGCTGCAAGCCGGACCCACCACCGGTAAAACTGTTCGCACGTGTCGCAAGCAACTGGACCTAATGAGATATCAGCAGTCATCAGAAGGCGCGGCCGTCAGCGATTCCTACCACCTGCATTGTAGGCGGAAGCATCACAGCTTCGTAGCTATAAAAGAAGTCGTCCATGGACCTTTCGTTTAACATAGCAGCGGCGAGGGCAGGTGGCTTAGCTACACAACGCCGAGAATTTTCCTTCTTCTTCACTGCAGAAAGCCCGTGTGGAAAGCTGCAAGCCGGACCCACCACCGGTAAAACTGTTCGCACGTGCTCGCAAGCAACTGGACCTAATGAGATATCAGCAGTCATCAGAAGGCGCGGCCGTCAGCGATTCCTACCACCTGCATTGTAGGCGGAAGCATCACAGCTTCGCAGCTATAAAAGAAGTCGTCCATGGACCTATCATTTAACATAGCAGCGGCGAGGGCAGGTGGCTTAGCTAAACAACGCCGAGAACATTCCTTCTTCTTCACTGCAGAAAGCCCGTGTGGAAAGCTGCAAGCCGGACCCACCACCGGTAAAGCAGTTCGCACGTGCTCGCAAGCAACTGTACCTGATGAGATATCAGCAGTCATCAGAAGGCGCGGCCGTCAGCGATTCCTACCAACTGCATTGTAGGCGGAAGCGTCACAGCTTCGCCGCTACAAAAGAAGTCGTCCATGGACCTATCGTTTAACATAGCAGCGGCGAGGGCAGGTGGCTTAGTAACACAACGCCGAGAATTTTCCTGCTTCTTCACTGCAGAAAGCCCGTGTGGAAAGCTGCAAGCCGGACCCACCACCGGTAAAGCGGTTCGCACGTGCTCGCATGCAACTGGACCTGGTGCAATATAAGCAGTGATCAGGGCGCGCGGCGGTCAGCGATTCCTACCGACTGAATTGTAGGCGGAAACGTCACAGCTACAGAAGACATCCATGGTCCTATCGTATAACTTGGCAGCGGCGACGGGAGTGGTGGCTGAGTTACGCAACGTTGAGCACTTTCGTGCTTCTTTACTGCAGATAGCCAGTGGTGAAAGCGTCAAGACGGACCCACCACCGGTACATCTGTTCGCACGTGCTCGCAAGGAACTGGACCTAGTGCGATATAAGCAGTCATCATATCAGGGTGCGCGGCCGTCAGCGATTTCTACCAACTGCATTGTAGGCGGAAGCATCACAGCTTCGCCGCTACAAAAGAAGTCTTCCATGGACCTATCGTTTAACATAGCAGCGGCGAGGGCAGGTGGCTTAGCTACACAACGCCGAGAATTTTCCTGCTTCTTCACTGCAGAAAGCCCGAGTGGAAAGCTGCAAGGCGGACCCACCACCGGTAAAGCTGTTCGCACGTGCTCGCAAGCAACTGGACCTGATGAGATATCAGCAGTCATCAGAAGGCGCGGCCGTCAGCGATTCCTACCAACTGCATTGTAGGCGGAAGCGTCACACCTGCGCCGCTACAAAAGAAGTCGTCCATGGACCTATCGTTTAACATAGCAGCGGCGAGGGCAGGTGGCTTAGCTACACAACGCCGAGAACAATCCTTCTTCTTCACTGCAGAAAGCCCGTGTGGAAAGCTGCAAGCCGGACCCACCACCGGTAAAGCAGTTCGCATGTGCTCGCAAGCAACTGTACCTGATGAGATATCAGCAGTCATCAGAAGGCGCGGCCGTCAGCGATTCCTACCAACTGCATTGTAGGCGGAAGCGTCACAGCTTCGCCGCTACAAAAGAAGTCGTCCATGGACCTATCGTTTAACATAGCAGCGGCGAGGGCAGGTGGCTTAGTAACACAACGCCGAGAATTTTCCTGCTTCTTCACTGCAGAAAGCCCGTGTGGAAAGCTGCAAGCCGGACCCACCACCGGTAAAGCGGTTCGCACGTGCTCGCATGCAACTGGACCTGGTGCGATATAAGCAGTGATCAGGGCGCGCGGCGGTCAGCGATTCCTACCGACTGAGTGTTAGGCGGAAACGTCACAGCTACAGAAGACATCCATGGTCCTATCGTATAACTTGGCAGCGGCGACGGGAGTGGTGGCTGAGTTACGCAACGTTGAGCACTTTCGTGCTTCTTTACGGCAGATAGCCAGTGGTGAAAGCGTCAAGACGGACCCACCACCGGTACATCTGTTCGCACGTGCTCGCAAGGAACTGGACCTAGTGCGATATAAGCAGTCATCATATCAGGGTGCGCGGCCGTCAGCGATTTCTACCAACTGCATTGTAGGCGGAAGCATCACAGCTTCGCCGCTACAAAAGAAGTCGTCCATGGACCTATCGTTTAACATAGCAGCGGCGAGGGCAGGTGGCTTAGCTACACAACGCCGAGAATTTTCCTGCTTCTTCACTGCAGAAAGCCCGAGTGGAAAGCTGCAAGGCGGACCCACCACCGGTAAAGCTGTTCGCACGTGCTCGCAAGCAACTGGACCTGATGAGATATCAGCAGTCATCAGAAGGCGCGGCCGTCAGCGATTCCTACCAACTGCATTGTAGGCGGAAGCGTCACACCTGCGCCGCTACAAAAGAAGTCGTCCATGGACCTATCGTTTAACATAGCAGCGGCGTGGGCAGGTGGCTTAGCTACACAACGCCGAGAACAATCCTTCTTCTTCACTGCAGAAAGCCCGTGTGGAAAGCTGCAAGCCGGACCCACCACCGGTAAAGCAGTTCGCACGTGCTCGCAAGCAACTGTACCTGATGAGATATCAGCAGTCATCAGAAGGCGCGGCCGTCAGCGATTCCTACCAACTGCATTGTAGGCGGAAGCGTCACAGCTTCGCCGCTACAAAAGAAGTCGTCCATGGACCTATCGTTTAACATAGCAGCGGCGAGGGCGGGTGGCTTAGTAACACAACGCCGAAAATTTTCCTGCTTCTTCACTGCAGAAAGCCCGTGTGGAAAGCTGCAAGCCGGACCCACCACCGGTAAAGCGGTTCTAACGTGCTCGCATGCAACTCGACCTGGTGCGATATAAGCAGTCATCAGGGGGCGCGGCCGTCAGCAATTCCTGCCGACTGAGTTGTAGGCGGAAACGTCACAGCTACAGAAGACATCCATGGTCCTATCGTATAACTTGGCATCGGCGACGGGAGTGGTGGCTGAGTTACGCAACGTTGAGCACTTTCGTGCTTTTTTACTGCAGATAGCCAGTGGTGAAAGCGTCAAGACGGACCCACCACCGGTACAGCGGTTCGCACGTGCTCGCAAGGAACTGGACCTAGTGCGATATAAGCCGTCATCATATCAGGGTGCGCGGCCGTCAGCGATTCCTACGAACTGCATTGTAGGCGGAAGCGTCACAGCTTCGCCGCTACAAAAGAAGTCGTCCATGGACCTATCGTTTAACATAGCAGCGGCGATGGCAGGTGGCTTAGCTACACAACGCCGAGAACTTTCCTGCTTATACACTGCAGAAAGCCCGTGTGGAAAGCTGCAAGCCGGACCCACCACCGGTAAAGCAGTTCGCACGTGCTCGCAAGCAACTGTACCTGATGAGATATCAGCAGTCATCAGAAGGCGCGGCCGTCAGCGATTCCTACCAACTGCATTGTAGGCGGGAGCGTCACAGCTTCGCCGCTACAAAAGGAGTCGTCCATGGGCCTTTAGTTTAACATAGCAGCGGCGAGGGCAGGTGGCTTAGCTACACAACGCTGAGAACATTCCTGTTTCTTCACTGCAGATAGCCTGTGTGGAAAGCTGAAAGCCGGACCCACCACCGGCAAAGCTGTTCGCACGTGCTCGCAAGCAACTGGACCTGATGAGATATCAGCAGTCATCAGAAGGCGCGGCCGTCAGCGATTCCTACCAAGTCGATTGTAGGCGGAAACGTCTCAGCTTCGCAGCTACAAAAGAAGTCATCCATGGTCCTATCGTTAAACTTGGCAGCGGCGAGGGCAGGTGGCTTTTTACGCAACACTGAGAACTTTCCTGCTACTTCACTGCAGATAGCTCGTGTAGAAAGCTGCAAGCCAGACACATACCGGTAAAACTGTTCGCACGTGTTCGCAAGCAACTGGACGTGATGAGATATCAACAGTCATCAGAGGGCGCGGCCGTCAGGGATTCCTACCAACTGCATTGTAGGCGGAAGCGTCACAGCTTCGCAGCTATAAAAGAAGTCGTCCATGGACCTATGATTTAAGATAGCAGCGGCGACGGCAGTGGTGGCTTAGTTACGCAACGCTGAGAACATTCCTGTTCACTGCAGGTAGCCTGAGTGGAAAGCTGAAAGCAGGACCCACCACCGGTAAAGCTGTTTGCACGTACTCGCTACCAACTGGACCTGGTGCGATATCAGCAGTCATCAGGGTGCGCGGCCGTCAGCGATTCCTACCAAGTGCATTGTAGGCAGAAACGTCATATTTTCACACCTACGAAACAGGACATCCATGGTCCTATCGTTTACCTTGGCAGCGGCGAGGGAAGGTGGCTTAGATACGCAACGCTGAGAACATTCCTGTTTCTTCATTGCAGATAGCCTGTGTGGAAAGCTGAAAGCCGGACCCACCAACGGTAAAGCTGTTCGCACGTGCTCGCAAGCAACTGGACCTGATGAGATATCAGCAGTCATCAGAAGGCGCGGCCGTCAGCGATTCCTACCAAGTGCATTGTAGGCGGAAATGTCACAGCATCAAAGGTACGGAAGAAGACAACTATGGTCCTATCGTTAAACTTGGCAGCGGCGAGGGCAGGTGGCTTTTTAGGCAACGCAGAGAAGTTTGCTGCTTCTTCACTGCAGATAGCCTGCCTGGAAAGCTGCAAGCCGAACCCACTACCGGTGAAGCTGTTCATACGGGCTCGCAAGCAACTGGGCGTGGTGCGATATAAGCTGTCATCAGGGGGCGCGGCCGTCAGCGATTCCTACCAAGTGCATTTTAGGCAGAAACGTCATATTTTCACACCTACGAAACAGGACATCCATGGTCCTATCGTTTAACTTGGCAGCGGCGATGGCAGTCGTGGCTTAGTTACGCAACGCTGAAAACCTTCATGCTTCTTCACTGTAGATAGCCTGTGTGGAAAGCTGAAAGCTGGACCCAACACCGGTAAAGCTGTTCGCACATGCTCGTAAACTGTACCTGGCGTGATATCAGCAGTCATAAGGGTGCGCGGCCGTCAATGATTCCTACCAATTGCGTTGTGGGCGGAAACGTCACAGCTACAGAAGAAGACATCCATGATCCTATCCTATAACTTCGCAGCGGCGACGGCAGTGGTGGCTGAGTTACGCAACGCTGCAGCACTTTCGTGCTTCTTTACTGCAGGTACCATGTGGGGAAAGCTGCAAGCCGGACCCACCACCGGTACAGCTTTTCGCACGTGCTCGAAAGCAACTGGACCTAGTGCGATATCAGCAGTCATCAGGGTGCGCGGCAGTCAGCGATTACTACCAACTGCATTGGAGGCGGAAACGTCGCAGCTTCACAGCTACGAAAGAAGCACCAGAGCGACGTCCGAAACCGGAAAGCAGCATCTAACGCCATCGCCGAGCATGTGCAAGAATCCGGCCACGAGATTAACTGGGATCAAGTAAAGATATTGACTACAGAAAAGAACACATCAGCACGGCAGAATCTTGAGTCCCTTATCAGACAGACATCGTCTAACACAGTAAATAGGAACGACGGAACTCTACATCCTATCTATGCTAAATCATTAAAAACGCTACTGGGTGCTACAAAAGGACGAATCCGTGCGCCGATTGCTTCATAGTGAACAAGGGAGCCGTAGTGCTCCCGAAACGTCTTTTCATCTTTTGACTTTGGCCAGTGCCCAGCAATCTGCATCAACATGATTCCTGACCAGACGGTATGCCGTCAAACCCTCGACGACATCGAAAGAAGACATCCATGGTCCTATCGTTAAACTTGGCAGCGGCGAGGGCAGGTGGCTTTTTACGCAACGCTGAGAACTTTCCTGCTTCTTCACAGCAGATAGCTCGTGTAGAAAGCTGCAAGCCAGACACACCACCGGTAAAGCTGTTCGCATGTGCTCGCAAGCAACTGGACGTGATGAGATATAAACAGTCATCAGAGGGCGTGGCCGACAGCGATTCCTACAAACTGCATTGTAGGCGGAAACGTCACAGCTTCGCAGCTACACAAAAAGTAATTCATGGTCCTATCGTTTAACAAGAATAAAAGCGCAACAACACGACACAAAGAAGGAGGAAACCGACAGGGCAGGCGCTAACTTGCAACACTTTACTGTCTTCATAAACCGCCGCGTATATATAAACCACAGGGGGGGGGGTAAAGACAGATAGGGCGAACACAGTTGGAAGCACGTGCGTAGAAAACTCGAATATGGCACAACAAGAACAGGTGATTCCGCAGATACTATGCCATATCTAAAAACTGACATTCTTTTTTATACATCACGATCGACGGGGTGCTAACACATGCACTCCCACTCTTACATATTCTTTGCGCTTCTATCAATTCGCGTGCGACCGTGTCTTTACTTTTGCAGATTACACTTGTTTCCAGAAGTTTTGCTCCACATGCCTTCTTTCTTCCTTCTTCTTTCCAGCAATCCTTGCAGTGAATCGGTAGATTTGACCCGGTCCCATTCTTTAATGACAGACTGTGTTCTCTCAAACGGTCATTAATACATCGCCCCGTTTGGCCGATGTAAGTTTTACCACACGTCAGTGGGATGCTATACACAACTCCAACCGCACAATCTACAAAAGGATTAGCAAGTTTCGTTTGGCAAACTTTATTCTGGTCCTTATCCGGGTTAGTCATTCGGCACAATGCGGCGAGTTTCCTGGGAGCAGAAAAAAACCACTGGCACCTTGTACTTGGAAGCAACATGCTTAAGATGATGTGCAACTTAAGCGAATACGGGATCACAACTGGTCTAATTTTCTTTTCTGAGGTTCAACTTTCGTCTCTTCTTTCTTGTCGTACTTTCTTCACCTTTATTAGTAAAGCTTCGCTGACTGAGCTCCAACTGTGCTTCCCCCTATCTGTCTTTACCCCCCCCCCCCCCGTGGTTGATATATACGCGGCGGTTTATGAAGACGGTAAAGTGTTGCAAGTTAGCGCCTGTCCTGTCGGTTTCCTCCTTCTTTGTGTCGTGTTGTTGCGCTTTTATTCTTGTTAGCTATGAACCAACATGCCCAGGAGAGTGTTTTACTGAAGTACCTATCGTTTAACTTGGCAGCGGAGAGGGTAGGTGGCTTCTTACGCAACGCTCAGAACGTTCCTGCTTCTTCACTGCAGAAAGCCCGTGTGGAAAGCTGCAAGCCGGACGCACCACCGGTAAAACTGTTCGCACGTGCTCGCAAGCAACTGGACCTGATGAGATATCAGCAGTCATCAGAAGGCGCGGCCGTCAGCGATTCCTACCAACTGCATTGTAGGCGGAAGCGTCCCAGCTTCGCCGCTACAAAAGAAGTCGTCCATGGACCTATCGTTTAACATAGCAGCAGCGAGGGCAGGTGGCTTAGCTACACAACGCTGAGAACATTCCTGTTTCTTCACTGCAGATAGCCCGTGTGGAAAGCTGAAAGCCGGACCCACCACCGGTAAAGCTGTTCGCACGTGCTCGCAAGCAACTGGACCTGGTGCGATATCAGCAGTCATCAGGGGGCGCGGCCGTCAGCGATTCCTACCAACTGTATTGTAGGCGGAAACGTCCCAGCATCAAAGCTACGGAAGAAGACAACTATGGTCCTATCGTTAAACATGGCAGCGGCGAGGGCAGGTGGCTTTTTAGGCAACGCAGGGAACTTTGCTGCTTCTTCACTGCACATAGCCTGCCTGGAAAGCTGCAAGCCGAACCCACTACCGGTGAAGCTGTTCATACGGGCTCGCAAGCAACTGGGCCTGGTGCGATATAAGCTGTCATCAGGGGGCGCAGCCGTCAGCGATTCCTACCAAGTGCATTGTAGGCAGAAACGTCATATTTTCACACCTACGAAACAAGACATCCATGGTCCTATCGTTTAACTTAGCAGCGGCGATGGCAGTGGTGGCATAGTTACGCAACGCTGAGAACGTTCCTGCTTCACTGTAGATAGCCTGTGTGGAAAGCTGAAAGCTGGACCCAACACCGGTAAAGCTGTTCGCACATGCTCGTAAACTGTACCTGGCGTGATATTAGCAGTCATTAGGGTGCGCGGCCGTCAGTGATTCCTACCAATTGCGTTGTGGGCGGAAACGTCACAGCTACAGAAGAAGACATCCATGATCCTATCCGATAACTTGGCAGCGGCGACGGCAGTGCTGGCTGAGTTACGCAACGCTGCAGCACTTTCGTGCTTCTTTACTGCAGGTACCATGTGGGGAAAGCTGCAAGCCGGACCCACCACCGGTACAGCTTTTCGCACGTGCTCGAAAGCAACTGGACCTAGTGCGATATCAGCAGTCATCAGGGTGCGCGGCAGTCAGCGATTCCTACCAACTGCATTGGAGGCGGAGACGTCACAGCTTCACAGCTACGAAAGAAGACATCTATGGTCCTATCGTTAAACTTGGCAGCGGCGATTGCAGGTGGCTTTTTACGCAACGCTGAGAACTTTCCTGCTACTTCACTGCAGATAGTTCGTGTAGAAAGCTGCAAGCCAGACACACCACCGGTAAAGCTGTTCGCACGTGCTCGCAAGCAACTGGACGTGATGAGATATAAACAGTCATCAGTGGGCGTGGCCGACAGCGATTCCTACAAACTGCATTGTAGGCGGAAACGTCACAGCTTCGCAGCTACACAAAAAGTACTTCATGGTCCTATCGTTTAACAAGAATAAAAGCGCAACAACACGACACAAAGAAGGAGGAAACCGGCAGGACAGGCGCTAACTTCCAACACTTTACTGTCTTCATAAACCGCCACGTATATATAAACCACAGGGGGGGGGGGGGGTAAAGACAGATAGGGGGAACACAGCTGGAAGCACGTGCGTAGAAAACTCGAATATGGCACAACAAGAACAGGTGATTCCGCAGATATTATGCCATATCTAAAAACTGACATTATTTTTTATACATCACGATCGACGGGGTGCTAACACATGCACTCCCACCCTTACATATTCTTTGCGCTTCTATCAATTCGCGTGCGATCGTGTCTACTTTTGCAGATTACACTTGTTTCCAGAAGTTTTGCTCCACATGCCTTCTTTGTTCCTCCTCCTTTCCAGCAATCCTTACAGTGAATCGGTAGATTTGACCCGGTCCCATTCTTTAATGACAGACTGTGTTCTCTCAAGCGGTCATTAATACATCGCCCCGTTTGGCCGATGTAAGTTTTACCACACGTCAGTGGGATGCTATACACAACTGCAACCGCACAATCTACAAAAGGATTAGCACGTTTAGTTTGGCAAACTTTATTCTTGTCCTTATCCGGGTTAGTCATTCGGCACAATGCGGCGAGTTTCCTGGGAGCAGAAAAAACCACTGGCACCTTGTACTTGGAAGCAACATGCTTAAGATTATGTGCAACTTTAGGCGAATACGGGATCACAACTGGTCTAATTTTCTTTTCTGAGGTTCCACTTTCGTCGCTTTTTCTTGTCGTACTTTCTTCACCTTTTTTAGTAAAGCTTCGCTGACTGAGTTCCAACTGTGTTCCCCCCTATCTATCTTTACCCCCCCCCCCCCCGTGGTTGATATATACGCGGCGGTTTATGAAGACGGTAAAGTGTTGCAAGTTAGCGCCTGTCCTGTCGGTTTCCTCCTTCTTTGTTTCGTGTTGTTGCGCTTTTATTCTTGTTAGCTATGAACCAACATGCCCAGGAGAGTGTTTTACTGAAGTACCTATCGTTTAACTTGGCAGCGGAGAGGGTAGGTGGCTTCTTACGCAACGCTCAGAACGTTCCTGCTTCTTCACTGCAGATATCCCGTGTGGAAAACTGCAAGCCGGACCCACCACCGGCAAAGCTGTTCGCACGTGCTCGCAAACAACTGGACCTGGTGCGATATCAGCTGTCATCAGGGGGCGCGGCCGTCAGCGATCCCTACCAACTGAGTGGTAGGCGGAAACGTCACAGCTTCAAAGCTACGAAAAAAGACATCGATGGTCCTATCGTTAAATATGGCAGCGGCGAGGGCAGGTGGCTTTTCACGCAACGCTGAGAACTTTCCTGCTTCTTCACTGCAGGTAGCCCGTGTGGAAAGCTGCAAGCCGGACCCATCACCGGTAATGCTGTTCGCACGTGCTCGCAAGCAACTGGACCTGATGAGATATCAGCAGTCATCAGAGGTTGCGGCCGTCAGCGATTCCTACGAACTGCATTGTAGGCGGAAATGTCACAGCTACAGAAAAAGACTTCCATGGTCCTATCGTTCACCTTGTCATTGGCGAGGGCAGGTTGCTTAGTTACGCAACGCTGAGAACTTTCCTGCTTCTTCACTGCAGATAGCCTGTGTGGAAAGCTGCAAGCCGGCCCCACCACCGGTGAAGCTCTTCGCACGTGCTCGCAAGCAACTGGACCAGGTGCGATATAAGCAGTCATCAGGGGGCGCGGCCATCAGCCATTCCTACCGACTGCGTTGTAGGCGGAAACGTCACAGCTACAGAAGACATCCATGGTCCTATCGTATAACGTGGCAGCGGCGACGGGAGTGGTGGCTGAGTTACGCAGCGTTGAGCACTTTCGTACTTCTTTACTGCAGATAGCCAGTGGGAAAAGCGGCAAGCCGGACCCACCACCGGTGCAGCTGTTCGCACGTGCTCGCAAGCAACTGGACCTAGTGCGATATCAGCCGTCATCAGGGTGCGCGGCCGTCTGCGATTCCTACCAACTGCATTGTAGGCGGAAATGTCACAGCTATCGAAAAAGACTTCCATGATCCTATCGATAAACTCGGCAGCGGCGACGGCAGTGGTGGCTTAGTTACACAACGCCGAGAACTTTCCTGCTTCTTCACTGCAGAAAGCCCGTGTGGAAAGCTGCAAGCCGGTCCCACCACCGGTAAAGCTGTTCGCACGTGCTTGCAATGATCTGGACCTGGTGCGATATCAGCAGTCATCAGGGGGCGCGGCCATCAGGGCCTGTAGAGATACAGCGGGGGCTTAGACAAGGATGTCCTCTGTCCCCTTTGTTGTTCATGTTGTACCTGCAAGGTTTGGAGGCCAAGCTAGAGGGGAGCGGACTAGGTTTCAACCTATCTTTTTTCAAGCAAGGGGAATTGATTAAACAGACATTACCGGGACTAATATATGCGGACGATATAGTGATAATGGCTGACAACAAGGAAGACCTGCAGAAGTTGTTAGACATATGCAGTACAGAGGGAGATAGATTACGCTTCAAGTATAGTAAGGAAAAATCTGCAGTCATGACATTTAATGAAGAGGGCGGCGAGCATAGAATACAGGAGTTCGTGCTAAAGGTAGTGAATGAGTACAAGTATCTTGGGGTGTGGATAAATAACAGTGTTGAGTATCTGACAGAGCATGAAAAATATGTAATGAATAAAGCTAGTAGGAATGCAGCTGTCATGAAAAATAGGGCACTGTGGAATTACAATAGGTATGAGGTGGTAAGAGGGATCTGGAAAGGGGTGATGGTCCCTAGCCTGACCTTCGGGAATGCGGTCCTGTGTATGAGGCCAGATGTTCAAGCAAGGCTGGAAATTAGGCAACGGGGAGTAGGGAGGTTAGCTTTGGGAGCACATGGCAATACACCAAATCAGGGGGTACAGGGTGATATGGGATGGGCGTCTTTCGAGAGCAGAGAGGCTAGCAGTAAGATAGCATTTGAGGAACGATTGAGAAGGATGGAGGAAAAGCGGTGGGCTAGGAAAGTTTTCAGATACCTGTATATAAAGAATGTTGACACGAAATTGAGAAAGCGAACTAGAAAATTGACAAGCAAATATCTGGACAGCAGTAAGGGGGCAAATCAGCAATTATCGGTTAAGAAAAAGGTTAAAGGAACAGAGAGAGCTTTGTGGAAAACAGGGATGCTGACGAAATCGGCACTAGAAACACACCGGACCTTTAAACAGGAAATTGTCAAAGAAAATATCTATGATAATTGTAGGGGAAGTTCTTTGTTGTTTGAGGCCAGGACTGGAGTTTTGTGGACTAAGAACTATAGAGTCAGGTACCAGGAGATAGACACTTTGTGCATTGCGTGCGGAGAGGAGGAGGAAACGGCTGAACACTTGATACTTTTCTGTAAAGGGCTTCACCCTACAGTGGAAGGCAGCGGGGCTGACTTACCCAAGGCATTGGGGTTTAGGGATAGTGAAGGGAAAGTGGATTTTAAGAGGTTAGAAGTAACCAAGCGAAGGTTATCTGATTGGTGGCTAAAAGCAAGACAGGAGTAAAATTTCACAAGACATGGCTAGGTGGCTTGAGCCACCGCCCGATGTAAAGGGTTCAGCCGTATCCATCCATCCATCCATCCATCCATCCATCCATCCATCCATCCATCCATCCATCCATCCATCCATCCATCCATCCATCCATCCATCCATCCACCCATCCATCCATCCATCCATCCATCCATCCATCCATCCATCCATCCATCCATCCATCCATCCATCCATCCATCCATCCATCCATCCATCCATCCATCCATCCATCCATCCATCCATCCATCCATCCATCCATCCATCCATCCATCCATCCATCCATCCATCCATCCATCCATCCATCCATCCATCCATCCATCCATCCATCCATTCATCCATCCATCCATCCATCCATCCATCCATCCATCCATCCATCCATCCATCCATCCATCCATCCATCCATCCATCCATCCATCCATCCATCCATCCATCCATCCATCCATCCATCCATCCATCCATCCATCCATCCATCCATCCATCCTAACAACTGTTTTGTAGGCGGAAACGTCCCAGCATCAAAGCTACGAAAGAAGACAGCTATGGTCCTATCGTTAAACTTGGCAGCGGCGAGGGCAGGTGGCTTTTTAGGCAACGCAGACAACTTTCCTGCTTCTTCACTGCAGATAGCCTGCCTGGAAAGCTGCAAGCCGGACCCACCACCGGTGAAGCTGTTCATACGTGCTCGGAAGCAACTGGGCCTGGTGAGATATCAGCAGTCAGCGATTTATACCAACTGCATAATAGGCGCAAACGTCACAGCTACGAAAGAAGACATCCATGGTCCTATCGTTTAACTTGGCAGCGGCGAGGGCAGGTGGCTTTGTTACGCAACGCTGAGAACGTTCCGGGTTCTTTACTGCAGATAGCTTGTGGAGAAAGCTGCAAGCCGGACCCACCACCGACCGCTACAGCTGTTCGCCCGTGCTCGCAAGCAACTGGACCTAGTGCGATATAAGCAGTCATCAGTGGGCGCGGCCGTCAGCGATTCCTACCAAGTGCATTGTAGGCAGAAACTTGATATTTTCACACCTATGAAACAAGAATTCCATGGTCCTATCGTTTAACTTGGCAGCGGCGATGGCAGTGGTGGCTTAGTTACGCAACGCTGAGAACGTTCCTGCTTCTTCACTGTAGATAGCCTGTGTGGAAAGCTGAAAGCTGGACCCAACGCCGGTTAAGCTGTTCGCACATGCTCGCAAACTTTACCTGGCGCGATATCAGCAGTCATTAGGGTGCGCGGCCGTCAGTGATTCCTACCAATGGCGTTGTGAGCGGAAACGTCACAGCTACAGAAGCGACAGCCACCGGCACGCACGACGAGTGAAATCTGCTCTGTATATTTATAGTTTCCTGGCCGCCGAGATCACCTCCGGCTGCGCTGGTGCAGCTGAAAACCGCTGGTCGCTCGAAGTTTTTCTTTCGCTGCGGAAGCGAGACTGTTCTGGGGAAGGCAAATTGACACCTGCATCACCGACGCCAGCGACAACTGACGATCAAGCAAGGGCCGAGGGGGCGTATCCTCGCATTTGGCAGCAGCGCCAGCCACCGGCACGCACGACGAGTGAAATCTGCTCTGTATATTTACAGGTTGGTCGTCTTTACTTATAGGGATTAGATTTCTGTTTTGTTTCCGACCCTGCCGCTGCTTCCACGAGTACATTGTTTAGCTTGAAGTGTATTTTGACTTTGCACCGCTCGACATGTCGAGATGTTGCACTTGCCGCTCGCTTGTGCCTGAAAATGTGCCCTCTGTCAGCTGCTGTGAATGTAAGTTTAATTTTCATTTTGGCGACTGTTCTGGTATAACCGAAGAAGCGTGGCAAACAAAACGTGTAAAAAAAACTGGAAGTGCAATACATGCAAACATGGCCACATTATGGAAGATGGAAGTGAGAAGCTTAGTGCAGAAAAGGAAGTGTTAACACGTTTGCTCAAAATTGAAGCTAAACTTGACGGTCTCCTAACTTTGCCCAAAATAATTGATGATCTAGAAGCCTCTGTGCAGCTAATCTCAGACAAGTTTGACGAATTTCAAAACCGGCTGACTGATCAAGAAAAAAACAGCAAAGAACTTTGCCAGCGTGTAGACAAACTTGAGAGGGTGGACTCGGCAAATGAAATTGCTCACCTAAAGCGTGAAGTCGAAAGCTTAGAGTGGCGAAGCCGCCGCTTAAATCTTGAAATACATGGTGTCTCTGAGTCCGATGATGAGGACCTACTAGAAAAGATAAACGAAGTGGCTACCAAACTGAATGTACCGCATGTAACGAGGAAGGATATAGCTGCCGTGCATAGGCTACCTGCGAAGGCCGACAAAACGCCAGCTATTATCACACGCTTTTTGAAGCAAGAGGACCGTGACTCATGGCTGGCAAACAGACATTTGCTACAAAAAGAGAAAAGCTTGTTTATCTGCGCAAATATCACGCGACTCACCCGCACACTGCTAACCTCGACAAAAGAATGGGCAAAAAGAATGGTTACGCATACGTTTGGCATGCTAACGGAAAAGTTCTGCTGCGGAAGCAGACCGGCGACCCCGCTCTCGTCATTCGCAGTGAGCAAGATCTTATCAACTTGCAGTAACGTGCTCTTGTAACACCCCACAATGTGGGCGTTTCTTTGTGTTATTTAGTGCAAAATGATGCACTCAAGTTTTGTCCTTCCTTGTGAACTTGCTTTCTCAAAAAAGACACACTTTCTTTGTTTCATCTCAACGCTAGAAGCTTGAAAAGTAAACTTCATGAGGTAGATTTATTCCTAAATGACCTTAACCATACTTTTGACATTCTTTGCTTCACTGAAACGTGGTTTTCCTCTGATGATGAGTGTGCTTTTCTTGATGGTTACGACTGCATATCCGTATGTCGCGCTTTCAAACGTGGTGGTGGTACTGCGATGTATTTTCGCTCAGATTTCAAGTACAATGCACTCACAGAGTATAATATTGTAAATGAAAACATTGAATGTGTCGTTGTACAACTTCATGACATCCTGCTAGGAGTGTTTTATCGCCCGCCATCTGGATCCTTGAACCATTTCTTGAACTCTATGGAAGAACTGTTTGAACTAAGTCTTGAGTTAAAACTACAGTGTGCTTTTGTTGGCGATTTTAATCTAAATGTTTCATCAGATACCTCCGGCTATTCGCGCCTGCAAGAGCTGTTTGTGTCATACGCGTGCTGTAACATAATAGAAATGCCAACTAGGATTACTCCTACCTCTCAAAGTACTTTAGACCTTTGTATTACAAGCTTTCCCCCTGACGTCGTCAAATCGGGTGTATTGATGTGCGATTTAAGTGACCATTTGCCAATCTACTGCATTTTACCTCACAAAAGGCCTAATTCAAATAAGCAACCAGTTTTTATCCGCCATTACTCTGAAAAAAATATCAGCAATTTCAAATATATTCTCTCAAATCAAAGGTGGGACACCATTTTAAAGGAAACAGATGCAAACAAAGCGTACGAGGCTTTTCTTTCCTGCTTTATGGCTGCATACGAGAAGTGTTTTCCCCTCGAGCCATGGGTAAAACGAAAAAAGATAAGGAAGCCTTGTGTCACTCATGAACTGCATATGAGAATCAAACAAAAAAACAGGCTGTTTGAAAAATTCCTGAGTACCTAGCATGAAAACGACTTCACACTGTTTAAAAAAGTTCGAAACAAATTAAATACAGATATTAGAAATTCAAGATTTGAATACTACATAGCTAAGTTTGCAGACATTACGGGTAACTCACGGCTAATGTGGCAAACCGTGAGGGAGGTACTCTCGAAAACCATCCAGCAGAAAAAGGTTCCGTATCAAAACGATGCTATGACTGACAGTGAAGTCGCAAATTTATTTAATGACCATTTCATTGCAGTCGGATCATGCGATGAGAAATCAGCTAATTTACCGTGTGAGCAGTTCATTGTATCAAACGCCGCAAACACATTGTTTTTAGCACCCACCGACGAACGGGAAGTGCTGGATATTATTCTGGCACTAAAAAATAGCTGTGCTCCAGGAGCAGACGAAATTAAACCGAAACCTCTAAAGGCTGTAGGTGAAATAATCAGTTGTCCACTCTCTCACATTTGCAACATTATTTTATCTACGAGCGTTTTTCCGCAGAAAATGAAACTGGCCAAAGTGACTGTTGTGCACAAGGGTGGCCCCGCGAACGAACTAACAAATTATAGGCCCATATCAGTATTACCAGTATTTGCAAAGGTAGCCGAACAGGTTATAAACAAAAGATTCGTCCCATTTCTCACCGCGCAAAATATTATAGCCGATGAGCAATTTGGCTTTAGGAAAGATAGATCAGCCGAAACCGCACTCCTTGGGATAAAAGAAAAAATTCTAAACAACATTGAAGAAAAGGCACACACCCTGGGAATTTTCCTCGACTTCAGAAAGGCATTTGACTGCGTTCAGCACGATGTTCTAATAAGATAAGCTTCCATTTTACGGATTCCGCGGCGTGTCGTTGACCTTAATTGAGAACTATTTAACGTCAAGAGAGCAATTTACTGTCATAAATTCTGCAGCCTCACATGCAAAAACAATAAAATATGGTGTGCCTCAGGGATGTATTTTCGGACCTGTACTCTTTATTTTATACCTGAATGATGTTGTGAATATACCAGGCAGCGAAAACCTAGTGTTGTACGCTGATGACACAAATGTCTTTTTCTCAGGTGTTGACCCCTACGCGCTCGAAAGAAAGGCTAACTATTGGTTGACTGGTTTGAATACATGGTTAAAACTAAACAGGATGCAATTAAATGCTAGTAAGACCAAATACATTCTCTTCAGGGAAAAAGGTGTAAAAGCTCCTGACACACATACAAACTATGTCTCAAAATATTACGCCAGTACAAACTAGACAAAATAACCTTCGAAACCACCTATCACACTAAACTTAGCACATACGAACTTTGAAAACGATGTATGGAAACACCTCGTGTACGCACAAATTATGGTTTTCAGAGGTTAGGATGGCAAATTCCTGACTTAATTAACCAATACCTCATTATTCTGGATACTGCATGCAATACCCCCTCTATACGTAAATACAAAATGTTAAAGCAATGCTCATAAATGAACCTTAAAGATAAAAACTTAACGTATACCTATCACTAGTGTATGTTTTGTAAATATTGCTCTGGTCGAATTCTGGTTAATGTTTGCTGTGTGTGTTTTGTAAAGCCAGTGTTTTGTAAAGATGCCTTAATATATTGTGTAAAAATACTGAAAGTGTGTTCTATTATGTGATGCTCTTCTTGATTTTGTGTAGCCAGTGGTGCCGCCTGTCATCCGGGTGGCGTGGCCTCGTCAGGCAATGTATGCCTTTTGCCACGTCACCCTGGACAACCTCTTCGCTGTATGAAATAAATTCTGAATGAATGAATGAATGAATGAAAATGACATCCATGATCCTATCCTATAACTTCGCCGCGGCGACGGCAGTGGTGGCTGAGTTACGCAACGCTGCAGCACTTTCGTGCTTCTTTACTGCAGGTACCATGTGGGGAAAGCTGCAAGCCGGACCCACCACCGGTACAGCTTTTCGCACGTGCTCGAAAGCAACTGGACCTAGTGCGATATCAGCAGTCATAAGGATGCGCGGCCGTCAGCGATTCCTACCAACTGCATTGGAGGCGGAAACGTGGCAGCTTCACAGCTACGAAAGAAGACATCCATGGTCCTATCGTTAAACTTGGCAGCTGCGAGGGCAGGTGGCTTTTTCCGCAACGCTGAGAACTTTCCTGCTACATCACTGCAGATAGCTCGTGTAGAAAGCTGCAAGCCAGACACACCACCGGTAAAGCTGTTCGCACGTGCTCGCAAGCAACTGGACGTGATGAGATATCAACAGTCATCAGAGGGCGTGGCCGACAGCGATTCCTACAAACTGCATTGTAGGCGGAAACGTCACAGCTTCGCAGCTACACAAAAAGTAATTCATGGTCCTATCGTTTAAAATGGCAGCGGAGAGGGTAGGTGGCTTCTTACGCAACGCTCAGAACGTTCCTGCTTCTTCACTGAAGATATCCCGTGTGGAAAACTGCAAGCCGGACCCACCACCGGCAAAGCTGTTCGCAAGTGCTCGCAAACAACTGGACCTGGTGCGATATCAGCTGTCATCAGGGGGCGCAGCCGTCAGCGATTCCTACCAACTGCATTGTATTCAGAAACGTCACAGCTACGAAAGAAGTTATCCATGGTCCTATCGTTTACTTTCGCAGCGGGGAGGGCAGGTGGTTTAGTTACGCAACGCTGAGAACTTTCCTGCTTCTTCACTGCAGATATCCTTAGTGGAAAGCTGCATGCCGATCCCACCACCGGTGAAGCTGTTCGCACGTGCTCGCAAGCAACTGGACCTAATGCTATATCAGCAGTCATCAGGGGGCGCGGCTGCCAGCGATGCGTACCAACTGCATTGTAGGCGGAAACATCACAGCTTCGCAGCTACAAAAGAAGTCATCCATGGTCCTATCGTTTAATTTGGCAGCGGCGAGGGCAGGAGGCTTTTTACGCAACGCTGAGAACGTTCCTGTTTCTTCAATGCAGATAGCCTGTGTGGAAAGCTGCATGCCGGACCCACCACCGGTAAAGCTGTTCGCACGTGCTCGCAAGCAACTGGACCTGATGTGGTATCAGCAGTCATCAGAAGGCGCGGCCGTCAGCAATTCCTACCAACTGCATTGTAGGCGCAAATGTCACAGCTACAGAAAAAGACTTCCATGGTCCTATCGTTTAGTTTGTCATTGGCGAGGGCAGGTTGCTTAGTTACACAACGCTGAGAACTTTCCGGATTCTTCACTGCAGATAGCCTGTGTAGAAAGCTGCAAGCCGGACCCACCACCGGTGAAGCTCTTCGCACGTACACGCAAGCAACTGGACCTGGTGCGATATCCGCAGATATCAGGGGGCGCGGCCGTCAGCGATTCCTACCGTCTGCATTGAAGGCGGAAACTTCACATGTTCACTATACGAAAGAAGACATCCATGGTCCTATCGTTTAACTTGGCAGCGCCGAGGGCAGGCGGCTTTTTACGCAACGCTGAGAACTTTACTGCTTCTTCACTGCAGGTAGCCCGTGTGGAAAGCTGCAAGCCGGACCTACTGCCGGTAAAGCTGTTCGCACGTGCTCGCAAGACTGGTCATGGTGCGATATCAGCAGTCATCAGGGGGCGCGGCCGTCAGCGATTCCTACCGACTGCATTGTAGGCGGAAAGGTCACAGCTTCACAGCTAAAAAAGAAGACATCACTGGTCCTATCGTTTAATTTGGAAGCGGCGACGTCACTGTTGGCTTAGTTACGCAACGCTGAAATCTTTCCTCCTTCACTGCAGATAGCCCTTGTGGATATCCGCACGCCGGACCCACCACTGGTAAAGCTGTTCGCACGTGCTCACAAGCAACTGGACCCGGTGCGATATCAGCAGTCATCAGGGGGCGCGGCCGTCAGCGATTCCTACCGTCTGCATTAGAGGCTGAAAGATCACAGCTTCACAGCTACGAAAGAAGAAATCCATGGTCCTATCGTTAAACTTGGCAGCGGCGAGGGCAAGTGGCTTTTTACGCAGCGCTGAGAACATTCCTGCTTCTTCACTGCAGGTAGACCGTGTGCAAAGCTGCAAGCCGGACCCACTACCGGTAACGCTGTTCGCACGACCTCGCAAGACTGGACATGGTGCGATATATGCAGTCATCAGGGGGCGCGGCCGTCAGCGATTCCTACCTACTGAGTGGTAGGCGGAAACGTCACAGCTTCAAAGCTACGAAAAAAGACATCGATGGTCCTATCGTTAAATATGGCAGCGGCGAGAGCAGGTGGCTTTTTACGCAACGCTGAGAAATTTCCTGCTTCCGCACTGCAGGTTGCCCGTGTGGAAAGCTGCAAGCCGGACCCACCACCGATAAAGCTGTTCGCACGTGCTCGCAAGCAACTGGACCTGATGAGATATCAGCAGTCATCAGAGGTTGCGGCCGTCAGCGATTCCTACCAACTGCATTCTAGGCGAAAATGTTACAGCTTCACAGCTACGAAAGAAGACATCGATGGTCCTATCCTTTAACTTGGCAGCGGCTAGGGAGGTGGCTTTTTACGCAACGCTGAGAACGTTCCTGCTTCTTCGCTACAGATAGCCTGTGTGGAAAGCTGCAAGCCGCACTTACCAGCGGTAAAGCTGTTCGCACGTGCTCGCAAGCAACTGGACCTGGTGCGATATCAGCAGTCATCAGGGGGCGCGGCCGCCAGCGATTCCGACGAACTGCATTGTAGGCGGAAATGTCACAGCTACAGAAAAAGACTTCCATGCTCCTATCGTTTACCTTGACATTGGCGAGGGCAGGTGGCTTAGTTACGCAACGCTGAGAACTTTCCTGCTTCTTCACTGCAGATAGCCTGTGTGGAAAGCTGCAAGCCGGATCCACCACCGGTGCAGCTGTTCGCACGTGCTCGCAAGCAACTGGACGTGATGAGATATCAGCAGTCACCAGAGGGTGCGGCCGTCAGCGATTCCTACCAACTGCATTGTAGGCGAAAATGTCACAGCTACAGAAAGACTTCCATGGTCCAATCGCTTAACTTGGCAGCGGCGAGGGCAGGTGGCTTTGTTACGCAACGCTGAGAACTTTCCTGCTTATTCACTGTAGATAGCCTGCCTGGAAAGCTGCAAGCCGGACCCACCACCGGTGAAGCTGTTCATAGGTGCTCGCAAGCAACTGGACGTGGTGAGATATCAACAGTCATCAGAGGGCGCGGCCGTCAGGGATTCCTACCAACTGCATTGTAGGCCGAAACGTCACAGCTTCGCAGCTACACAAAAAGTCATTCATGGTCCTATCGTTTAACTTGGCAGCGGCGAGGGTAGGTGGCTTCTTACGAAACGCTCAGAACGTTCCTGCTTCTTCACTGCAGATATCCCGTGTGGAAAACTGCAAGCCGGACCCACCACCGGTAAAGCTGTTCGCACATGCTCGCAAACAACTGGACCTAGTGCGATATCAGCTGTCATCAGGGGGCGCGGCCGTCAGCGATTCCTTCCAACTGCATTGTATTCGGAAACGTCACAGCTACGAAATAAGTTGGTCCTATCGTTTAACTTCGCAACGGCGAAGGCAGGTGGCTTAGTTACGCAACGCTGAGAACTTTCCTGCTTCTTTACTGCAGATATCCTGAGTGCAAAGCTGCATGCAGAACCCACCACCGCTGAAGCTGTTCGCACGTGCTCGCAAGCAACTGGACCTAATGCTATATCAGCTGTCATCAGGGGGCGCGGCCGTCAGCGATTCCTACAATCGGCATTGTAGGCGGAAACGTTACAGCTTCCCTGTACGAAAGAAGACATCCATGGTCCTATCGTTTAACTTGGCAGCGCCGAGGGCAGGCGGCTTTTTACGCAACGCTGAGAACTTTCCTGCTTCTTCACTGCAGGTAGCCCGTGTGGAAAGCTGCAAGCCGGACCCACTACCGGTAAAGCTGTTCGCACGTGCTCGCAAGACTGGACATGGTGCGATATCAGCACTCATCAGGGGGCGCGGCCGTCAGAGATTCCTACCAACTGAGTGGCAGGCGGAAACGTCACAGCTTCAAAGCTACGAAAAAAGACATCGATGGTCCTATCGTTAAATATGGCAGCGGCGAGAGCAGGTGGCTTTTTACGCAACGCTGAGAACTTTGCTGCTTCTTCACTGCAGGTAGCCTGTGTGGAAAGCTGCAAGCCGGACCCACCACCGGTAAAACTGTTCGCACGTGCTCGCAAGCAACTGGACATGGTGGGATTGAGCAGTCATTAGGGGGCGCTGCCGTCAGCGATTCCTACCAACTGTGTTGTAGGCGGAAACGTCACAGCTACAGAAGACACCCATGGTCCTATCGTATAACTTGGCAGCGGCAATATCAGTGGTGGCTGAGTCACGGAACGACACTATGGTGAGCACTTTCCAGCTTCTTTACTGCGAATAGCCTGTGGGGAAAGCTGCAAGCCGGACCCACCACCTGTACAGCTGTTCGCACGTGCTCGCAAGCAACTCGACCTTGTGCGATATAAGCAGTCATCAGGGGGCGCGGCCATGAGCAATTCCTACCAACTGCATTGTAGGCGGAAGCGTCACAGCTTCGCCGCTACAAAAGAAGTCGTCCATGGACCTATCGTTTAACATAGCAGCGGCGAGGGCAGGTGGCTTAGTTACACAACGGCGTGAACTTTCCTGCTTCTTGACTGCAGAAAGCCCGTGTGGAAAGCTGCAAGCAAGACCCACCACCGGTAAAGCGGTTCGCACGTGCTCGCAAGCAACTGGACCTGGTGCGATATAAGCAGTCATCAGGGGGTGCTGCCGTCAGCGATTCCTACCGACTGCATTGTAGGCGGAAAGGTCACATCTTCACAGCTAAAAAAGAACACATCCCTGGTCCTATCGTTTAACTTGGAAGCGGTGACGGCGCTGTTGGCTTAGTTACGCAACCCTGAAAACTTTCCTCCTTCATTGCAGATAGCCCGTGTGGAAATCCGCACGCCAGACCCACCACTGGTAAAGCTGTTCGCACGTGCTCACAAGCAACTGGACCTGGTGCGATATCAGCAGTCATCAGGGGGCGCGGCCGTCAGCGATTCCTACCGTCTGCATTGTAGGCTGAAAGATCACAGCTTCACAGCTACGAAAGAAGAAATCCATTGTCCTATTGTTAAACTTGGCAGCGGCGATGGCAGGTGGCTTTTTACGCAACGCTGAGAACTTTCGTGCTTCTTCACTGCAGGTAGCCCGTGTGGAACGCTGCAAGCCGGACCCACTACCGGTAAAGCTGTTCGCACGTGGTCGCAAGACTGGACATGGTGCGATATCAGCAGTCATCAGGGGGCGCGGCCGCCAGCGATGCCTACCAACTGGATTGTAGGGGGAAACATCACAGCTTCGCAGCTACAAAAGAAGTCATCCATGGTCCTATCGTTTAATTTGGCAGCGGCGAGGGCAGGAGGCTTAGTTACACAACGCTGAGAACTTTCCTGCTTCTTCACTGCAGATGGCCTGTGTGGAAAGCTGCAAGCCGGACGCACCACCGGTAAAGCTGTTCGCACGTGCTCGCAAGCAACTGGACCTGATGAGACATCAGCAGTCATCAGAAGGCGCGGCCGTCAGCGATTCCTACCGACTGCATTGTAGGCGAAAACGTCACAGCTACAGAAAAAGACTTCCATGGTGCTATCGTTTAGTTTGTGATTGGCGAGGGCAGGTTGCTTAGTTACGCAACGCTGAGAACTTTCCTGATTCTTCACTGCAGATAGCCTGTGTAGAAAGCTGCAAGCCGGACCCACCACCGGTGAAGCTCTTCGCACGTACACGCAAGCAACTGGACCTGGTGCGATATCAGCAGTCATCAGGGGGCGCGGCCGTCAGCGATTCCTACCAACTGCATTGTAGGTGGAAGCGTCACAGCTTCACAGCTACGAAAGAAGACATCCATGGTCCTATCGTTTAACTTGGCAGCGGCGACGGCAGTGGTTGCTTAGTTACGCAACGCTGAGAACTTTCCTGCTTATTCACTGCAGATAGCCCGTGTGGAAAGCTGCTAGCCGGACCCACCACCAGTAAAGCTGCTCGCACGTGCTCGCAAGAAACTGGACCTGATGAGATATCAGCAGTCATCAGAGGTTGCGGCCGTCAGCGATTCCTACCAACTGCATTCTAGGCGAAAATGTCACAGCTTCACAGCTACGAAAGAAGACATCGATGGTCCTATCCTTTAATTTGGCAGTGGTGAGGGAGGTGGCTTTTTACGCAACGCTGAGAACGTTCCTGCTTCTTCACTACAGATAACCTGTGTGGAAAGCTGCAAGCCGCACTTACCCGCGGTAAAGCTGTTCTCACGTGCTCGCAAGCAACTGGACCTGGTGCGATATCAGCAGTCATCAGGGGGCGCGGCCGTCAGCGATTCCTACGAACTGCATTTTAGGCGGAAATGTCACAGCTACAGAAAAAGACTTCCATGGTCCTATCGTTTACCTTGTCATTTGCGAGGGCAGGTTGCTTAGTTACGCAACGCTGAGAACTTTCCTGCTTCTTCACTGGAGATAGCCTGTGTGGAAAGCTGCAAGCCGGACCCAATACCGGTGAAGCTCTTCGCACGTGCTCGCAAGCAACTGGACCTGGTGAGATATCAGCAGTCATCAGAGGGCGCGGCCGTCAGCGATTCCTACAATCTGCATTGTAGGCGGAAACGTCACAGCTTCACTGCTACGAAAGAAGACATCAATGGTCCTATCGTTTAGCTAGGCAGCGCCGAGGGCAGGCGGCTTTTTACTCAACGCTGAGAACTTTCCTGCGTCTTCACTGTAGAAAGCCCGTGTGGAAAGCTGAAAGCCAGACCCACCACCGGTAAAGCGGTTCGCACGTGCTCGCAAGCAACTGGACCTAGTGCGATATAAGCAGTCATCATGGGGCGCGGCCATCAGTGATTCCTACCGACTGCATTGTGGGCGGAAATGTCACAGCTATAGGAAAAGACTTCCATGGTCCTATCGATTAACTCGGGAGCGGCGACGGCAGTGGTGGCTTAGTTACACAACGCCGAGAACTTTCCTGCTTCTTCACTGCAGAAAGCCCGTGTGGAAAGCTGCAAGCCGGACCCTCCACCGGTAAAGCTGTTCGCACGTGCTCGCAAGCAACTGGACCTGATGAGATATCAGCAGTCATCAGAAGGCGCGGCCGTCAGCGATTGCTACCAACTGCATTGTGGGCGGAAATGTCACAGCTATAGAAAAAGACTTCCATGGTCCTATCGATTAACTCGGCAGCGGCGACGGCAGTGGGGCTTAGTTACACAGCGCCGAGAACTTTCCTGCTTCTTCACTGCAGAAAGCCCGTGTGGAAAGCTGCAAGCCGGACCCTCCACCGGTAAAGCTGTTCGCACGTGCTCGCAAGGAATTGGACCTGTCGAGATATCAGCAGTCATCAGAAGGCGCGGCCGTCAGCGATTCCTACCAACAGCATTGTAGGCAGAAGCGTCACAGCTTCGCAGCTACAAAAGAAGTCATCCATGGTCCTATCGTTTAACTTGGCAGCGGCGAGAAAAGGTGGCTTAGTTACACAACGCTGAGCACTTTCCTGCTTCTTCACTGCAGGTAGCCCGTGTGGAAAGCTGCAAGCCGGACCCACCACCGGTGAAGCTCTTCGCACGTGCTCGCAAGCAACTGGACCTGGTGAGATATCAGCAGTCATCAGAGGGCGCGGCCGTCAGCGATTTCTACAATCTGCATTGTAGTCGGAAACGTCACAGCTTCACTGCTACGAAAGAAGACATCCATGGTCCTATCGTTAAACTTGGCAGCGGTGAGGGCAGGTGGCTTTTGACGCAACGCCGAGAACTTTCCTGCTTCTTCACTGCAGACAGCTCGTGTATAAAGCTGCAAGCCAGACACACCACCGGTAAAGCTGTTCGCACGTGCTCGGAAGCAACTGGACGTGATGAGATATCAGAAGTCATCAGAGGGCGCAACCGACAGCGATTCCTACCAACTGCATTGTAGGCCGAAACGCCACAGCTTCGCAGCTACACAAAAAGACATTCATGGTCCTATCGTTTAACTTGGCAGCGGCGAGGGTAGGCGGCTTCTTACGCAACGCTGACAACTTTCCTGCTTCTTTACTGCAGATATCCTGAGTGCAAAGCTGCATGCAGAACGCACCACCGGTGAAGCTGTTCACACGTGCTCGCAAGTAACTTGACCTAATGCTATATAAGCAGTCATCAGGGGGCGCGGCCGCCAGCGATTCCTACCGTCTGCATTGTAGGCTGAAACATCACAGATTCACAGCTACGAAAGAAGAAATCCATGGTCCTATCGTTAAACGTGGCAGCGGTGAGGGCAGGTGGCTTTTTACGCAACGCTGAGAACTTTCCTGCTTCTTCACTGCAGATAGCCCGTGTGGAAAGCTGCAAGCCGGACCCACCACCGGTAAAGCGGTTCGCACGTGCTCGCAAGCAACTGGGCCTGGTGCGATATAAGCAGTCATCAGGGGGCGCGGCCATCAGCGATTCCTACCGACTGCGTTGTAGGCGGAAACGTCACAGCTATAGAAAAAGACTTCCATGGTCCTATCGATTAACTCGGCAGCGGCGACGGCAGTGGTGGCTTAGTTACACAACGCCGAGAACTTTCCTGCTTCTTCACTGCAGAAAGCCCGTGTGGAAAGCTGCAAGCCGGACCCACCACCGGAAAAGCTGTTCGCACGTGCTCGCAACCAACTGGACCTGATGAGATATCAGCAGTCATCAGAAGGCGCGGCCGTCAGCGATTCCTACCAACTGCATTGTAGGCGGAAACGTCACAGCTACAGAAGACATCCATGATCCTATCCTATAACTTGGCAGCCGCGACGGCAGTGGTGGCTGAGTTACGCAACGCTGCAGCACTTTCGTGCTTTTTTACTGCAGATAGCATGTGGGAAAAGCTGCAAGCTGGACCCTCCACCGGTACAGCTTTTCGCACGTGCTCGCAGGCGACTGTACCTGATGAGATATCAGCAGTCATCAGAAGGCGCGTCCTTCAGCGATTCCTACCAACTGCATTGTAGGCGGAAACGTCACAGCTACAGAAAGACTTCCATGGTCCTATCGTTTAGCTTGTCATTGGCGAGGGCAGGTTGCTTAGTTACGCAACGCTGAGAACTGTCCTGCTTCTTCACTGCAGATAGCCTGTGTGGAAAGCTGCAAGCCGGACCCACCACCGGTGAAGCTTTTCGCACGTGCTCGCAAGCAACTGGACCTTGTGCGTTATAAGCAGTCATCAGGGGGCGCGGCCATGAGCAATTCCTACCAACTGCATTGTAGGCAGAAGCGTCATAGCTTCACAGCTACGAAAGAAGACATCAATGGTCCTATCGTTTAACTTGGCAGCGGCGACGGCAGTGGTGGCTTAGTTACGCAACGCTGAGAACTATCCTGCTTCTTCACTGCAGATAGCCCGTGTGGAAAGCTGCAAGCCGGACCCACAACCGGTAAAGCTGTTCGCACGTGCTCGCAAGTAACTTGGCCTGATGAGACATCAGCAGTCATCTGTGATCGCCGCCGTCAGCAATTCCTACCAACTGCATTGTAGGCGGAAGCGTCACAGCTTCGCCGCTACAAAAGAAGTCGTCCATGGACCTATCGTTTAACATAGCAGCGGCGAGGGCAGGTGGCTTAGTCACACAAAGACGTGAACTTACCTGCTTCTTCACTGCAGAAAGCCCGTGTGGAAAGCTGCAAGCCAGACCCACCACCGGTAATGCGGTTCGCACGTGCTCGCAAGCAACTGGGCCTGGTGCGATATAAGCATTCATCAGGGGGCGCGGCCATCAGCGATTCCTACCGACTGCGTTGTAGGCGGAAACGTCACAGCTATGGAAAAAGACTTCCATGGTCCTATCGATTAACTCGGCAGCGGCGACGGCAGTGGTGGCTTAGTTACACAACGCCGAGAACTTTCCTGCTTCTTCATTGCAGAAAGCCCGTGTGGAAAGCTGCAAGCCGGACCCACCACCGGAAAAGCTGTTCGCACGTGCTCGCAACCAACTGGACCTGATGAGATATCAGCAGTCATCAGAAGGCGCGGCCGTCAGCGATTCCTACCAACTGCATTGTAGGCGGAAGCGTCACAGCTTCGCAGCTACAAAAGAAGTCATCCATTGACCTATCATTTAACTTGGCAGCGTCGAGGGAAGGTGGCTTAGTTTCACAACGCTGAGCACTTTCCTGTTTCTTCACTGCACATAGACCGTGTGGAAAGCTGCAAGCCGGACCCACCACCGGTAAAGCTGTTCGCACGTGCTTGCAATGAACTGGACCTGGTGCGATATAAGCAGTCATCAGGGGGCGCGGCCGTCAGCGATTCCTACCGAGTGCACTGTAGGCAGAAACGTCACATTTTCACAGCTACGAAACAAGACATCCATGGTCCTATCGTTTAACTTGGCAGCGGCGATGGCAGTGGTGGCTTAGTTACGCAACGCTGAGAACCTTCCTACTTCTTCACTGTAGATAGCGTGAGTGGAAGTCTGAAAGCCGCACCCACCACCGATAAAGCTGTTCGCACGTGCTCGCAACCTGTACCAGGTGCGATATCAGCAGTCATTAGTGTGCGCGGCCGTGAGCGATTCCTACCAATTGATTTGTAGGCGGAAACGTCACAGCTACAGAAGAAGACATCCCTGATCCTATCCTATAACTTGGCTGCGGCGACGGCAGTGGTGGCTGAGTTACGCAATGCTGCAGCACTTTCGTGCTTTTTTACTGCAGATAGCATGTGGGAAAAGCTGCAAGCTGGACCCACCACCGGTACAGCTTTTCGCACGTGCTCGCAAGCGACTGTACCTGATGAGATATCAGCAGTCATCAGAAGGCGCGTCCGTCAGCGATTCCTACCAACTGCATTGTAGGCGGAAACGTCACAGCTACAGAAAGACTTCCATGGTCGTATCGTTTAGCTTGTCATTGGCGAGGGCAGGTTGCTTAGTTACGCAACGCTGAGAACTTTCCTGCTTCTTCACTGCAGATGGCCTGCGTGGAAAGCTGCAAGCCGATCCCACCACTGGTGAAGCTCTTCGCACGTCACCGCAAGCAACTGGACCTGGTGCGATATCAGCAGTCATCAGGGTGCGCGGCCGTCAGCGATTCCTACCAATTGATTTGTAGGCGGAAACGTCACAGCTACAGAAGAAGACATCCATGATCCTATCCTATAACTTGGCAGCGGCGACGGCAGTGGTGGCTGAGTTACGCAACGCTGCAGCACTTTCGTGCTTCTTTACTGCAGATAGCATGTGGGGAAAGCTGCAAGCCGAACCCACCACCAGTAAAGCTAATTGCACGTGCTCGCAAGAAACTGGGCCTGCTGCGATATCAGCAGACATCAGGGGGTGCTGCCGTCGGCGATTCCTACCGACTGCATTGTAGGCGGAACGGTCACAGCTTCACAGATACGAAAGAAGACATCCTTGGTCCTTTCGTTTAACTTGGAAGCGGCGACGGCAATGTTGGCTTAGTTACGCAACGCTGAAAACTTTCCTCCTTCACTGCAGATCGCCCGTGTGGAAATCCGCAAGCCGGACCCACCACTGGTAAAGCTGTTCGCACGTGCTCGCAAGCAACTAGACCTGGTGCGATATCAGCAGTCATCAGGGGGCGCGGCCGTCAGCGATTCCTACCGTCTGCATTGTAGGCGGAAACATCACAGCTTCACAGCTACGAAAGAAGAAATCCAAGGTTCTATCGTTTAACTTGGCAGCGGCGAGGGAGGTGGCTTTTTAAGCAACGCTGAGAACGTTCCTGCTTCTTCAATGCAGATAGCCTTTGTGGAAAGCTGCAAGCCGAACCCACCGCCAGTAAAGCTGCTCGCACGTGCTCGCAAGAAACTGGACCTGCTGCGATATCAACAGTCACCACGGGGTGCTGCCGTCAACGATTCCTACCGGCTGCTTTTTAGGCGGAAAGGTCACAGCTTCACAGCTACGAAAGAAGACATCCATAGTACTATCGTTTAACTTGGAAGCGGCGACGGCAGTGTTGGCTTAGTTACGCAACGCTGAAAACTCTTCTCCTTCTCTGCAGATAGCCCGTGTGGAAATCCGCAAGCCGGACCCACCACTGGTAAAGCTGTTCGCACGTGCTCGCAAGCAACTGGACCTGGTGCGATATCAGCAGTCATCACGGGGCGCGGCCGTCAGCGATTCCTACGAACTGCATTGTAGGTAGAAATGTCACAGCGACAGAAAAAGACTTCCATGGTCCTATCGTTTAAGTTGGCATTATTGGCGAGGGCAGGATGCTTAGTTACGCAACGCTGAGAACTTTCCAGATTCTTCACTGCAGGTACCTGTGTGGAAAGCTGAAAGCCGGACCCACCACTGGTTAAGCTGTTCGCATGTGCTCGCAAGCAACTGGACCTGGTGCGATATCAGCAGTCATCAGGGGGCGCGGCCGTCAGCGATGCCTACCGTCTGCGTTGTAGGCGGAAACATCAGAGCTTCACAGCTACGAAAGAAGACATCCATGTTCCTATCGTTTAACTTGGCAGCGGTGAGGGAAGGTGGCTTTTCACGCAACGCTGAGAACTATCCTGCTTCTTCAATACAGATAGCCTGTGTGGATAGCTGCAAGCCGGACCCACCAGCGGTAAAGCTGTTCGCACGTGCTCGCAAGCAACTGGACCTGGTGCGATATCAGCAGACATCAGAGGGTGCTGCCGTCAGCGATTCCTACCGACTGCATTGTAGGCAGAAAGGTCACAGCTTCGCAGCTTCGAAAGAAGACATCCCTGGTCCTATCGTTAAACTTGGAAGCGGCGACGACAATGTTGGCTTATTTGCGCAACGCTGAAAACTTTCCTCCTTCACTGCAGATAGCCCGTGTGGAAATCCGCAAGCCGGAACCGCCACTGGTAAAGCTGTTCGCACGTGCTCGCAAGAAACTGGACCTGGTGCGATATCAGCAGTCATCAGAGGGTGCGGCCGTCAGCGATTCCTACCGTGTGCATTGTAGGCTGAAACATCACAGCTTCACATCTACGAAAGAAGAAATCCATGATTCTATCGTTTAACTAGGCAGCGGCGAGGGAGGTGGCTGTTTACGCAACACTGGAAACGTTCCTGCTTCTTCACTACAGATAGCCTGTCTGGAAAGCAGCTAGCCGGACCCACCACCAGTGAAGCTGTTCCGACGTGCTCGCAAGCAACTGAACCTGGTTACATATCAGCAGTCATCAGGGGGCGCGGCCGTCAGCGATTCCTACCAACTGCATTGTAGGCGAAAGTGTCCCAGCTACAGAAAGACTTCCAAGGTCCAATCGCTTAACTTGGCAGCGGCGATGGCAGGTGGCTTTGTTACGCAACGCTGAGAACTTTCCTGCTTCTTCACTGCAGGTTGCCTGCCTGGAAAGCTGCAAACCGGACCCACCGCCGGTGAAGCTGTTCATACGTGCTCGCAAGCAACTGGGCCTGGTGAGATATCAGCAGTTAGCGATTCATACCAACTGCATTGTAGGCGCAAACGTAACAGCTACGAAAGAAGACTTCCATGGTCCTATCGTTTAGCTTGTCATTGGCGAGGGCAGGTTGCTTAGTTACGCAACGCTGAGAACTTTCCTGCTTCTTCACCGCAGATAGCCTGTGTGGAAAGCTGAAAGCCTTACCTGGTACCTGGTAACTGTACCTGGTGCGATATCAGCAGTCATTAGGGTGCGCGGCCGTCAGCGATTCCTACCAATTGCGTTGCAGGCGGAAACCTCACAGCTACAGAAGAAGCAATCCATGATCCTATCCTATAACTTGGCAGCGGCGACGGCACCGTAATATGCAGACAGACACCCTCTTTCTTGATTTCGCCAAAGCTTTTGACAAGGTTCCCCACCGCCGGCTATTACTAAAACTCTCAAAGCTGAACCTACCCCCTAATACTCTCAAATGGATTGAAGAATTCCTAACTAACCGTTCTCAGTCAGTCTATCTTAACGGCCATCTGTCTACATCTCTCCCGGTTACTTCAGGGGTCCCACAAGGTTCTGTCCTCGGTCCCCTCCTATTCTTAATATATATTAACGACTTGCCCCTGCATGTTTCCTGTAGTATTCGAATTTTCGCAGATGATTGTGTTATTTACCGCACCATTAATAACTGTCACGATCAATACACTCTTCAGACAGAGCTTAACAGCGTACTAAATTGGTGTGATAACTGGCTAATGTCCCTCAATCCTACTAAATGTAAACTCATGTCCTTCACTCGTCGTCACAATCCATATCTCTTTCATTATTCAATTTCTAACACACAGATTGAGCAAGTACAATCATATAAATATCTAGGAGTCACCCTCTCTTATAATCTATCATGGCAGGTTCATATTGGTAACATCATTTCAGCATCAAACAAAACACTCGGTTTTCTAAAACGTCACCTTCGTCTTGCCCCACCAAATGTTAAATTGCTCGCGTATAAATCACTTATAAGACCCAAATTAGAATATGCATCCCCAATCTGGAGCCCACAACAAGCATATCTAATCACCGCATTGGAAGCTGTGCAGAATCGTGCTGCCCGATTCATTCATTCCTCATACTCATATGACGTCAGTGTCTCATCCTTGAAAGCTACATCCGGACTGCCACCCCTCTCTTTTCGTCGTCGCATTACTAGCCTCACCCTTTATCACACATTCTTTTATTCTTCTCTCAATCAAGCACCGTATATCGCCACCGCATCACGCCTATCTCACCGCACCAGTCATCCCCTTCAAGTTGCCCGCCCACTATCACGCACTACTACGTTTTCAGCTTCGTTATTTCTTCGAGCAGCCACGGACTGGAACGGCCTACCCCATGACATCGTCGCCATCGCTTCAACATCTGCTTTTCAAGAAAGCGTAACAGATCACCTTCAATGTTAAATTACCATCGCTGTTTGTTTTTCTCACTACAAATGTAATCCCACCCCTTATGTAACACCCCCTGAAATGGGGGCCTTTAAGGAAAAAAACTGAACTGAACTGAACAAGGTCCAGTTGCTTGCGAGTACGTGCGAAGAGCTTCACCGGTGGTGGGTCAGGCTTGCAGCTTTCCACACAGGCTATCTGCAGTGAAGAAGCAGGAAAGTTCTCAGCATTGTGTAACTAAGCCACCTGCCCTCGCCGCAGCCAAGTTAAACGATAGGACCATGGAAGTCTTTTTCTGTAGCTGTGACGTTTCCGCCTACAATGCAGTTGGTAGAAATCGCTGACGACCGCGTCTTCAGATGACTGCTGATATCTCATCAGGTCCAGTTGTTTGCGAGCACGTCCGAACAGCTTTACCGGGGGTGGGTCCGGCTTGCAGCCTTCCACGCAGGCTATCTGCATTGAAGGAACAGGAACATTCTCAGCGTTGCGTAACAAAGCCACCTGCCCTCGCCGCTGACAAGTTAAACGATAGGACCATGGATGCCTTCTTTCGTAGCTATGAAGCTGTGAAGTTTCCGCCTACAATGCAGTTGGTAGGGATCGCTGACGGCCGCGCCCCCTGTTGACTGCTGATATCGCACCAGCTCCAGTTGCTTGCGAGCACGTGCGAACAGCTTAGCCGGTGGTGGGTCCGGCTTGCAGCTTTCCACACGGGCTATCTGCAATGAAGAAGCAGGAAAGTTCTCAGCGTTGCGTAACTAAGCCACCACTGCTGTCGCCGCTGCCAATATAAACGATAGGACCATGGATGTCTTCTTTCGTAGCTGTGAAGCTCTGACTTTTCCGCCTACAATGCAGTTGGTAGGAATCGCTGACGGCCGCGCCCTCTGATGACTGCTAATATCGCACCAGGTCCAGTTGCTTGCGAGTACGTGCGAAGAGCTTCACCGGTGGTGGGTCCGGCTTGCAGCTTTCCAGTCAGGCTATCTGCAGTGAAGAAGCAGGAAGGTTCTCAGCGTTGCGTAAAAAGCCAACAGCCCTCGCTGCTGCCACGTTTAACAATAGGACCATGGATGTCTTCTTTCGTAGCTGTGAAGCTCTGACGTTTCCGCCTACAATGCAATTGGCAGGAATCGCTGACGGCCGCGCCCCCTGATGACTGCTAATATCGTACCAGGTCCAGTTGCTTGCGAGTACGTGCGAAGAGCTTTACCGGTGGTGGGTCCGGTTAGCTGCTTTCCAGACAAGCTATCTGCTGTAAAGAAGCAGGAAAGTTCACAGCGTTGCGTAACAAAGCCACCTGCCCTCGCCGCTGACAAGTTAAATGATAGGACCATAGAGGTCTTATTTCGTAGCTGTGAAACTGAGACTTTTCCGCCTGCAATGCAGTTGGTAGGAATCACTGACGGCCGCGCCCCCTGATGACTGCTGATATCTGACCAGGTCCAGTGTCTTGTGAGCACGTCTGAACTGCTTCACTGGTGGTGGGTCCGGCTTGTTGCTTTCAAGATAGGCTATCTGTAGTGAAGAAGCGGGAAAGTTCTCAGCGTTGCGTAAAAAGCCACCTGCCCTCTCCGCTGCCAAGTTTAACGATAGGACCATGGATGTCTTCTTTCGTAGCTGTGAAGCTGTGACGTTTCCGCCTACAATGCAGTTGGTAGGAATCGCTGACGGCCGCGCCCCCTGATGACTGCTGATATCGCACCAGGTCCAGTGTCTTGCGAGCACGTGCGAAGAGCTTTAACGGTGGTGGGTCCGGCATGCAGCTTTCCAGTCAGGATATCTGCAGTGAAGAAGCAGGAAAGTTCTCAGCGTTGCGTGACTAAACCACCTGCCCTCGCCGCTGCGAAGTTAAATGATAGGACCATGGATAACTTCTTTCGTAGCTGTGACGTTTCCGAATACAATGCAGTTGGTAGGAATCGCTGACGGCCGCGCCCCCTGATGACTGCTGATATCGCACCAGGTCCAGTTGTGTGCGAGCATGTGCGAACAGCTTTACCGGTGGTGGGTCCGGCTTGCAGTTTTCCAAACGGGATATCTGCAGTGAAGAAGCAGGAACGTTCTGAGCGTTGCGTAAGAAGCCACCTAACCTCGCCGCTGCCAAGTTAAACGATAGGACCATGAATGACTTTTTGTGTAGCTGCGAAGCTGTGACGTTTCCGCCTACAATGCAGTTGGTAGGAATCGCTGTCGGCCGCGCCCTCTGATGACTGATGATATCTACTCACGTCCAGTTGCTTGCGAGCACGTGCGAACAGCTTTACCGGTGGTGTGTCTGGCTTGCAGCTTTCTACACGAGCTATCTGCAGTGAAGAAGCAGGAAAGTTCTCAGCGTTGCGTAAAATGCAACCTGCCCACGCCGCTGCCAAATTTAGCGATAGGACCATGGATGTCATCTTTCGTAGCTGTGAAGCTGTGACGTTTCCGCCTACAATGCAGTTGGTATTAATCGCTGACGGCCGCGCAACCTGACGGCTGCTGATATCGCACTAGGCCCAGTTGCTTTCGAGCACGTGCGAAAAGCTGTACCGGTGGTGGGTCCGGCTTGCAGCTTTCCCCACATGCTATCTGCAGTAAAGAAGCACGAAAGTGCTTCAGCGTTGCGCAACTCAGCCACCACTGCCGTCGCCGCTGCCAAGTTATAGGATAGGATCATGGATGTCTTCTTCTGTAGCTGTGACGTTTCCGCCTACAACGCAATTGGTAATAATCGCTGACGGCCGCGCACCCTAATGACTGCTGATATCGCACCAGGTACAGTTTGCGAGCACGTGCGAACAGCTTTGCCGGTGGTGGGTCCGGCTTTCAGCTTTACACACAGGCTATCTACAGTGAAGAAGCAGGAACGTTCTCAGCGTTGCGTAAATAAGCCACCACTGCCATCGCCGCTGCACAGTTAAACGATAGTACCATGGATGTCTTGTTTCGTAGGTGTGAAAATGTGACGTTTCTGCCTACAATGCACTTGGTAGGAATCGCTGACGGCCGCGCCCCCTGATGACTGCTTATATAGCACTAGGTCCAGTTGCTTGCGAGCACGGGCGAACAGCTGTACCGGTGGTGGGTCCGGCTTGCAGCTTTCTCCAAAAGCTATCTGCAGAAAAAAAAACGGAAAGTTCTCAGCGTTGCGTAACTAAGCCTCCTGCCCTCGCCGCAGCCAAGTTAAACGATAGGACCATGGATGTCATCTTTTGTAGCTGTGACGTTTGCGCCTACAATGCAGTTGGTAGGAATAGCTGACTGCTGATATCTCACCAGGCCCAGTTGCTTGCGAGCACGTATGAACAGCTTCACCGGTGGTGGGTCCGGCTTGCAGCTTTCCAGGCAGGCTATCTACAGTGAATAAGCAGGAAAGTTCTCAGCGTTGCGTAACAAAGCCACCTGCCCTCGCCGCTGCCAAGTTAAGCGATTGGACCATGGAAGTCTTTCTGTAGCTGTGACATTTTCGCCTACAATGCAGTTGGTAGGAATCGCTGACGGCCGCACCCTCTGATGACTGCTGATATCTCATCAGGTCCAGTTGCATGCGAGCACGTGCGAACAGCTTTACCGGTGGTGGGTCCGGCTTGCAGCTTTCCACACGGGCTACCTGCAGTGAAGAAGCAGGAAAGTTCTCAGCGTTGCGTAACTGAGGCGCGAATGCCGTCGCCGCTGCCAAGTTAAACGATAGGACCATGGATGTCTTCTTTCGTAGCTGTGAAGCTCTGACGTTTCCGCCTACAATGCAGTGGGCAGGAATCGCTGACGGCCGCGCCCCCTGATGACTGCTAATATCGCACCAGGTCCAGTTGCTTGCGAGCACGTATGAACAGCTTCACCGGTGGTGGGTCAGGCTTGCAGCTTTCCACACAGGCTGTCTGCAGTGAAGAAGCAGGAAAGTTCTCAGCGTTGTGTAACTAAGCCACCTGCCCTCGCCGCGGCCAAGTTAAACTTTAGGACCATGGAAGTATTTTTCTGTAGCTGTGACGTTTCCGCTTACAATGCAGTTGGTAGAAATCGCTGACGACCGCGCCTTCTGATGACTGCTGATATCTCATCAGGTCCAGTTGCTTGCGAGCACGTGCGAACAGCTTTACCGGTGGTGGGTCCGGTTATCTGCTTTCCAGACAAGCTACCTGCTGTGAAGAAGCAGGAATGTTCTCAGCGTTGCGTAACAAAGCCGCCTGCCCTCGCCGCTGACAAGTTAAACCATATGACCATGGATGTCTTCTTTCGTAGCTGTGAAACTGAGACTTTTCCGCCTACAATGTAGTTGGTAGGAATCAGTGACGGCCGCGGCCCCTGATGACTGCTGATATCGCACCAGGTCCAGTGTCTTGCGAGCACGTGCGAAGAGCTTTAACGGTGGTGGGTCCGGCTTGCAGCTTTCCACACAGGCTATATGTAGTGAAGAAGCAGGAAAGTTCTCAGCGTTGTGTAACTAAGCCTCCTGCCCTCGTCGCTGCCAAGTTAAACGATAGGACCATGGATGACTTCTTTTGTAACTGCGAAACTGCGACGTTTCCGCCTACAATGCAGTTGGTAGGCATCGCTAGCTGCCGCGCCCCCTGATGACTGCTGATATCGCACCAGGTGCAGTTGTTTGCGAGCACGTGCGAGCAGCTTTACCGGTGGTGGGTCCGGCTTGCAGTTTTCCAAACTGGATATCTGCATTGAAGAAGCAGGAAAGTTCTCAGCGTTGCGTAAAAAGCAACCTGCCCTCGCCGCTGCCAAGTTTAGCGTTAGGACCATGGATGTCTTCTTTCGTAGCTGTGATGCTGTGACGTTTCCGGCTACAATGCAGTTGGTAGGAATCGCTGAAGGATGCGCCCCCTGATGACTGCTTATATCGCACTAGGTCCAGTTGCTTGCGAGCACGGGCGAACAGCTGTACCGGTGGTGGGTCCGGCTTGCAGCTTTCTCCACAAGGCATCTGCAGTAAAAAAGCCGGAACGTTCTCAGCGTTGCGTAACTAAGCCAACTGCCCTCGCCGCAGCCAAGTTAAACGATAGAACCATGGATGTCTTCTTTCGTAGCTGTGACCTTTGCGCCTACAATGCAGTTGGTAGGAATCGCTGTCGGCCGCGCCCTCTGATGACTGATGATATCTCATCACGTCCAGTTGCTTGCGAGCACGTGCGAACAGCTTTACCGGTGGCGTGTCTGGCTTGCAGCTTTCTACACGGGCAACCTGTAGTGAAGAAGCAGGAAAGTTCTGCGCGTTGCCAAAAAGCCACCTGCCCTCGCCGCTGCCAAGTTTAACGATAGGACCATAGTTGTCTTCTTTCGTAGCTTTGATGCTGGGACGTTTCCGCCTACTATACAGTTAGCAATCGCTGATGGCCGCGCCCCCTTATGACTGCTGATATCGCACCAGTTCAAGTTCTTTGCAAGCACGTGCGAACAGCTTTACCGGAGGTGGGTCCGGCTTGCAGCTTTCCACACGGGCTATCTGCAGTGAAGAAGCAGGAAAGTGCTCAGCGTTGTGTAACGAAGCCACCTTCCCTCGCCGCTGCCAAGTTTTACGATAGGACCATGGATGTCTTCTGTAACTGTCAAGTGCCCGCCTACAACGCAGTCGGTAGGAATCGCTGACGGCCACGTCCCCTCATGACTGCTTGTATCGCACCAGGTCCAGTTCCTTGCGAGCACGTGCGAACCGCTTTACCGGTGGTGGGTCCGGCTTGCAGCTTTCCCCACAGGCTATCTGCAGATAAGAAGCAGGAAAGTTCTCAGCGTTGTGTAACTAAGCAACCTACCCTCGCCAATGCCAAGCTAAACGATAGGACCATGTAAGTCTTTTTCTGTAGCTGTGACATTTCCGTCTACACTACAGTTGGTAGGAATCGCTGAAGGTGGCGCCCCCTGATTACTGCTGATATCGCACCAGGTCCAGTACCTTGCGAGCACGTGCGAACAGCTTTACCGCTGGCGGGTCGGGCTTGCAGCTATTCACGCAGGCTATCTGTAGTGAAGAAGCAGGAACGTTCTCAGCGTCGCGTGAAAAGCCACCTGCCCTCGCCGCTGCCAAGGTAAATGAAAGGACCATGGATGTCTTCTTTCGTAGCTTTGAAGCTCCGATGTTTCCGCCTACAACGCAGACGGTAGGAATCGCTGACGGCCGCGCCCCCTGATGACTGCTGATATCTCACCAGGTCCAGTTGCTTGCGGAACGTGAGAACTGCTTAGCCGGTGGTGGGTCCGGCTTGCAGCTTTCCACACGGGCTCTCTGCAGTGAAGAAGCAGGAAAGTTGTCAGCGTTGCGTAACTAAGACACCACTGCCGTCGCCGCTGCCAAGTTAAACGATAGGACCATGGATGTCTTCTTTCGTAGCTGTGAAGCTGTGACGTTTCCGCCTACAATGCAGTTGGTAGGAATCGCTGAAGGCCGCGCTCCCTGATGACTGCTGATATCGCACCAGGTCCAGTTGCTTGCGAGTACGTGAGAAGAGATTCACCGGTGGTGGGTCCGGCTTGCAGCTTTCCACACAAGCTATCTGCAGTGAAGAAGCAGGAAAGTTCTCAGCGTTGCGTAATTAAGCAACCTGCCCTCGCGAATGACAAGCTTAACGATAGGACCATGGAAATCGTTTTCTGTAGCTGTGACATTTCCGCCTACAATGCAGTTGGTAGGAATCACTGACGGCCGCGCCCCCTGATGACTCCTGATATCTAACCACGTCGAGTTGCTTGCGAGCACGTCTGAACAGCTTCACTGGTGGTGGGTCCGGCTTGCTGCTTTCCAGACAGGTTATCTGCAGTTGAGAAGCAGGAAAATTCTCAGCGTTGCGTAAAAAGCTACCTGCCCTCGCCGCTGCAAAGTTAATCGATAGTACCATGGATGACTTCTTTCGCAGCTGTGAAGCTGTGATGTTTCCGCCTATAGTACAGTTGGTAGGAATCGCCGGCGGCCACGCCCCCTGATGACTGCTGATATCGCAGTAGGTCCAGTTGCTTGCGAGCACGTGCGAACAGCTTAGCCGGTGGTGGGTCCGGCTTGCAGCTTTCCACATGAATTATCTGCAGTGAAGAAGCAGGAAAGTTCTCAGCGTTGTATAACTAAGCCTCCTGCCCTCGCCGGTGCCAAGGTAAACGATAGGACCATGGCTGACTTCTTTTGTAGCTGCGAAGTTGTGATGATTCCGCCTACAATGAAGTTGGTAGGCATCGATGGCGGCCGCGCCCCCTGATGACTGCTGATATAGCATTAGGTCCAGTTGCCTGCGAGCACGTGCGAACAGCTTAACCGGTGGTGGGTTCGGCATGCAGCTTTCCACTCAGGATATCTGCAGTGAAGAAGCAGGAAATTTCTCAGCGTTGCGTAACTAAGCCACCTGCCCTCGCCGCTGCGAAGTTAAACGATAGGACCATGGATAACTTCTTTCGTAGCTGTGACGTTTCCGAATACAATGCAGTTGGTAGGAATCGCTGAAGGCCGCGCCCCCTGATGACAGCTGATATCGCCCCAGGTCCAATTGTTTGCGAGCACGTGCGAAAAGCTTTACCGGTGGTGTGTCTGGCTTGGAGCTTTCTTCACGAGCTATCTGCAGTGAAGAAGCAGGTAAGTTCTCAGCGTTGCGTAAAATCCAACTGCCCTCGCCGCTGCCAAGTTTAACGATGGGACCATGGATGTCTTCTTTCGTAGCTGTGAAGCTGTGACGTTTCCGCCTACAATGCAGTTGGTAGGAATCGCTGGCGGCCGCGCCCCCTGATGACTGCTTTTATAGCATTAGGTACAGTTGCTTGCGAGCTCGTGCGATAAGCTGTACAGGTGGTGGGTCCGGCTTGCAGCTTTTCCCACATGCTATCTGCAATAAAGAAGCACGAAAGTGCTGCAGCGTTGCATAACTCAGCCACCACTGCTTTCGCCGCTGCCAAGTTATGGGATAGGATCATGGATGTCTTCTTCTGTAGCTGTGGCGTTTCCGCTTACAACACAGTTGGTATGAATCGCTGACGGCCGCGCAACCTAATGACTGCTGATATCGCACCAGGTACAGTTTACGAGCACGTGCAAACAGCTTTACCGGTGGTGGGTCCGGCTTTCAGCTTTCCACACAGGCTATCTACAGTGAAGAAGCAGGAACGTTCTCAGCGTTGCGTAACTAAGCTACCACTGCCATCGCCGCTGCCAAGTTAAACGATAGGACCATGGATGTCTTGTTTCGTAGCTGTGAAAATGTGACGTTCCTGCCTACAATGCACTTGGTAGGAATCGCTGACGGCCGCGCCCCCTGATGACTGCTGATATCGCACTAGGTCCAGTTGCTTTCGAGCACGTGCGAAAAGCTGTACCGGTGGTGGGTCCCGCTTGCAACTTTCCACACAAGCTATCTGCAGTGAAGAAGCAGGAAAGTTCTCAGCGTTGCGTAATTAAGCAACCTGCCCTCGCGAATGACAAGCTTAACGATAGGACCATGGAAATCGTTTTCTGTAGCTGTGACATTTCCGCCTACAATGCAGTTGGTAGGAATCACTGACGGCCGCGCCCCCTGATGACTGCTGACACCGCACCAGGTCCAGTTGCTTGCGAGTACGTGAGAAGAGCTTCACCGGTAGTGTGTCCGGCTTGCAGCTTTCCACCCAGGCTATCTGCAGTGAAGAAGCAGGAAATTTCTCAGCGTTTCGTAACTAAGCAACCTGCCCTCGCCAAAGACAAGCTAAACGATAGGACCATGGAAATCATTTTCTGTAGCTGTGACATTTCCGCCTACAATGCAGTTGGTAGGAATCGCTGACGGCCGCGCCCCTATGACTGCTGATATCGCACCAGGTCCAGTTGCTTGCGAGCACGTGCGAACAGCTTTACCAGTGGTGGGTCTGGCTAGCTGCTTTCCAGACAGGCTATCTGCAGTGAAGAAGCAGGAAAGTTGTCAGCGTTGCGTAACAAAGCCACCTGCCCTCGCCGCTGACAAGTTAAACGATAGGACCATGGATGTCTTCTTTCGTAGCTGTGAAGCTGAGACTTTTCCGCCTACAGTGCAGTTGGTAGGAATCACTGACGGCCGCGCCCCCTGATGACTCCTGATATCTAACCAGGTTCAGTTGCTTGCGAGCACGTCTGAACAGCTTCTCTGGTGGTGGGTCCGGGTTGCTGCTTTCCGGACAGGCTATCTGCAGTGAAGAAGCGGGAAAGTTCTCAGCTTTGCGTAAAAAGCTACCTGCCCTCGCCCCTGCCAAGTTAATTGATAGTACCATGGATGTCTTCTTTCGTAGCTGTGAAGCTGTGACGTTTCCGCCTACAATGCAGATGGTGGGAATCGCTGCCGGCCGTGCATTCTGATGACTCCTGATATCTCATCAGGTCCAGTTTCTTGCGAGCACGTGCAAACAGCTTTACCGGTGGTGTGTCTGGCTTGGAGCTTTCTACACGAGCTATCTGCAGTGAAGAAGCAGGAAAGTTCTCAGCGTTGCGTAAAAAGCCACCACTGCCGTCGCCGCTGCCAAGTTATAGGATAGAATCATGGATGTCTTCTTCTGTAGCTGCGACGTTTCCGCCTACAACGCAATTGGTAGGAATCGCTGACGGCCGCGCAACCTAATGACTGCTGATATCGCACCAGGTACAGTTTGCGAGCACGTGCGAACAGCTTTACCGGTGGTGGGTCCGGCTTTCAGCTTTCCACACAGGCTATCTACAGTGAAGAAGCAGGAACGTTCTCAGCGTTGCGTAACTAAGCCACCACTGCCATCGCCGCTGCCAAATTAAACGATAGGACCATGGATGTCTTGTTTCGTAGCTGTGAAAATGTGACGTTTCTGCCTACAATGCACTTGGTAGGAATCGCTGACGGCCGCGCCCCCTGATGACTGCTTATATCGCACTAGGTCCAGTTGCTTTCGAGCACGGGCGAACAGCTGTAGCGGTGGTGGGTCCGGCTATCACCTTTCTCCACAAGCTATCTGCAGTAAAGAAGCCGGAACGTTCTCAGCGTTGCGTAACTAAGCCACCTGCCCTCGCCGCTGCCAAGTTAAACGATAGGACCATGGATGTCTTGTTTCGTAGCTGTGAAAATGTGACGTTTCTGCCTACAATGCACTTGGTAGGAATCGCTGACGGCCGCGCCCCCTGATGACTGCTTATATCGCACTAGGTCCAGTTGCTTTCGAGCACGGGCGAACAGCTGTACCGGTGGTGGGCCCGGCTAGCACCTTTCTCCACAAGCTATCTGCAGTAATGAAGCCGGAACGTTCTCACCGTTGCGTAACTAAGCCACCTGCCCTCGCCGCTGCCAAGTTAAACGATAGGACCATGGATATCTTCTTTCGTAGCTGTGACGTTTTCACCTACAATGCAGTTAGTAGGAATCGCTGATGGCCGCGCCCCTTGATGACTGCTGATATCGCACAAGGTCCAGTTGCTTGCGAGCACGTGCGAGCAGCTTTACCGGTGGTGGCTCCGGCTTGCAGATTTCCACACGGGCTACCTTCAGTGAAGAAGCAGGAAAGTTCTCAGCGTTGCGTAAAAAGCCACCTGCCCTCGCCGCTGCCAAGTTTAACGATAGGACCATGGATGTCTTTTTTCGCAGCTGTGAAGCTGTGATGTTTCCTCCTACAATGCAGTTGATAGGAATCGCTGACGGCCGCGCCCCCTGATGACTGCTGATATCGCACCATGTCCAGTTGCTTGCGAGCACGTGCGAACAGCTGTACCGGTGGTGGGTCCGGCTTTCAGCTTTCCACACAGGCTATCTACAGTGAAGAAGCAGGAACGTTCTCAGCGTTGCGTAACTAAGCCACCACTGCCATCGCCGCTGCCAAATTAAACGGTAGGACCAAGGATGTCTTGTTTCGTAGCTGTGAAAATCTGACGTTTCTGCCTACAATGCACTTGGTAGGAATCGCTGTCGGCTGCGCCCCCTGATGACTGCTTATATCGCAGTAGGTCCAGTTGCTTGCGAGCACGGGCGAACAGCTGTACCGGTGGTGGGTCCGGCTAGCACCTTTCTCCACAAGCTATCTGCAGTGAAGAAGCAGGAAAGTTCTCAGCGTTGCGTAAAAAAGCCACCTGCCCTCACCGCTGCCAAGTTAAGCGATTGGACCATGGTAGTCTTTCTGTAGCTGTGACATTTTCGCCTACAATGCAGTTGGTAGGAATCGCTGATGGCCGCAACCTCTGATGACTGCTGATTCCTCATCAGGTCCAGTTGTTTGCGAGCACGTGCGAACAGCTTTACCGGTGGTGGGTCCGGCTTGCAGCTTTCTACACCGGCTACCTGCAGTGAAGAAGCAGGAAAATTCTCAACGTGGTGTAAAAAGCCACTTGCCCTCGCCGCTGCCACGTTTAACGATATGACCATGGATGTCTTCTTTCGTAGCTGTGAAGCTGTGACGCTTCCGCCTACAATGCAGTTGGTAGGAATCGCAGACGGCCGCGCACCCTGATGACTGCTGATATCGCACTAGGTCCAGTTGCTTGCGAGCACGTACGAGCAGCTTTACCAGTGGTGGGTGCGGCTTGCAGCTTTCCACACAGGCTATTTGCAGTGAAGAAGCAGGAACGTTCTCAGCGTTGCGTAAAAAGCCACCTCTCTCGCCGCTGCCAAGTTTAACGATAGAACCATGGATTTCTTCTTTCGTAGCTGTGAAGCTGTGAGGTTTCAGCCTACAATGCAGACGGTAGGAATCGCTGACGGCCGCCTCCCCCTGATGACTGCTGATATCGCACCAGGTCCAGTTGCTTGCAAGCACGTGCGAACAGCTGTACCGGTGGTGGGTCCGGCTTTCAGCTTTCCACACGGGCTACCTGCAGTGAAGAAGCAGGAAAATTCTCAGCGTTGCGTAAAAAGCCACCTGTCCTCGCCGCTGCCACGTTTAACTTTAGGACCATGGATGTCTTCTTTCGTAGCTGTGAAGCTGTGATGTTTCCTCCTACAATGCAGTTGGTAGGAATTGCTGACGGCCGCGCCCCTATGACTGCTGATATCGCACCAGGTCCAGTTGCTTGCGAGCACGTGCGAACAGCTTTACCAGTGGTGGGTCTGGCTAGCTGCTTTCCAGACAGGCTATCTGCAGTGAAGAAGCAGGAAAGTTGTCAGCGTTGCGTAACAAAGCCACCTGCCCTCGCCGCTGACAAGTTAAACGATAGGACCATGGATGTCTTCTTTCGTAGCTGTGAAGCTGAGACTTTTCCGCCTACAGTGCAGTTGGTAGGAATCACTGACGGCCGCGCCCCCTGATGACTCCTGATATCTAACCAGGTTCAGTTGCTTGCGAGCACGTCTGAACAGCTTCTCTGGTGGTGGGTCCGGGTTGCTGCTTTCCGGACAGGCTATCTGCAGTGAAGAAGCGGGAAAGTTCTCAGCTTTGCGTAAAAAGCTACCTGCCCTCGCCCCTGCCAAGTTAATTGATAGTACCATGGATGTCTTCTTTCGTAGCTGTGAAGCTGTGACGTTTCCGCCTACAATGCAGATGGTGGGAATCGCTGCCGGCCGTGCATTCTGATGACTCCTGATATCTCATCAGGTCCAGTTTCTTGCGAGCACGTGCAAACAGCTTTACCGGTGGTGTGTCTGGCTTGGAGCTTTCTACACGAGCTATCTGCAGTGAAGAAGCAGGAAAGTTCTCAGCGTTGCGTAAAAAGCCACCACTGCCGTCGCCGCTGCCAAGTTATAGGATAGAATCATGGATGTCTTCTTCTGTAGCTGCGACGTTTCCGCCTACAACGCAATTGGTAGGAATCGCTGACGGCCGCGCAACCTAATGACTGCTGATATCGCACCAGGTACAGTTTGCGAGCACGTGCGAACAGCTTTACCGGTGGTGGGTCCGGCTTTCAGCTTTCCACACAGGCTATCTACAGTGAAGAAGCAGGAACGTTCTCAGCGTTGCGTAACTAAGCCACCACTGCCATCGCCGCTGCCAAATTAAACGATAGGACCATGGATGTCTTGTTTCGTAGCTGTGAAAATGTGACGTTTCTGCCTACAATGCACTTGGTAGGAATCGCTGACGGCCGCGCCCCCTGATGACTGCTTATATCGCACTAGGTCCAGTTGCTTTCGAGCACGGGCGAACAGCTGTACCGGTGGTGGGTCCGGCTATCACCTTTCTCCACAAGCTATCTGCAGTAAAGAAGCCGGAACGTTCTCAGCGTTGCGTAACTAAGCCACCTGCCCTCGCCGCTGCCAAGTTAAACGATAGGACCATGGATGTCTTGTTTCGTAGCTGTGAAAATGTGACGTTTCTGCCTACAATGCACTTGGTAGGAATCGCTGACGGCCGCGCCCCCTGATGACTGCTTATATCGCACTAGGTCCAGTTGCTTTCGAGCACGGGCGAACAGCTGTACCGGTGGTGGGCCCGGCTAGCACCTTTCTCCACAAGCTATCTGCAGTAATGAAGCCGGAACGTTCTCACCGTTGCGTAACTAAGCCACCTGCCCTCGCCGCTGCCAAGTTAAACGATAGGACCATGGATATCTTCTTTCGTAGCTGTGACGTTTTCACCTACAATGCAGTTAGTAGGAATCGCTGATGGCCGCGCCCCTTGATGACTGCTGATATCGCACAAGGTCCAGTTGCTTGCGAGCACGTGCGAGCAGCTTTACCGGTGGTGGCTCCGGCTTGCAGATTTCCACACGGGCTACCTTCAGTGAAGAAGCAGGAAAGTTCTCAGCGTTGCGTAAAAAGCCACCTGCCCTCGCCGCTGCCAAGTTTAACGATAGGACCATGGATGTCTTTTTTCGCAGCTGTGAAGCTGTGATGTTTCCTCCTACAATGCAGTTGATAGGAATCGCTGACGGCCGCGCCCCCTGATGACTGCTGATATCGCACCATGTCCAGTTGCTTGCGAGCACGTGCGAACAGCTGTACCGGTGGTGGGTCCGGCATTCAAGTTTTCCACACAGGCTATCTACAGTGAAGAAGCAGGAACGTTCTCAGCGTTGCGTAACTAAGCCACCACTGCCATCGCCGCTGCCAAATTAAACGGTAGGACCAAGGATGTCTTGTTTCGTAGCTGTGAAAATCTGACGTTTCTGCCTACAATGCACTTGGTAGGAATCGCTGTCGGCTGCGCCCCCTGATGACTGCTTATATCGCAGTAGGTCCAGTTGCTTGCGAGCACGGGCGAACAGCTGTACCGGTGGTGGGTCCGGCTAGCACCTTTCTCCACAAGCTATCTGCAGTGAAGAAGCAGGAAAGTTCTCAGCGTTGCGTAAAAAAGCCACCTGCCCTCACCGCTGCCAAGTTAAGCGATTGGACCATGGTAGTCTTTCTGTAGCTGTGACATTTTCGCCTACAATGCAGTTGGTAGGAATCGCTGATGGCCGCAACCTCTGATGACTGCTGATTCCTCATCAGGTCCAGTTGTTTGCGAGCACGTGCGAACAGCTTTACCGGTGGTGGGTCCGGCTTGCAGCTTTCTACACCGGCTACCTGCAGTGAAGAAGCAGGAAAATTCTCAACGTGGTGTAAAAAGCCACTTGCCCTCGCCGCTGCCACGTTTAACGATATGACCATGGATGTCTTCTTTCGTAGCTGTGAAGCTGTGACGCTTCCGCCTACAATGCAGTTGGTAGGAATCGCAGACGGCCGCGCACCCTGATGACTGCTGATATCGCACTAGGTCCAGTTGCTTGCGAGCACGTACGAGCAGCTTTACCAGTGGTGGGTGCGGCTTGCAGCTTTCCACACAGGCTATTTGCAGTGAAGAAGCAGGAACGTTCTCAGCGTTGCGTAAAAAGCCACCTCTCTCGCCGCTGCCAAGTTTAACGATAGAACCATGGATTTCTTCTTTCGTAGCTGTGAAGCTGTGAGGTTTCAGCCTACAATGCAGACGGTAGGAATCGCTGACGGCCGCCTCCCCCTGATGACTGCTGATATCGCACCAGGTCCAGTTGCTTGCAAGCACGTGCGAACAGCTGTACCGGTGGTGGGTCCGGCTTTCAGCTTTCCACACGGGCTACCTGCAGTGAAGAAGCAGGAAAATTCTCAGCGTTGCGTAAAAAGCCACCTGTCCTCGCCGCTGCCACGTTTAACTTTAGGACCATGGATGTCTTCTTTCGTAGCTGTGAAGCTGTGATGTTTCCTCCTACAATGCAGTTGGTAGGAATTGCTGACGGCCGCGCCCCCTGATGACTGCTGATATCGCACCATGTCCAGTTGCTTGCGAGCACGTGCGAACAGCTATACCGGTGGTGGGTGCGGCTTGCAGCTTTCCACACAGGCTATCTGCAGTGAAGAAGCAGGAACGTTCTCAGCGTTGCGTAAAAAGCCACCTCTCTCGCCGCTGCCAAGTTTAACGATAGAACCATGGATTTCTTCTTTCGTAGCTGTGAAGCTGTGATGTTTCAGCCTACAATGCAGACGGTAGGAATCGCTGACGGCCGCCTCCCCCTGATGACTGCCGATATCGCACCAGGTCCAGTTGCTTGCAAGCACGTGCGAACAGCTGTACCGGTGGTGGGTCCGGCTTGCCGCTTTCCCCACTAGCTATCTGCAGTAAAAAAGCACGAAAGTGCTTAACGTTGCGTAACTCAGCCACCACTCCCGTCGCCGCTGACAAGTTATACGATGGGACCAAGGATGCCTTCTGTAGCTGTGACGTTTCCGCCTACAACTCAGTCGGTAGGAATCGCTGACGGCCGCGGCCCCTGATGACTGCTTATATCGCATCAGGTCCAGTTGCCCAGTTGCTTGCGAGCACGTGCGAACAGTTTTACCGGTGGTGGGTCCGGCTTGCAGCTTTCCGCACAGGTACCTGCAGTGAAGAATCTGGAAAGTTCTCAGCGTTGCGTGCTAAGCATCGTGCCCTCGACAATAATGCCAAGTTAAACGATATGACCCTGGAAGACTTTTTCTGTAGCTGTGACATTTCCGCCTACAATGCCTACGAGTGGGCTTGGGAGAGCGGCTACCATGCTGTCGCTAAGTTCTCCATTCTGCTTTCTTGTGCAGCTTGCTGTCTACGGCTTCCCGTTCTCACCGACTGACACGTATTATGCATCGATATCTGCTTGGGAATTTGGCCTCGATCTGCGACTACCAACAGCTGACAACGGGCCTTATCTGAGCACAGTAGACGTCATCACCTTCACGTCCGAGTCTCGTGGAACATCGACGCATCCGTCTGCGGCAGCACTGCGCCGCCCCTATTTAGGCAACTGGCATCTACGAGGCGCTTCCAGTGGGCATGGGAGAGCGGCTACCATGCTGTCGCTAAGTTCTCCATTCTGCTTTCTTGTACAGGTTAGTCAACCTGAATCGCTATTTTGCAAACGTACAAAAAATGTATGTTTGCTGCTCTTCTCTTGCCCACAAGTGCTTGCTGCCATCTTGAATGATTGTGTATCCACTGCAATGTTGCTGTTACTTTCCGGCGATGTAGAACTTAATCCTGGTCCTAACAATGATGTGGACCGTCAGCATGGTGAAGTTATGGCCGCGATAGCTGCTTTATCGTCCAAATTTGATACACGACATGAAGAAATGATGAATGCCAGGTTAACTCAAGGTTAACTCAAGGTGAACTCAAGGTTAACCAGGAAGCGCTGTCCGACACTGTTTCAGACCTCTCTAATAGGATGACTGCTATGGAAGCCGCGGTTGAGTGTCTCTAAAACATGCCTTCTAGTATCGATCTTACTGCAGCAGTCCAAGAGGCTGTTTCAAATGAGAGCGTTGCGCTCGCATCCAGACTGGACGAGCTGTAGGACCAGTCAAGACGCGACAACTTAATATTCTATGTCATCTCTGACAATTCGTCACAAACGTGGGCACAATCGGAAGCCCAGATCCAACACTTTCCTTCGAAATGTCTCAATCTGAATTTCTCGGAAGTCGCGATTCACAGAGCTCATAGGTTAGGCAGCTTTGGAAATGGCAAAACACGACCTGTTATTGCTAAGATTGCGTCCTATAAAACTCGAGAATATATTCTTTCACAAAACTCAAAGTTTAAATAAGAAGGCGTTTCTATCGGCGAAGATTTTTGTAAAGCTACCCGTAATTCGCGGAAAGCCCTTAATGATTTCGGCAAGGCTAGCGGCCAATTCTATTCCTTACGCCACTACAAATTGATCATAGGTAAAAAATGCTACGCTCATTGTGCAGCTACTGACGAAGTATGCGAAATCGGACCAGCCAGGAGTGCAATTACCCCAAAAAGAGACATCACACCACCAGGTTCACCCACCACAGATTCAAGCTCAGCATAGCTATCTCATGATCAAACGCAAACAGACTGCATATCGCTTCTTTTCACTAATGTCCGAAGTGTCATCAACAAACGTACATCACTATCGTCACAGATCGATGCATGCTCGGCTGATATTGTTGTGCTCACCGAAACTTGGCTCTGAGCAAAAATAAAGAACAGCGAAATACAAGACTGCGAAAAAACATGTTTTACAGATACGACCGCGATTTCCGATCAGGCGGAGGCGTACTGATTGCCGTGAGCTCTGCTATCAATTCCTTTGCTATCTCTATTGATTCCCCACTAGAAATCGCTTGCATCCATGTTAGCTTTCCAACGGGTGACCTTATCTTTTGCGCTTGTTATAGATCCCCATCCTCACCTACTTCTTTTTGCGTCGACCTTCATGATGCCCTGAATAAATTAATTGTTCGACACCCGAAATCACACTTATTCCTACTGGGTGATTTTAACTTCCCAAACATAGTGTGGCGGAACTGTATTCGCATCCTTAAGCAGCCATCCTCCGAGTGCACAAATTTTTTGACACCTGCGCCGATTTTAATATAACCCAGCTAATTAACAAACCCACACGTACCACCAGCACATCGTCTAATATTTTAGACCTCTGTTTTACTACAGCTCCAGATTTGGTCTCTCCGCCAACGTACCTGGAAGGACTGAGTGACCACTCACTGCTTTACTTCACAATTAGGAAGAATGTTCGTCCTAAGAAAATAATTAAGACCACATGTGATTACAATGCCGCCGATACGACGTCCATCACATCTGAACTAGAATCATTCTTTGCCGACTACACTCAAAACTTTTCTGAACTTACTATTGAAGAAAAATGGTCATTGTAAAAAAATAAACTGATAGAATTAATAGACAGATACGTACCTAAAATTAGGATTCTCTCAAATACTACCTCTCCGTGGTTTACCAAAACCCTACGCCGCTTATGCAACAAAATGAAGCGTATTTTTCGTCGCGCTAAAGCATCTAACCATCCTGAACGTTTTACAGGATATCATCGCATTCATGCTGAATATTTAATAGCTGTTAAAGATACAAAACAGAACTTTTTTGACAACACCCTCCCATCACTTCTGCAATCTAATCCGCGTAAATTCTGGAATATTGTTGGGGGCAAAGAAGATAAGGTAATTAAACTAACCCGTTCTGACAATATTTCCATTCCTCCGAACCAGTGTTGTTCCGTTTTAAATGATGCGTTTGCTTCCGTTTTCCAGAAAAGTGCTAATATTGTACCGTCTGTAACTACTTTCTCTTATTTGCCAATGGACCCTATCAATATTGACTGGGTCGGCGTGCAAAAGTTGGTTGGAAACTTGAAAATGTCCTCTTCACCCGGTAACGATGCAATCAGCTCAAAAATGCTAAAACTCTCTGAATTCTACTCTTCTATTAGGCTTTCAATGTTTTTTTCCAGGTCACTCTGTTCCTCAGTACTTCCAGGCGATTGGAGGGTTGTCAAGGTTGTTCCAGTACCAAAATCAGGTAACACTCATTCTCCCGATAACTATCGTCCTATATCATTCACAAGTGTACCATGTAAAATTTTGGAGCATATCATATACTCTCATCTGATTGATTTCCTTGAGTCTAATTCCTTCTTTTCAGCAGAACAACACGGTTTCAGGAAGACATTTTCATGTGAAACACAGCTTGTATGTTTTACTAATGACCTTTTTGCTTACACTGACTTGAACATAGATGTAGAATGTGTGTTTTTAGACTTTGCGAAAGCTTTTGATACTGTTCCCCACAATCTCCTAATTCTTAAGCTTATCATGCTTCACATTGACTCTAACGTACTGAACTGGATTAAAAGCTTCTTATTGAATCGAACTCAATATGTCTCTGCTAACGGCTGTTCCTCCTCTCACACCTCTGTGACATCCGGTGTACCGCAAGGGTCGGTACTGGGACCTCTTCTCTTCCTAATTTACATTAACGATATTCCTGAATGCATCTCTCATTCTTTTATCAGGATTTTCGCAGACGGCTGTGTCATCTATCACAAAATATCTAACCAAACTGATTCTATTTATTTTCAGTATGATCTCGAAAGTGTATTTAACTGGTGTGATAAGTGGTGAATGCGACTAAACGTTAATAAATGTAAAACGATGCATGTGTGACGTCGTACTAACATCACTGATAACAAGCGTACTTATGTTCTTCATGACATTCCCCTTGAATCAGTTAACTCCTATAAATAACTAGGCGTTCATATCTCACGTAACTTATCATGGCATAGACAAATCGAACATGTCGCAAATAACGCCAACAAAACTCTTGGATACTTGCGCCGAAATTTCTCTACCGCGCCTCTGCCGATAAAACTAACCCTTTATAAAACATTAGTACGACCAAAGTTAGAATATGCATCTGCAGTTTGGGATCCTAATATAATCACACTGTTAAACACACTAGAATCCATTTAAAATCGTGCAGCGCGTTTTATCTTATCTAACTATTCCCGTTACGCCAGCATTACTTCTATGAAAAACACGCTTACCTTACCAGACCTTTCTTCGCGCCGAAAGTGTTTTCGACTGTGTCTTTTCCACAGACTGTATCACCATTACCCTCTGTTAAAGGATCATATTTTTTCGAGCCCTTCATACATTTCATCCCGTTCCGATCACATATTTAAAGTCGGTGTTCCATTTTCGAGAACAAAATTGTATTACGATTCTTTTATTCCTAAAACCAGCGTTGACTGGAACGACCTGCCTCCCTCCATCGCTGCCATTACCGAGTAGAGAAATTCAAGAAAACTGTGTTTTCTGGCATCATATAACTTGTTTAGTGTAACTATGCACTGTATTTTTTGTTTTGTTGTACGACTCCTTTCTGTAATGCCTTCGGGCCCTGAAAGTATGTTAAATAAATAAATAAATAAATAAATAAATAAATAAATAAATAAATAAATAAATAAATAAATGCAGTTGGTAGGAATCGCTGACTGCCGCGCCCCCTGATGACTGTTGATATCGCACCAGGTCCAGTTGCTTGCGAGCACGTGCGAAGAGCTTCACCGGTGGTGGGTCCGGCTTGCAGCTTTCAACACAGGTTATCTGTAGTGAAGAAGCAGGAACGTTCTCAGCGTTGCGTAAAAAGCCACCTCCCTCGCCGCTGCCAAGTTAAACGATAGAACCATGGATATCTTCTTTCGTAGCTGTGAAGCAGTGATGTTTCAGCCTACAATGCAGACGGTAGCAATCGCTGATGGCAGCGCCCCCTGATGACTGCTGATATCGCACCAGGTCCAGTTGCTTGCGAGCACGTGCGAACAGCTTTACCGGTGGTGGTTCCGGCTTTCAGCTTTCCACACAGGCTATCTACAGTGAAGAAGCAGGAAAGTTCTCAGCGTTGCGTAACTAAGCAACCTGCCCTCGCCAATACCAAGCTAAACGATAGGACCATGGAAATCGTTTTCTGTAGCTATGACATTTCCGCCTACAATGCAGTTGGTAGGAATCGCTGACGGCCGCGCCTTCTGATGACTGCTGATATCTCATCAGGTCCAGTTGCTTGCGAGCACGTCTGAACAGCTTCACTGGTGGTGGGCCCGATTTGTTGCTTTCCAGACAATCTATCTGCAGTGAAGAAGCGGGAAAGTTCTCAGCGTTGCGTAAAAAGCCTACTGCCCTCGCCGCTGCCAAGTTTAACAATAGGACCATGGATGTCTTCTTTCGTAACTGTGAAGCTGTGACGTTTCCGCCTAGAATGCAGTTGGTAGAAATCGCTGACGACCGCGCCTTCTGATGACTGCTGATACCTCATCAGGTCCAGTTGCTTGCGAGCACGTGCGAACAGCTTTAACCGCTGGTAAGTGCGGCTAGCAGCTTTCCACACAGGCTATCTGTAATGAAGAAGCAGGAACGTTCTCAGCGTTGCTTAAAAAGGCACCTCCCTCGCCGCTGCCAAGTTAAACGATAGGACCATGGATGTCTTCTTTCGTAGCTCTGAAGCTGTGATGTTTCAGCCTACAATGCAGACGGTAGGAATCGCTGACGGCCGCGCCACCTGATGTCTGCTGATATCGCACCAGGTCCAGTTGCTTGCGATGACGTGCGAAGAGCTTCACCGGTGGTGGGTTCGGCTTGCAGCTTTCCACACAGGCTGATCTGCAGTGAAGAAGCAGGAAAGTTCTCAGCGTTGCGTAACTGTGCAACCTGCCCTCGCCAATGACAAGCTAAACGATAGGACCATGGAAGACTTTTTCAGTAGCTGTGATACTTCTGCCTACAATGCAGTTGGTAGGAATCGCTGACGGCCGCGCCCCTGATGACTGCTGATATCGCACCAGGTCCAGTTGCTTACGAGCACGTGCGAACAGCTTAAACGCTGGTAAGTGCGGCTTGCAGCTTTCCACACAGGCTATCTGTAGTGAAGAAGCAGGAATGTTCTCAGCGTAAGCCACCACTGCCGTAGCCGCTGCCAAGTTAAACGAAAGGACCATGGATGTCTTCTTTCGTAGCTGTGAAGCTGTGACGTTTACGCCTACAATGCAGTTGTTAGGAATCGCTGACGGCCGCGCCTTCTGATGACTGCTGATATCTCATCAGGTCCAGTTGCTTGCGAGCACGTGCGAACAGCTTTACCAGTGGTGGGTCCGGCTTGCAGCTTTCCACACAGGCTATCTGCATTGAAGAAACAGGAACGTTCTCAGCGTTGCGTAAAAAGCCACCTGCCCTCGCCGCCGCAGAGTTAAATGATTGGACCACGGATGTCTTCTTTCGTAGCTGTGAAGCTGTGATGTTTCCGCCTAAAATGCAGACGGTAGGAATCGCTGACGGCCGCGCCTTCTGATGACTGCTGATATCTCATCAGGTCCAGTTGCTTGCGAGCACGTGCGAACAGCTTGACCAGTGGTGGGTCCCGCTAGCTGCTTTCCAGACAGGCTATCTGCAGTGAAGAAGCAGGAAACTTTTCAGCGTTGCGTAACAAAGCCACCTGCCCTCGCCGCTGACAAGTTAAACGATAAGTCCATGGCTGTCTTCTTTCGTAGCTGTGACGTTTCCGAATACAATGCAGTTGGTAGGAATCGCTGACGGCCGCGCCCCCTGATGACTGCTGATATCGCACCAGGTCCAGTTGCTTGCGAGAACGTGCGAACAGCTTTACCATTGGTGGGTCCGGCTTGCAGCTTTCCACACAGGCTATCTGTTCTGAAGAAGCAGGAACGTTCTCAGTGTTGCGTAAAAAGCCACCTCCCTCGCCGCTGCCAAGTTAAACGATAGAACCATGGATTTCTTCTTTCGTAGCTGTGAAGCTGTGATATTAGAGCCTACAATGCAGACGGTAGGAATCGCTGACGGCCGCGCCCTCTGATGACTGCTGATATAGCACCAGGTACAGTTGCTTGCGAGCACGTGCGAACAGCTTTACCAGTGGTGGTTCCGGCTTGCGGATTTCCACATGGGCTATCTGCAGTGAAGGAGGAAAGTTTTCAGCGTTGCGCAAATAAGCCAACATTGTCGTCACCGCTTCCAAGTTTAACGATAGGATCAGGGATGTTTTCTTTCGAAGCTGTGAACCTGAAACTTTTCCGCCTACAATGCAGTTGGTAGGAATCGCTGGCGTCCGCGCACCCTGATGACTGCTGATATCTCGCTAGGTCCAGTTGCTTTCGAGCACGTACGAACAGCTGTACCGGTGGTGGGTCCGGCTTGCAGCTTTCCCCACATGCTATCTGCAGTAAAGAAGCACGAAAGTGCTGCAGCGTTGCGTAACTCAGCCACCAGTGCCGTCGCCGCTGCCAAGTTATAGGATATGATCATGGATGTCTTCTTCTGTAGCTTTGATGCTTCCGCCTACAATGCAGTTGGTAGGAATCGCAGACGGCCGCGCACCCTGATGACTGCTGATATCGCACTAGGTCCAGTTGCTTGCGAGCACGTACGAACAGCTTTACCAGTGGTGGGTGCGGCTTGCAGCTTTCCACACAGGCTATTTGCAGTGAAGAAGCAGGAACGTTCTCAGCGTTGCGTAAAAAGCCACCTCTCTCGCCGCTGCCAAGTTTAACGATAGAACCATGGATTTCTTCTTTCGTAGCTGTGAAGCTGTGATGTTTCAGCCTACAATGCAGACGGTAGGAATCGCTGACGGCCGCCTCCCCCTGATGACTGCTGATATCGCACCAGGTCCAGTTGCTTGCAAGCACGTGCGAACAGCTGTACCGGTGGTGGGTCCGGCTTTCAGCTTTCCACACGGGCTACCTGCAGTGAAGAAGCAGGAAAATTCTCAGCGTTGCGTAAAAAGCCACCTGTCCTCGCCGCTGCCACGTTTAACTTTAGGACCATGGATGTCTTCTTTCGTAGCTGTGAAGCTGTGATGTTTCCTCCTACAATGCAGTTGGTAGGAATTGCTGACGGCCGCGCCCCCTGATGACTGCTGATATCGCACCATGTCCAGTTGCTTGCGAGCACGTGCGAACAGCTATACCGGTGGTGGGTGCGGCTTGCAGCTTTCCACACAGGCTATCTGCAGTGAAGAAGCAGGAACGTTCTCAGCGTTGCGTAAAAAGCCACCTCTCTCGCCGCTGCCAAGTTTAACGATAGAACCATGGATTTCTTCTTTCGTAGCTGTGAAGCTGTGATGTTTCAGCCTACAATGCAGACGGTAGGAATCGCTGACGGCCGCCTCCCCCTGATGACTGCCGATATCGCACCAGGTCCAGTTGCTTGCAAGCACGTGCGAACAGCTGTACCGGTGGTGGGTCCGGCTTGCCGCTTTCCCCACTAGCTATCTGCAGTAAAAAAGCACGAAAGTGCTTAACGTTGCGTAACTCAGCCACCACTCCCGTCGCCGCTGACAAGTTATACGATGGGACCAAGGATGCCTTCTGTAGCTGTGACGTTTCCGCCTACAACTCAGTCGGTAGGAATCGCTGACGGCCGCGGCCCCTGATGACTGCTTATATCGCATCAGGTCCAGTTGCCCAGTTGCTTGCGAGCACGTGCGAACAGTTTTACCGGTGGTGGGTCCGGCTTGCAGCTTTCCGCACAGGTACCTGCAGTGAAGAATCTGGAAAGTTCTCAGCGTTGCGTGCTAAGCATCGTGCCCTCGACAATAATGCCAAGTTAAACGATATGACCCTGGAAGACTTTTTCTGTAGCTGTGACATTTCCGCCTACAATGCCTACGAGTGGGCTTGGGAGAGCGGCTACCATGCTGTCGCTAAGTTCTCCATTCTGCTTTCTTGTGCAGCTTGCTGTCTACGGCTTCCCGTTCTCACCGACTGACACGTATTATGCATCGATATCTGCTTGGGAATTTGGCCTCGATCTGCGACTACCAACAGCTGACAACGGGCCTTATCTGAGCACAGTAGACGTCATCACCTTCACGTCCGAGTCTCGTGGAACATCGACGCATCCGTCTGCGGCAGCACTGCGCCGCCCCTATTTATTCAACTGGCATCTACGAGGCGCTTCCAGTGGGCATGGGAGAGCGGCTACCATGCTGTCGCTAAGTTCTCCATTCTGCTTTCTTGTACAGGTTAGTCAACCTGAATCGCTATTTTGCAAACGTACAAAAAATGTATGTTTGCTGCTCTTCTCTTGCCCACAAGTGCTTGCTGCCATCTTGAATGATTGTGTATCCACTGCAATGTTGCTGTTACTTTCCGGCGATGTAGAACTTAATCCTGGTCCTAACAATGATGTGGACCGTCAGCATGGTGAAGTTATGGCCGCGATAGCTGCTTTATCGTCCAAATTTGATACACGACATGAAGAAATGATGAATGCCATTGCTGAACTCAAGGTTAACCAGGAAGCGCTGTCCGACACTGTTTCAGACCTCTCTAATAGGATGACTGCTATGGAAGCCGCGGTTGAGTGTCTCTAAAACATGCCTTCTAGTATCGATCTTACTGCAGCAGTCCAAGAGGCTGTTTCAAATGAGAGCGTTGCGCTCGCATCCAGACTGGACGAGCTGTAGGACCAGTCAAGACGCGACAACTTAATATTCTATGTCATCTCTGACAATTCGTCACAAACGTGGGCACAATCGGAAGCCCAGATCCAACACTTTCTTTCTAAATGTCTCAATCTGAATTTCTCGGAAGTCGCGATTCACAGAGCTCATAGGTTAGGCAGCTTTGGAAATGGCAAAACACGACCTGTTATTGCTAAGATTGCGTCCTATAAAACTCGAGAATATATTCTTTCACAAAACTCAAAGTTTAAATAAGAAGGCGTTTCTATCGGCGAAGATTTTTGTAAAGCTACCCGTAATTCGCGGAAAGCCCTTAATGATTTCGGCAAGGCTAGCGGCCAATTCTATTCCTTACGCCACTACAAATTGATCATAGGTAAAAAATGCTACGCTCATTGTGCAGCTACTGACGAAGTATGCGAAATCGGACCAGCCAGGAGTGCAATTACCCCAAAAAGAGACATCACACCACCAGGTTCACCCACCACAGATTCAAGCTCAGCATAGCTATCTCATGATCAAACGCAAACAGACTGCATATCGCTTCTTTTCACTAATGTCCGAAGTGTCATCAACAAACGTACATCACTATCGTCACAGATCGATGCATGCTCGGCTGATATTGTTGTGCTCACCGAAACTTGGCTCTGAGCAAAACTAAAGAACAGCGAAATACAAGACTGCGAAAAAACATGTTTTACAGATACGACCGCGATTTCCGATCAGGCGGAGGCGTACTGATTGCCGTGAGCTCTGCTATCAATTCCTTTGCTATCTCTATTGATTCCCCACTAGAAATCGCTTGCATCCATGTTAGCTTTCCAACGGGTGACCTTATCTTTTGCGCTTGTTATAGATCCCCATCCTCACCTACTTCTTTTTGCGTCGACCTTCATGATGCCCTGAATAAATTAATTGTTCGACACCCGAAATCACACTTATTCCTACTGGGTGATTTTAACTTCCCAAACATAGTGTGGCGGAACTGTATTCGCATCCTTAAGCAGCCATCCTCCGAGTGCACAAATTTTTTGACACCTGCGCCGATTTTAATATAACCCAGCTAATTAACAAACCCACACGTACCACCAGCACATCGTCTAATATTTTAGACCTCTGTTTTACTACAGCTCCAGATTTGGTCTCTCCGCCAACGTACCTGGAAGGACTGAGTGACCACTCACTGCTTTACTTCACAATTAGGAAGAATGTTCGTCCTAAGAAAATAATTAAGACCACATGTGATTACAATGCCGCCGATACGACGTCCATCACATCTGAACTAGAATCATTCTTTGCCGACTACACTCAAAACTTTTCTGAACTTACTATTGAAGAAAAATGGTCATTGTAAAAAAATAAACTGATAGAATTAATAGACAGATACGTACCTAAAATTAGGATTCTCTCAAATACTACCTCTCCGTGGTTTACCAAAACCCTACGCCGCTTATGCAACAAAATGAAGCGTATTTTTCGTCGCGCTAAAGCATCTAACCATCCTGAACGTTTTACAGGATATCATCGCATTCATGCTGAATATTTAATAGCTGTTAAAGATACAAAACAGAACTTTTTTGACAACACCCTCCCATCACTTCTGCAATCTAATCCGCGTAAATTCTGGAATATTGTTGGGGGCAAAGAAGATAAGGTAATTAAACTAACCCGTTCTGACAATATTTCCATTCCTCCGAACCAGTGTTGTTCCGTTTTAAATGATGCGTTTGCTTCCGTTTTCCAGAAAAGTGCTAATATTGTACCGTCTGTAACTACTTTCTCTTATTTGCCAATGGACCCTATCAATATTGACTGGGTCGGCGTGCAAAAGTTGGTTGGAAACTTGAAAATGTCCTCTTCACCCGGTAACGATGCAATCAGCTCAAAAATGCTAAAACTCACTGAATTCTACTCTTCTATTAGGCTTTCAATGTTTTTTTCCAGGTCACTCTGTTCCTCAGTACTTCCAGGCGATTGGAGGGTTGTCAAGGTTGTTCCAGTACCAAAATCAGGTAACACTCATTCTCCCGATAACTATCGTCCTATATCATTCACAAGTGTACCATGTAAAATTTTGGAGCATATCATATACTCTCATCTGATTGATTTCCTTGAGTCTAATTCCTTCTTTTCAGCAGAACAACACGGTTTCAGGAAGACATTTTCATGTGAAACACAGCTTGTATGTTTTACTAATGACCTTTTTGCTTACACTGACTTGAACATAGATGTAGAATGTGTGTTTTTAGACTTTGCGAAAGCTTTTGATACTGTTCCCCACAATCTCCTAATTCTTAAGCTTATCATGCTTCACATTGACTCTAACGTACTGAACTGGATTAAAAGCTTCTTATTGAATCGAACTCAATATGTCTCTGCTAACGGCTGTTCCTCCTCTCACACCTCTGTGACATCCGGTGTACCGCAAGGGTCGGTACTGGGACCTCTTCTCTTCCTAATTTACATTAACGATATTCCTGAATGCATCTCTCATTCTTTTATCAGGATTTTCGCAGACGGCTGTGTCATCTATCACAAAATATCTAACCAAACTGATTCTATTTATTTTCAGTATGATCTCGAAAGTGTATTTAACTGGTGTGATAAGTGGTGAATGCGACTAAACGTTAATAAATGTAAAACGATGCATGTGTGACGTCGTACTAACATCACTGATAACAAGCGTACTTATGTTCTTCATGACATTCCCCTTGAATCAGTTAACTCCTATAAATAACTAGGCGTTCATATCTCACGTAACTTATCATGGCATAGACAAATCGAACATGTCGCAAATAACGCCAACAAAACTCTTGGATACTTGCGCCGAAATTTCTCTACCGCGCCTCTGCCGATAAAACTAACCCTTTATAAAACATTAGTACGACCAAAGTTAGAATATGCATCTGCAGTTTGGGATCCTAATATAATCACACTGTTAAACACACTAGAATCCATTTAAAATCGTGCAGCGCGTTTTATCTTATCTAACTATTCCCGTTACGCCAGCATTACTTCTATGAAAAACACGCTTACCTTACCAGACCGTTCTTCGCGCCGAAAGTGTTTTCGACTGTGTCTTTTCCACAGACTGTATCACCATTACCCTCTGTTAAAGGATCATATTTTTTCGAGCCCTTCATACATTTCATCCCGTTCCGATCACATATTTAAAGTCGGTGTTCCATTTTCGAGAACAAAATTGTATTACGATTCTTTTATTCCTAAAACCAGCGTTGACTGGAACGACCTGCCTCCCTCCATCGCTGCCATTACCGAGTAGAGAAATTCAAGAAAACTGTGTTTTCTGGCATCATATAACTTGTTTAGTGTAACTATGCACTGTATTTTTTGTTTTGTTGTACGACTCCTTTCTGTAATGCCTTCGGGCCCTGAAAGTATGTTAAATAAATAAATAAATAAATAAATAAATAAATAAATAAATAAATAAATAAATAAATAAATAAATAAATAAATGCAGTTGGTAGGAATCGCTGACTGCCGCGCCCCCTGATGACTGTTGATATCGCACCAGGTCCAGTTGCTTGCGAGCACGTGCGAAGAGCTTCACCGGTGGTGGGTCCGGCTTGCAGCTTTCAACACAGGTTATCTGTAGTGAAGAAGCAGGAACGTTCTCAGCGTTGCGTAAAAAGCCACCTCCCTCGCCGCTGCCAAGTTAAACGATAGAACCATGGATATCTTCTTTCGTAGCTGTGAAGCAGTGATGTTTCAGCCTACAATGCAGACGGTAGCAATCGCTGATGGCAGCGCCCCCTGATGACTGCTGATATCGCACCAGGTCCAGTTGCTTGCGAGCACGTGCGAACAGCTTTACCGGTGGTGGTTCCGGCTTTCAGCTTTCCACACAGGCTATCTACAGTGAAGAAGCAGGAAAGTTCTCAGCGTTGCGTAACTAAGCAACCTGCCCTCGCCAATACCAAGCTAAACGATAGGACCATGGAAATCGTTTTCTGTAGCTATGACATTTCCGCCTACAATGCAGTTGGTAGGAATCGCTGACGGCCGCGCCTTCTGATGACTGCTGATATCTCATCAGGTCCAGTTGCTTGCGAGCACGTCTGAACAGCTTCACTGGTGGTGGGCCCGATTTGTTGCTTTCCAGACAATCTATCTGCAGTGAAGAAGCGGGAAAGTTCTCAGCGTTGCGTAAAAAGCCTACTGCCCTCGCCGCTGCCAAGTTTAACAATAGGACCATGGATGTCTTCTTTCGTAACTGTGAAGCTGTGACGTTTCCGCCTAGAATGCAGTTGGTAGAAATCGCTGACGACCGCGCCTTCTGATGACTGCTGATACCTCATCAGGTCCAGTTGCTTGCGAGCACGTGCGAACAGCTTTAACCGCTGGTAAGTGCGGCTAGCAGCTTTCCACACAGGCTATCTGTAATGAAGAAGCAGGAACGTTCTCAGCGTTGCTTAAAAAGGCACCTCCCTCGCCGCTGCCAAGTTAAACGATAGGACCATGGATGTCTTCTTTCGTAGCTCTGAAGCTGTGATGTTTCAGCCTACAATGCAGACGGTAGGAATCGCTGACGGCCGCGCCACCTGATGTCTGCTGATATCGCACCAGGTCCAGTTGCTTGCGATGACGTGCGAAGAGCTTCACCGGTGGTGGGTTCGGCTTGCAGCTTTCCACACAGGCTGATCTGCAGTGAAGAAGCAGGAAAGTTCTCAGCGTTGCGTAACTGTGCAACCTGCCCTCGCCAATGACAAGCTAAACGATAGGACCATGGAAGACTTTTTCAGTAGCTGTGATATTTCTGCCTACAATGCAGTTGGTAGGAATCGCTGACGGCCGCGCCCCTGATGACTGCTGATATCGCACCAGGTCCAGTTGCTTACGAGCACGTGCGAACAGCTTAAACGCTGGTAAGTGCGGCTTGCAGCTTTCCACACAGGCTATCTGTAGTGAAGAAGCAGGAATGTTCTCAGCGTAAGCCACCACTGCCGTAGCCGCTGCCAAGTTAAACGAAAGGACCATGGATGTCTTCTTTCGTAGCTGTGAAGCTGTGACGTTTACGCCTACAATGCAGTTGTTAGGAATCGCTGACGGCCGCGCCTTCTGATGACTGCTGATATCTCATCAGGTCCAGTTGCTTGCGAGCACGTGCGAACAGCTTTACCAGTGGTGGGTCCGGCTTGCAGCTTTCCACACAGGCTATCTGCATTGAAGAAACAGGAACGTTCTCAGCGTTGCGTAAAAAGCCACCTGCCCTCGCCGCCGCAGAGTTAAATGATTGGACCACGGATGTCTTCTTTCGTAGCTGTGAAGCTGTGATGTTTCCGCCTAAAATGCAGACGGTAGGAATCGCTGACGGCCGCGCCTTCTGATGACTGCTGATATCTCATCAGGTCCAGTTGCTTGCGAGCACGTGCGAACAGCTTGACCAGTGGTGGGTCCCGCTAGCTGCTTTCCAGACAGGCTATCTGCAGTGAAGAAGCAGGAAACTTTTCAGCGTTGCGTAACAAAGCCACCTGCCCTCGCCGCTGACAAGTTAAACGATAAGACCATGGCTGTCTTCTTTCGTAGCTTTGACGTTTCCGAATACAATGCAGTTGGTAGGAATCGCTGACGGCCGCGCCCCCTGATGACTGCTGATATCGCACCAGGTCCAGTTGCTTGCGAGAACGTGCGAACAGCTTTACCAGTGGTGGGTCCGGCTTGCAGCTTTCCACACAGGCTATCTGTTCTGAAGAAGCAGGAACGTTCTCAGTGTTGCGTAAAAAGCCACCTCCCTCGCCGCTGCCAAGTTAAACGATAGAACCATGGATTTCTTCTTTCGTAGCTGTGAAGCTGTGATATTAGAGCCTACAATGCAGACGGTAGGAATCGCTGACGGCCGCGCCCTCTGATGACTGCTGATATAGCACCAGGTACAGTTGCTTGCGAGCACGTGCGAACAGCTTTACCAGTGGTGGTTCCGGCTTGCGGATTTCCACATGGGCTATCTGCAGTGAAGGAGGAAAGTTTTCAGCGTTGCGCAAATAAGCCAACATTGTCGTCACCGCTTCCAAGTTTAACGATAGGATCAGGGATGTTTTCTTTCGAAGCTGTGAACCTGAAACTTTTCCGCCTACAATGCAGTTGGTAGGAATCGCTGGCGTCCGCGCACCCTGATGACTGCTGATATCTCGCTAGGTCCAGTTGCTTTCGAGCACGTGCGAAAAGCTGTACCGGTGGTGGGTCCGGCTTGCAGCTTTCCCCACATGCTATCTGCAGTAAAGAAGCACGAAAGTGCTGCAGCGTTGCGTAACTCAGCCACCAGTGCCGTCGCCGCTGCCAAGTTATAGGATATGATCATGGATGTCTTCTTCTGTAGCTTTGACGCTTCCGCCTACAATGCAGTTGGTAGGAATCGCAGACGGCCGCGCACCCTGATGACTGCTGATATCTCACTAGGTCCAGTTGCTTGCGAGCACGTACGAACAGCTTTACCAGTGGTGGGTGCGGCTTGCAGCTTTCCACACAGGCTATTTGCAGTGAAGAAGCAGGAACGTTCTCAGCGTTGCGTAAAAAGCCACCTCTCTCGCCGCTGCCAAGTTTAACGATAGAACCATGGATTTCTTCTTTCGTAGCTGTGAAGCTGTGATGTTTCAGCCTACAATGCAGACGGTAGGAATCGCTGACGGCCGCCTCCCCCTGATGACTGCTGATATCGCACCAGGTCCAGTTGCTTGCAAGCACGTGCGAACAGCTGTACCGGTGGTGGGTCCGGCTTTCAGCTTTCCACACGGGCTACCTGCAGTGAAGAAGCAGGAAAATTCTCAGCCTTGCGTAAAAAGCCACCTGTCCTCACCGCTGCCACGTTTAACTTCAGGACCATGGATGTCTTCTTTCGTAGCTGTGAAGCTGTGATGTTTCCTCCTACAATGCAGTTGGTAGGAATTGCTGACGGCCGCGCCCCCTGATGACTGCTGATATCGCACCATGTCCAGTTGCTTGCGAGCACGTGCGAACAGCTATACCGGTGGTGGGTGCGGCTTGCAGCTTTCCACACAGGCTATCTGCAGTGAAGAAGCAGGAACGTTCTCAGCGTTGCGTAAAAAGCCACCTCTCTCGCCGCTGCCAAGTTTAACGATAGAACCATGGATTTCTTCTTTCGTAGCTGTGAAGCTGTGATGTTTCAGCCTACAATGCAGACGGTAGGAATCGCTGACGGCCGCCTCCCCCTGATGACTGCTGATATCGCACCAGGTCCAGTTGCTTGCAAGCACGTGCGAACAGCTGTACCGGTGGTGGGTCCGGCTTGCCGCTTTCCCCACTAGCTATCTGCAGCAAAAAAGCACGAAAGTGCTTAACGTTGCGTAACTCAGCCACCACTCCCGTCGCCGCTGACAAGTTATACGATGGGACCAAGGATGCCTTCTGTAGCTGTGACGGTTCCGCCTACAACTCAGTCGGTAGGAATCGCTGACGGCCGCGGCCCCTGATGACTGCTTATATCGCATCAGGTCCAGTTGCCCAGTTGCTTGCGAGCACGTGCGAACAGTTTTACCGGTGGTGGGTCCGGCTTGCAGATTTCCACACGGGCTACCTTCAGTGAAGAAGCAGGAAAGTTCTCAGCGTTGCGTAAAAAGCCACCTGCCCTCGCCGCTGCCAAGTTTAACGATAGGACCATGGATGTCTTTTTTCGCAGCTGTGAAGCTGTGATGTTTCCTCCTACAATGCAGTTGATAGGAATCGCTGACGGCCGCGCCCCCTGATGACTGCTTATATCGTAGTAGGTCCAGTTGCTTGCGAGCACGGGCGAACAGCTGTACCGGTGGTGGGTCCGGCTAGCACCTTTCTCCACAAGCTATCTGCAGTGAAGAAGCAGGAAAGTTCTCAGCGTTGCGTAAAAAAGCCACCTGCCCTCACCGCTGCCAAGTTAAGCGATTGGACCATGGTAGTCTTTCTGTAGCTGAGACATTTTCGCCTACAATGCAGTTGGTAGGAATCGCTGATGGCCGCAACCTCTGATGACTGCTGATTCCTCATCAGGTCCAGTTGTTTGCGAGCACGTGCGAACAGCTTTACCGGTGGTGGGTCCGGCTTGCAGCTTTCTACACCGGCTACCTGCAGTGAAGAAGCAGGAAAATTCTCAACGTGGTGTAAAAAGCCACTTGCCCTCGCCGCTGCCACGTTTAACGATAGGACCATGGATGTCTTCTTTCGTAGCTGTGAAGCTGTGATGTTTCCTCCTACAATGCAGTTGGTAGGAATCGCTGACGGCCGCGCCCCCTGATGACTGCTGATATCGCACCATGTCCAGTTGCTTGCGAGCACGTGCGAACAGCTATACCGGTGGTGGGTGCGGCTTGCAGCTTTCCACACAGGCTATCTGCAGTGAAGAAGCAGGAACGTTCTCAGCGTTGCGTAAAAAGCCACCTCTCTCGCCGCTGCCAAGTTTAACGATAGAACCATGGATTTCTTCTTTCGTAGCTGTGAAGCTGTGATGTTTCAGCCTACAATGCAGACGGTAGGAATCGCTGACGGCCGCCTCCCCCTGATGACTGCCGATATCGCACCAGGTCCAGTTGCTTGCAAGCACGTGCGAACAGCTGTACCGGTGGTGGGTCCGGCTTGCCGCTTTCCCCACTAGCTATCTGCAGTAAAAAAGCACGAAAGTGCTTAACGTTGCGTAACTCAGCCACCACTCCCGTCGCCGCTGACAAGTTATACGATGGGACCAAGGATGCCTTCTGTAGCTGTGACGTTTCCGCCTACAACTCAGTCGGTAGGAATCGCTGACGGCCGCGGCCCCTGATGACTGCTTATATCGCATCAGGTCCAGTTGCCCAGTTGCTTGCGAGCACGTGCGAACAGTTTTACCGGTGGTGGGTCCGGCTTGCAGCTTTCCACACAGGTACCTGCAGTGAAGAATCTGGAAAGTTCTCAGCGTTGCGTGCTAAGCATCGTGCCCTCGACAATAATGCCAAGTTAAACGATATGACCCTGGAAGTCTTTTTCTGTAGCTGTGACATTTCCGCCTACAATGCCTACGAGTGGGCTTGGGAGAGCGGCTACCATGCTGTCGCTAAGTTCTCCATTCTGCTTTCTTGTGCAGCTTGCTGTCTACGGCTTCCCGTTCTCACCGACTGACACGTATTATGCATCGATATCTGCTTGGGAATTTGGCCTCGATCTGCGACTACCAACAGCTGACAACGGGCCTTATCTGAGCACAGTAGACGTCATCACCTTCACGTCCGAGTCTCGTGGAACATCGACGCATCCGTCTGCGGCAGCACTGCGCCGCCCCTATTTAGGCAACTGGCATCTACGAGGCGCTTCCAGTGGGCATGGGAGAGCGGCTACCATGCGGTCGCTAAGTTCTCCATTCTGCTTTCTTGTACAGGTTAGTCAACCTGAATCGCTATTTTGCAAACGTACAAAAAATGTATGTTTGCTGCTCTTCTCTTGCCCACAAGTGCTTGCTGCCATCTTGAATGATTGTGTATCCACTGCAATGTTGCTGTTACTTTCCGGCGATGTAGAACTTAATCCTGGTCCTAACAATGATGTGGACCGTCAGCATGGTGAAGTTATGGCCGCGATAGCTGCTTTATCGTCCAAATTTGATACACGACATGAAGAAATGATGAATGCCATTGCTGAACTCAAGGTTAACCAGGAAGCGCTGTCCGACACTGTTTCAGACCTCTCTAATAGGATGACTGCTATGGAAGCCGCGGTTGAGTGTCTCTAAAACATGCCTTCTAGTATCGATCTTACTGCAGCAGTCCAAGAGGCTGTTTCAAATGAGAGCGTTGCGCTCGCATCCAGACTGGACGAGCTGTAGGACCAGTCAAGACGCGACAACTTAATATTCTATGTCATCTCTGACAATTCGTCACAAACGTGGGCACAATCGGAAGCCCAGATCCAACACTTTCTTTCTAAATGTCTCAATCTGAATTTCTCGGAAGTCGCGATTCACAGAGCTCATAGGTTAGGCAGCTTTGGAAATGGCAAAACACGACCTGTTATTGCTAAGATTGCGTCCTATAAAACTCGAGAATATATTCTTTCACAAAACTCAAAGATTAAATAAGAAGGCGTTTCTATCGGCGAAGATTTTTGTAAAGCTACCCGTAATTCGCGGAAAGCCCTTAATGATTTCGGCAAGGCTAGCGGCCAATTCTATTCCTTACGCCACTACAAATTGATCATAGGTAAAAAATGCTACGCTCATTGTGCAGCTACTGACGAAGTATGCGAAATCGCACCAGCCAGGAGTGCAATTACCCCAAAAAGAGACATCACACCACCAGGTTCACCCACCACAGATTCAAGCTCAGCATAGCTATCTCATGATCAAACGCAAACAGACTGCATATCGCTTCTTTTCACTAATGTCCGAAGTGTCATCAACAAACGTACATCACTATCGTCACAGATCGATGCATGCTCGGCTGATATTGTTGTGCTCACCGAAACTTGGCTCTGAGCAAAAATAAAGAACAGCGAAATACAAGACTGCGAAAAAACATGTTTTACAGATACGACCGCGATTTCCGATCAGGCGGAGGCGTACTGATTGCCGTGAGCTCTGCTATCAATTCCTTTGCTATCTCTATTGATTCCCCACTAGAAATCGCTTGCATCCATGTTAGCTTTCCAACGGGTGACCTTATCTTTTGCGCTTGTTATAGATCCCCATCCTCACCTACTTCTTTTTGCGTCGACCTTCATGATGCCCTGAATAAATTAATTGTTCGACACCCGAAATCACACTTATTCCTACTGGGTGATTTTAACTTCCCAAACATAGTGTGGCGGAACTGTATTCGCATCCTTAAGCAGCCATCCTCCGAGTGCACAAATTTTTTGACACCTGCGCCGATTTTAATATAACCCAGCTAATTAACAAACCCACACGTACCACCAGCACATCGTCTAATATTTTAGACCTCTGTTTTACTACAGCTCCAGATTTGGTCTCTCCGCCAACGTACCTGGAAGGACTGAGTGACCACTCACTGCTTTACTTCACAATTAGGAAGAATGTTCGTCCTAAGAAAATAATTAAGACCACATGTGATTACAATGCCGCCGATACGACGTCCATCACATCTGAACTAGAATCATTCTTTGCCGACTACACTCAAAACTTTTCTGAACTTACTATTGAAGAAAAATGGTCATTGTAAAAAAATAAACTGATAGAATTAATAGACAGATACGTACCTAAAATTAGGATTCTCTCAAATACTACCTCTCCGTGGTTTACCAAAACCCTACGCCGCTTATGCAACAAAATGAAGCGTATTTTTCGTCGCGCTAAAGCATCTAACCATCCTGAACGTTTTACAGGATATCATCGCATTCATGCTGAATATTTAATAGCTGTTAAAGATACAAAACAGAACTTTTTTGACAACACCCTCCCATCACTTCTGCAATCTAATCCGCGTAAATTCTGGAATATTGTTGGGGGCAAAGAAGATAAGGTAATTAAACTAACCCGTTCTGACAATATTTCCATTCCTCCGAACCAGTGTTGTTCCGTTTTAAATGATGCGTTTGCTTCCGTTTTCCAGAAAAGTGCTAATATTGTACCGTCTGTAACTACTTTCTCTTATTTGCCAATGGACCCTATCAATATTGACTGGGTCGGCGTGCAAAAGTTGGTTGGAAACTTGAAAATGTCCTCTTCACCCGGTAACGATGCAATCAGCTCAAAAATGCTAAAACTCACTGAATTCTACTCTTCTATTAGGCTTTCAATGTTTTTTTCCAGGTCACTCTGTTCCTCAGTACTTCCAGGCGATTGGAGGGTTGTCAAGGTTGTTCCAGTACCAAAATCAGGTAACACTCATTCTCCCGATAACTATCGTCCTATATCATTCACAAGTGTACCATGTAAAATTTTGGAGCATATCATATACTCTCATCTGATTGATTTCCTTGAGTCTAATTCCTTCTTTTCAGCAGAACAACACGGTTTCAGGAAGACATTTTCATGTGAAACACAGCTTGTATGTTTTACTAATGACCTTTTTGCTTACACTGACTTGAACATAGATGTAGAATGTGTGTTTTTAGACTTTGCGAAAGCTTTTGATACTGTTCCCCACAATCTCCTAATTCTTAAGCTTATCATGCTTCACATTGACCCTAACGTACTGAACTGGATTAAAAGCTTCTTATTGAATCGAACTCAATATGCCTCTGCTAACGGCTGTTCCTCCTCTCACACCTCTGTGACATCCGGTGTACCGCAAGGGTCGGTACTGGGACCTCTTCTCTTCCTAATTTACATTAACGATATTCCTGAATGCATCTCTCATTCTTTTATCAGGATTTTCGCAGACGGCTGTGTCATCTATCACAAAATATCTAACCAAACTGATTCTATTTATTTTCAGTATGATCTCGAAAGTGTATTTAACTGGTGTGATAAGTGGTGCATGCGACTAAACGTTAATAAATGTAAAACGATGCATGTGTGACGTCGTACTAACATCACTGATAACAAGCGTACTTATGTTCTTCATGACATTCCCCTTGAATCAGTTAACTCCTATAAATACCTAGGCGTTCATATCTCACGTAACTTATCATGGCATAGACAAATCGAACATGTCGCAAATAACGCCAACAAAACTCTTGGATACTTGCGCCGAAATTTCTCTACCGCGCCTCTGCCGATAAAACTAACCCTTTATAAAACATTAGTACGACCAAAGTTAGAATATGCATCTGCAGTTTGGGATCCTAATATAATCACACTGTTAAACACACTAGAATCCATTTAAAATCGTGCAGCGCGTTTTATCTTATCTAACTATTCCCGTTACGCCAGCATTACTTCTATGAAAAACACGCTTACCTTACCAGACCTTTCTTCGCGCCGAAAGTGTTTTCGACTGTGTCTTTTCCACACACTGTATCACCATTACCCTCTGTTAAAGGATCATATTTTTTCGAGCCCTTCATACATTTCATCCCGTTCCGATCACATATTTAAAGTCGGTGTTCCATTTTCGAGAACAAAATTGTATTACGATTCTTTTATTCCTAAAACCAGCGTTGACTGGAACGACCTGCCTCCCTCCATCGCTGCCATTACCGAGTAGAGAAATTCAAGAAAACTGTGTTTTCTGGCATCATATAACTTGTTTAGTGTAACTATGCACTGTATTTTTTGTTTTGTGTTACGACTCCTTTCTGTAATGCCTTCGGGCCCTGAAAGTATGTTAAATAAATAAATAAATAAATAAATAAATAAATAAATAAATAAATGCAGTTTGTAGGAATCGCTGACTGCCGCGCCCCCTGATGACTGTTGATATCGCACCAGGTCCAGATGCTTGCGAGCACGTGCGAAGAGCTTCACCGGTGGTGGGTCCGGCTTGCAGCTTTCAACACAGGTTATCTGTAGTGAAGAAGCAGGAACGTTTTCAGCGTTGCGTAAAAAGCCACCTCCCTCGCCGCTGCCAAGTTAAACGATAGAACCATGGATATCTTCTTTCGTAGCTGTGAAGCAGTGATGTTTCAGCCTACAATGCAGACGGTAGCAATCGCTGATGGCAGCGCCCCCTGATGACTGCTGATATCGCACCAGGTCCAGTTGCTTGCGAGCACGTGCGAACAGCTTTACCAGTGGTGGGTCCGGCTTGCGGATTTCCACACGGGCTATCTGCAGTGAAGAAGCAGGATAGTTCTCAGCGTTGCGTAACTAAGCCAACATTGCCGTCGCCGCTTCCAAGTTAAACGATAGGACCAGGGATGTCTTCTTTCGTAGCTGTGAAGCTGTGACGTTTCCGCCTACAATGCAGTAGGTAGGAATCGCTGACAGCCGCGCCTCCTGATGACTGCTGATATCGCACTAGGTCCAGTTGCTTGCGAGCACGTGCGAACAGCTTAACCGGTGGTGGGTTCGGCTTGCAGCTTTCCACACAGGCTATCTTTATTGAAGAAGCAGGAAAGTTCTCAGCGTTGAATAACTAAACCACCTGCCCTCGCCGCTGCCAAGTTAAACGATAGGCCCATAGATGTCTTCTCTCGTAGCTGTGAAGCTGTGGCGTTTCCGCCTACAATGCAGTTGGTAGGAATCGCTGACGGCCGCGCACCCTGATGGCTGCTGATATCGCACTAGGTCCAGTTGCTTTCGAGCGCGTGCGAAAATTTGTACCGGTGTTGGGGCCTGCTTGCAGCTTTCCCCACATGCTATCTGCAGTAAAGAAGCACGAAAGTGCTGCAGCGTTGCGTAACTCAGCCATTACTGCCGTCGCCGCTGCCAAGTTATAGGATTGGATCATGGATGTCTTCTTCTCTAGCTGTGACGTTTCCACCTGCAACGCAATTGGTAGGAATCGCTGACGGCCGCGCATCCTAATGACTGCTGATATCGCACCAGGTACAGTTTGCGAGCACGTGCGAACAGCTTTACCGGTGGTGGTTCCGGCTTTCAGCTTTCCACACAGGCTATCTACAGTGAAGAAGCAGGAAAGTTCTCAGCGTTGCGTAACTAAGCAACCTGCCCTCGCCAATACCAAGCTAAACGATAGGACCATGGAAATCGTTTTCTGTAGCTATGACATTTCCGCCTACAATGCAGTTGGTAGGAATCGCTGACGGCCGCGCCTTCTGATGACTGCTGATATCTCATCAGGTCCAGTTGCTTGCGAGCACGTCTGAACAGCTTCACTGGTGGTGGGCCCGGTTTGCTGCTTTCCAGACAATCTATCTGCAGTGAAGAAGCGGGAAAGTTCTCAGCGTTGCGTAAAAAGCCTACTGCCCTCGCCGCTGCCAAGTTTAACAATAGGACCATGGATGTCTTCTTTCGTAACTGTGAAGCTGTGACGTTTCCGCCTAGAATGCAGTTGGTAGAAATCGCTGACGACCGCGCCTTCTGATGACTGCTGATACCTCATCAGGTCCAGTTGCTTGCGAGCACGTGCGAACAGCTTTAACCGCTGGTAAGTGCGGCTAGCAGCTTTCCACACAGGCTATCTGTAATGAAGAAGCAGGAACGTTCTCAGCGTTGCTTAAAAAGGCACCTCCCTCGCCGCTGCCAAGTTAAACGATAGGACCATGGATGTCTTCTTTCGTAGCTCTGAAGCTGTGATGTTTCAGCCTACAATGCAGACGGTAGGAATCGCTGACGGCCGCGCCACCTGATGTCTGCTGATATCGCACCAGGTCCAGTTGCTTGCGATGACGTGCGAAGAGCTTCACCGGTGGTGGGTTCGGCTTGCAGCTTTCCACACAGGCTGATCTGCAGTGAAGAAGCAGGAAAGTTCTCAGCGTTGCGTAACTGTGCAACCTGCCCTCGCCAATGACAAGCTAAACGATAGGACCATGGAAGACTTTTTCAGTAGCTGTGATATTTCTGCCTACAATGCAGTTGGTAGGAATTGCTGACGGCCGCGCCCCTGATGACTGCTGATATCGCACCAGGTCCAATTGCTTACGAGCACGTGCGAACAGCTTAACCGCTGGTAAGTGCGGCTTGCAGCTTTCCACACAGGCTATCTGTAGTGAAGAAGCAGGAATGTTCTCAGCGTAAGCCACCACTGCCGTAGCCGCTGCCAAGTTAAACGAAAGGACCATGGATGTCTTCTTTCGTAGCTGTGAAGCTGTGACGTTTACGCCTACAATGCAGTTGTTAGGAATCGCTGACGGCCGCGCCTTCTGATGACTGCTGATATCTCATCAGGTCCAGTTGCTTGCGAGCACGTGCGAACAGCTTTACCAGTGGTGGGTCCGGCTTGCAGCTTTCCACACAGGCTATCTGCATTGAAGAAACAGGAACGTTCTCAGCGTTGCGTAAAAAGCCACCTGCCCTCGCCGCCGCAGAGTTAAATGATTGGACCACGGATGTCTTCTTTCGTAGCTGTGAAGCTGTGATGTTTCCGCCTAAAATGCAGACGGTAGGAATCGCTGACGGCCGCGCCTTCTGATGACTGCTGATATCTCATCAGGTCCAGTTGCTTGCGAGCACGTGCGAACAGCTTGACCAGTGGTGGGTCCCGCTAGCTGCTTTCCAGACAGGCTATGTGCAGTGAAGAAGCAGGAAACTTTTCAGCGTTGCGTAACAAAGCCACCTGCCCTCGCCGCTGACAAGTTAAACGATAAGACCATGGCTGTCTTCTTTCGTAGCTGTGACGTTTCCGAATACAATGCAGTTGGTAGGAATCGCTGATGGCCGCGCCCCCTGATGACTGCTGATATCGCACCAGGTCCAGTTGCTTGCGAGAACGTGCGAACAGCTTTACCAGTGGTGGGTCCGGCTTGCAGCTTTCCACACAGGCTATCTGTTCTGAAGAAGCAGGAACGTTCTCAGTGTTGCGTAAAAAGCCACCTCCCTCGCCGCTGCCAAGTTAAACGATAGAATCATGGATTTCTTCTTTCGTAGCTGTGAAGCTGTGATATTAGAGCCTACAATGCAGACGGTAGGAATCGCTGACGGCCGCGCCCTCTGATGACTGCTGATATAGCACCAGGTACAGTTGCTTGCGAGCACGTGAGAACAGCTTTACCAGGGGTGGTTCCGGCTTGCGGATTTCCACATGGGCTATCTGCAGTGAAGGAGGAAAGTTTTCAGCGTTGCGCAAATAAGCCAACATTGTCGTCACCGCTTCCAAGTTTAACGATAGGATCAGGGATGTTTTCTTTCGAAGCTGTGAACCTGAAACTTTTCCGCCTAAAATGCAGTTGGTAGGAATCGCTGGCGTCCGCGCACCCTGATGACTGCTGATATCTCGCTAGGTCCAGTTGCTTTCGAGCACGTGCGAAAAGCTGTACCGGTGGTGGGTCCGGCTTGCAGCTTTCCCCACATGCTATCTGCAGTAAAGAAGCACGAAAGTGCTGCAGCGTTGCGTAACTAAGCCACCACTGCCGTCGCCGCTGCCAAGTTAAACGATAGGACCATTGATGTCATCTTTCGTAGCTGTGATGCTGTGACATTTCTGCCTACAATGCAGTTGGTAGGAATCGCTCATGGCCGCTACCCCTGATGACTGCTTATATCGCACAAGGTCCAGTTGCTTGCGAGCACGTGCGAACAGTTTTACCGGTGGTGGGTCCGGCTTGCAACTTTCCACACAGGCTATCTGCAGTTAAGAAGCAGGACAGTTCTCAGCGTTGCGTAAAAAGCCGCCTGCCCTGGGCGCTGCCAAGTTAAACGATATGACCATGGATGTCTTCTTTCGTAGCTGTGAAGCTGTGATGTTTCCGCCTACAATGCAGACGGTAGCAATCGCTGACGGCCGCGCCCCATATGACTGCTGATATCGCACCAGGTCCAGTTGTTTGCGAGCACGCGCGAACAGCTTGACCAGTGGTGAGTCCGGTTTAGCTGCTTTTCAGACCGGCTATCTGCAGTGAAGAAGCAGGAAAGTTTTCAGCGTTGTGTGACAAAGCCACCTGGCCTCGCCGCTGACAAGTTAAACGATAGGACCATGGATGTCTTCTTTCGTAGCTGTGAAGCTGAGACTTTTGTGCCTATAATGCAGTTGGTAGGAATCGCTGACGGCCGCGCACCCTGATGGCTGCTGATATCGCACTAGGTCCAGTTGCTTTCGAGCGCGTGCGAAAATTTGTACCGGTGTTGGGGCCTGCTTGCAGCTTTCCCCACATGCTATCTGCAGTAAAGAAGCACGAAAGTGCTGCAGCGTTGCGTAACTCAGCCATTACTGCCGTCGCCGCTGCCAAGTTATAGGATTGGATCATGGATGTCTTCTTCTCTAGCTGTGACGTTTCCACCTGCAACGCAATTGGTAGGAATCGCTGACGGCCGCGCATCTTAATGACTGCTGATATCGCACCAGGTACAGTTTGCGAGCACGTGCGAACAGCTTTACCGGTGGTGGTTCCGGCTTTCAGCTTTCCACACAGGCTATCTACAGTGAAGAAGCAGGAACGTTCTCAGCGTAGCGTAACTAAGCCACCACTGCCATCGCCGCTGCCAAGTTAAACGATAGGACCATGGATGTCTTCTTTCGTAGCTGTGATGTTTGCGCCTACAATGCAGTTGGTATGAATCGCTGACTGCTGATATCTCACCAGGCCCAGTTGCTTGCGAGCACGTATGAACAGCTTCACAGGCGATGGGTCCGGCTAGCAGCTTTCCAGGCAGGCTACCAGCAGTGAAGAAGCACGATAGTTCTCAGCGTAGCGTAACAAAGCCACCTGCCATCGCCGCTGCCAAGTTAAGCGATTGTACCATGGAAGTCATTCTGTAGCTGTGACATTTTCGCCTACAATGCAGTTGGTAGGAATCACTGACGGCCACGCCCCTGATGACTGCTGATATCTAACCAGGTCCAGTTGCTTGCGAGCACGTCTGAACAGCTTCACTGGTGGTGGGTCCAGCTTGCTGCTTTCCAGACAGGCTACCTGCAGTGAAGAAGCGGGAAAGTTCGCAGCGTTGCGTAAAAAGCCAACTGCCCTCGCCGCTGCGAAGTTAAACGATAGGAACATGGACGTCTTCTTTCGTAGCTGTGAAGCTCTGATGTTTTCCGCTTACAAAGCAGACGGTAGGAATCGCTGACGGCCGCGCCCCCTGATGACTGCTGATATCGCACCAGGTGAATTTGCTTGCGAGCACATGCGAACAGCTTAACCAGTGGTGGGTCCGGCTTGCAGCTTTCCAGACAGGTATCTGCAGTTATGAAGCAGGAAAGTTCTCAGCGTTGCGTAACTAAGCCGCCACTGCCGTCGCCGCTGCCAAGTTAAACGATAGGACCACGGATGTCTTCTTTCGTAGCTGTGAAGCTGTGATGTTTCCACCTACAATGCAGACGGTAGGAATCGCTGACGGCCGCGCCCCCTATAACTGCTGATATCGCACCAGGTCCAGTTGCTTGCGAGCACGTGCGAACAGCTTGACCAGTGGTGAGTCCGGCTAGCTGCTTTTCAGAAAGGCTATCTGCAGTGAAGAAGCAGGAAAGTTTTCAGCGTTGCGTGACAAAGCCACCTGCCCTCGCCGCTGACAAGTTAAACGATAGGACCATGGAAGTCTTTTTCTGTAGCTGTGACATTTCCACCTACAATGCAGTTGGTAGGAATCGCTGACGGCTGCGCCCCCTGATGACTGCTGGTATCGCACCAGGTCCAGTTGCTTGCGAGCACGTGCGAGCACCTTTACTGGCGGTGGGTCCGGCTTGCAGCTTTCCACAAAGGCTACCTGTATTGAAGAAGCAGGAACGTTCTCACCGTTTCTTAAAAAGCCGCCTTCCCTCGGCGCTGCCAAGTTAAACGACAGGACCATGGATGTCTTCTTTCGTATCTGTGAAGGTGTGAAGTTTCCGCCTACAATGCAGTTGGTAGGGATCGCTGACGGCCGCGCCCCCTATAACTGCTGATATCAAACCAGGTCCAGTTGCTTGCGAGAACGTGCGAACTGCTTAGCCGGTGGTGGGTCCGGCTAGCAGCTTTCCACACGGGCTATCTGCAGTGAAGAAGCAGGAAAGTTCTCAGCGTTGCGTAACTAAGCCGACACTGCCGTCGCCGCTTCCAAGTTAAACGATAGGACTATGGATGTCTTCTTTCGTAGCTGTGAAGCTGTGAACTTTCCGCCTACAAAGCAGTCGGTAGGAATCGTTGACGGCAGCACCCCCTGGTGACTGTTGATATCGCAGCAGGTCCAGTTTATTGCGAGCACGTGCGAGCAGCTTTACTGGCGGTGGGTCCGGCTTGCAGCTTTCCACAAAGGCTATCTGTATTGAAGAAGCAGGAACGTTCTCAGCGTTTCTTAAAAAACCGCCTTCCCTCGGCGCTGCCACGTTAAACGAAAGGATCATTGATGCCTTTTTTCGTAGCTGTGATGCTGTGACGTTTCCGCCTACAATGCAGTTGGTAGGAATCGCTGACGGCCGCACCCCCTGATGACTGCTGATATCGCCCCAGGTCCAGTTGCTAGCGATGACGTGCGAAGACCTTCCCCGGTGGTGGGTCCGGCTTGCAGCTTTCCACGCAGGCTATCTGCAGTGAAGAAGCAGGAAAGTTCTCAGTGTTGCGTAACTAAGCTACCTGCCCTCGCCAATGACAAGCGAAACGATAGGACCATGGAAGTCTTTTTCTCTAGCTGCGACATTTCCGCCTACAATGCAGTTGGTAGGAATCGCTGACGGCCGCGCCTTCTGATGACTGCTGATATCTCATCAGGTCCAGTTGCTTGCGAGCACGTGCGAACAGCTTTACCGGTGGTGGGTCCGGCTGGCAGCTTTCCATACAGGCTATCTGCATTGAAGAAACAGGAACGTTCTCAGCATTGCGTAAAAAGCCACCTGCCCTCGCCGCTGCCAAGTTAAACGATAGGACCATGGAAGTCTTTTTCTGTAGCTGTGACATTTCCACCTACAATGCAGTTGGTAGGAATCGCTGACGGCTGCGCCCCCTGATGACTGCTGATATCGCACCAGGTCCAGTTGCTTGCGAGCACGTGCGAGCACCTTTACTGGCGGTGGGTCCGGCTTGCAGCTTTCCACAAAGGCTACCTGTATTGAAGAAGCAGGAACGTTCTCACCGTTTCTTAAAAAGCCGCCTTCCCTCGGCGCTGCCAAGTTAAACGACAGGACCATGGATGTCTTCTTTCGTATCTGTGAAGGTGTGAAGTTTCCGCCTACAATGCAGTTGGTAGGGATCGCTGACGGCCGCGCCCCCTATAACTGCTGATATCAAACCAGGTCCAGTTGCTTGCGAGAACGTGCGAACTGCTTAGCCGGTGGTGGGTCCGGCTAGCAGCTTTCCACACGGGCTATCTGCAGTGAAGAAGCAGGAAAGTTCTCAGCGTTGCGTAACTAAGCCGACACTGCCGTCGCCGCTTCCAAGTTAAACGATAGGACTATGGATGTCTTCTTTCGTAGCTGTGAAGCTGTGAACTTTCCGCCTACAAAGCAGTCGGTAGGAATCGTTGACGGCAGCACCCCCTGGTGACTGTTGATATCGCAGCAGGTCCAGTTTATTGCGAGCACGTGCGAGCAGCTTTACTGGCGGTGGGTCCGGCTTGCAGCTTTCCACAAAGGCTATCTGTATTGAAGAAGCAGGAACGTTCTCAGCGTTTCTTAAAAAACCGCCTTCCCTCGGCGCTGCCACGTTAAACGAAAGGATCATTGATGCCTTTTTTCGTAGCTGTGATGCTGTGACGTTTCCGCCTACAATGCAGTTGGTAGGAATCGCTGACGGCCGCACCCCCTGATGACTGCTGATATCGCCCCAGGTCCAGTTGCTAGCGATGACGTGCGAAGACCTTCCCCGGTGGTGGGTCCGGCTTGCAGCTTTCCACGCAGGCTATCTGCAGTGAAGAAGCAGGAAAGTTCTCAGTGTTGCGTAACTAAGCTACCTGCCCTCGCCAATGACAAGCGAAACGATAGGACCATGGAAGTCTTTTTCTCTAGCTGCGACATTTCCGCCTACAATGCAGTTGGTAGGAATCGCTGACGGCCGCGCCTTCTGATGACTGCTGATATCTCATCAGGTCCAGTTGCTTGCGAGCACGTGCGAACAGCTTTACCGGTGGTGGGTCCGGCTGGCAGCTTTCCATACAGGCTATCTGCATTGAAGAAACAGGAACGTTCTCAGCATTGCGTAAAAAGCCACCTGCCCTCGCCGCTGCCAAGTTAAACGATAGGACCATGGAAGTCTTTTTCTGTAGCTGTGACATTTCCACCTACAATGCAGTTGGTAGGAATCGCTGACGGCTGCGCCCCCTGATGACTGCTGATATCGCACCAGGTCCAGTTGCTTGCGAGCACGTGCGAGCACCTTTACTGGCGGTGGGTCCGGCTTGCAGCTTTCCACAAAGGCTACCTGTATTGAAGAAGCAGGAACGTTCTCACCGTTTCTTAAAAAGCCGCCTTCCCTCGGCGCTGCCAAGTTAAACGATAGGACCACGGTTGTGTTCTTTCGTAGCTGTGAAGCTGTGATGTTTCCGCCTACAATGCAGTCGGTAGGAATCGCTGACGGCCGCGCCCCCTATGACTGCTGATATCGCACCAGGTCCAGTTGCTTGCGAGCACGTGCGAACAGCTTAACCAGTGGTGGGTCCGGCTTGCAGCTTTACACAGAGGTACCTGCAGTGAAGAATCTGGAAAGTTCTCAGCGTTGCGTAACTAAGCATCCTGCCCTCGCCAATAATGCCAAGTTAAACGATAGGACCATGGAAGTCTTTTTCTGTCGCTGTGACATTTCTACCTACAATGCAGTTGGTAGGAATCGCTGACGGCCGCGCCCCCTGATGACTGCTGATATCGCATCAGGTCCAGTTGCTTGCGAGAACGTGCGAACAGCTTTACCAGTGGTGGGTCCGGCTTGCGGATTTCCACACGGGCTATCTGCAGAGAAGGAGAAAAGTTTTCAGCGTTGCGTAACTAAGCCAACACTGCCGTCGCCGCTTCCAAGTTAAACGATAGGACTATGGATGTCTTCTTTCGTAGCTGTGAAGCTGTGACCTTTCCGCCTAAAAAGCAGCCGTTAGGAATCGTAGACGGCAGCACCCCGTGGTGACTGTTGATATCGCAGCAGGTCCAGTTTCTTGCGAGCACGTGCGAGCAGCATTACTGGCAGTGGGTTCGGCTTGCAGCTTTCCACAAAGGCTATCTGCATTGAAGAAGCAGGAACGTTCTCAGCGTTGCTTAAAAAGCAGCCTTCCCTCGGCGCTGCCAAGTTAAACGATAGGACCATGGATGTCTTCATTCGTATCTGTGAAGCTGTGAAGTTTCCGCCTACAATGCAGTTGGTAGGCATCGCTGACGGCCGCGCCCCTTGATGACTGCTGATATCGCACCAGGTCCAGTTTCTTGCAAGCACGTGCGAAGAGCTTCACCGGTAGTGGGCCCGGCTTGCAGCTTTCCACACGGGCTATCTGCAGTGAAGAAACAGGAAAGTTCTCAGCGTTGCGTAACTAAGCCGCCAATGCCGTCGCCGCTGCCAAGTTAAACGGAAGGACCATGGATGTCTTCTTTCGTAGCTGTGAAGCTCTGATGTTTCTGCCTACAACGCAGACGGTAGGAATCGCTGACGGCCGCGCCCCCTATAACTGCTGATAGCGCACCAGGTCCAGTTGCTTTGGAGCACGTGCGAACAGCTTGACCAGTGGTAAGTCCGGCTAGCTGCTTTCCAGACAGGCTATCTGCAGTGAAGAAGCAGGAACGTTCTCAGCGTTGCGTAACAAAGCCACCTGCCCTCGCCGCTGACAAGTTAAACGATAGGACCATGGATGTCTTCTTTCATAGCTGTTAAGCTGAGACTTTTCCGCCTACAATGCAGTTGGTAGGAATTGCTGACGGCCGCGCACCCTGATGGCTGCTGATATCGCACTAGGTCCAGTTGCTTTCCAGCACGTGCGAAAAGCTGTACCGGTGTTGGGGCCTGCTTGCAGCTTTCCCCACATGCTATCTGCAGTAAAGAAGCACGAAAGTGCTGCAGCGTTGCGTAACTCAGCCACCACTCTAGATTAGTGTGCAAGTCGTGAAGGAAAAGTGCTAATTGGGTTTCGCAAGAGAGGCCCTTACGAAACCCATGTTGTGAGGGTTGAAAGAAATGGTTTCGGTCCAAGAAGTTTACGATTTGTGTGTAGATGACATGTTCTATGATTTTACAAGGCACACTAGTCAATGAAATGGGGCGGTAATTCAAGGGCAAGTCTCTGTTACCTGATTTGTAGACTGGAACGACCTTCCCCGTTTTCCAATCAAGAGACAAAATTCCTGAGGAGAGTGACTGTGAGAAAATGAGACATAAGTATGATGCACAAATTGATTCCACGTTTTTCAATAGTTTTGAATTAATTAGGTCTATACCAGCTGATGATGAAAGTTTCATATTACGAATTATGGATGAAATGCCTTCTTCGACGAACGTGACTGCCGGCATGGGGGTTTCTAAGTTAAAGGGTGGTAATTGTGAAAGTGCGTTGGGTTCGGTAGTGAACACAGATGTGAATGCATGGTTAAATATTTCTGCGCAATCATGATCAGTCACTGCTTCATGTGAATCATTCGTCAGTTTAATATGGGGAGGATGTGTTGGGTTTAAAACTTGCCAGAATTGCTTGGGGTGCGATATAAGTGTCATCAGGGGGCGCGGCCATGAGCGATTCCTACCAACTGCATTGTAGGCAGAAACGTCATAGCTTCACAGCTACGAAACAAGACATCCCTGGTCCCATCGTTTAATTTGGAAGCGGCGACGGCAATGTTGGCTTAGTTACGCAACGCTGAAAACTTTCCTCCTTCACTGCAGATAGCCCGTGTGGAATTCCGCAAGCCGGACCCACCTCTGGTAAAGCTGTTCGCACGTGCTCGCAAGCAACTGGACCTGGTGTGAAATCAGCAGTCATCAGGGGGCGCGGCCTTCAGCGATTCCTACCGTCTGCATTGTAGGCTGAAACATTACAGCTTCACAGTTACAAAAGAAGAAGTTCTATCGTTTAACTTGGCAGAGGCGAGGGAGGTGGCTTTTTACGCTACGCTGAAAACGTTCCTGCTTCCTCACTACAGATAGCCTGTGTGGAAAGCTGCAAGCCGAACCCATTACCGGTGAAGTACTTCGCACGTGCTCGCAAGCAACTGGACCTGGTGCGATATCAGCAGTCATAGGGGGCGCGGCCGTCAGCGATTCCTACCGTCTGCATTGTAGGCTGAAACATCACAGCTTTACAGCTACGAAAGAAGGCATCCATGGTCCTGTCGTTTAACTTGTCGCGGCGAGGGCAGGTGGCTTTGCTACGCAACGCTGAGAACGATCCTGTTGCTTCAATGCAGATAGCCTGTGTGGAAATCTGCAAGCCGGACCCACCACCGGTAAAGCTGTTCGCACGTGCTCGCAAGCAACTGGACCTGCTGCGATATCAGCAGTCATCAGGGGGCGCGCCCGTCAGCGATTCCTACCAACTGCATTGCAGGCGGAAACGTCAGAGCTTCAAAGCTACGAAAGAAGACATCCATGGTCCTATCGTTTATCTTGGCAGCGGCGACAGCAGTGGTGGCTTAGTTACGCAACGCTGAGAACTTTCCTGCTTCTTCACTGCAGATAGCCCGTGTGGAAAGCTGCAAGCCGGGCCCACCACCGGCCAACCTGTTCGCACGTGCTCGCAAGCAACTGGACCTGGTGCGATATCAGCAGTCATCAGGGGGCGCGGCCGTCAGCGATCCCTACCAACTGCATTGTAGGCGGAAACTTCACAGCTTCACAGCTACGAAAGAAGGCATCGATGGTCCTATCGTTTAACTTGTCAGCGGCGAGGGCAGGTGGCTTTGTTACGCAACGCTGAGAGTGTTCCTGTTTCTTCAATGCAGATAGCCTGTGGGGAAGGCTGCAAGCCGGACCCACCCCCGGTAAAGCTTTTCGCACGTGCTCGCAAACAACTGGACCTGATGAGATATCAGCAGTCATCTGAAGGCCCGGTCGTCAGCGATTCCTACCAACTGCATTGTAGGCGGAAACGTCACAGCTACAGAAAAAGACTTCCATGGTCCTATCGTTTAACTTGGCTGCGGAGAGGGCAGGTGGCTTAGTTACACAACGCTGAGAACTTTCCTGCTCCTTCACTGCAGATAGCCTGTGTGGAAAACTGCAAGCCGGACCCACCACCGGCTAAGCTGTTCGCACGTGCTCGCAAGCAACTGGACCTGGTGCGATATCAGCAGTCATCAGGGGGCGTGGCCGTCAGCGATTCCTACCAAGTGCATTGTAGGCAGAAACGTCATATTTTCACAGCTACGAAACAAGACATCCATGGTCCTATCGTTTAACTTGGCAGCGGTGATGGCAGTGGCGGCTTAGTTACGCAACGCTGAGAACTATCCTGCTTCTTCACTGCAGATAGCCCGTGTGGAAAGCTGCAAGCCGGACCCACAACCGGTAAAGCTGTTCGCACGTGCTCGCAAGTAACTTGGCCTGATGAGACATCAGCAGTCAGCTGTGGGCGCCGCCGTCAGCAATTCCTACCAACTGCATTGTAGGCGGAAGCGTCACAGCTTCGCCGCTACAAAAGAAGTCGTCCATGGACCTATCGTTTAACATAGCAGCGGCGAGGGCGGGAGGCTTAGTAACACAACGCCGAGAATTTTCCTGCTTCTTCACTGCAGAAAGCCCGTGTGGAAAGCTGCAAGCCGGACCCACCACCGGTAAAGCGGTTCTAACGTGCTCGCATGCAACTGGACCTGGTGCGATATAAGCAGTCATCAGGGGGCGCGGCCGTCAGCGAATCCTACCGACTGAGTTGTAGGCGGAAACGTCACAGCTACAGAAGACATCCATGGTCCTATCGTATAACTTGGCATCGGCGACGGGAGTGGTGGCTGAGTTACGCAACGTTGAGCACTTTCGTGCTTCTTTACTGCAGATAGCCAGTGGTGAAAGCGTCAAGACGGACCCGCCACCGGTACAGCGGTTCGCACGTCCTCGCAAGGAACTGGACCTAGTGCGATATAACCAGTCATCATATCAGGGTGCGCGGCTGTCAGCGATTCCTACCAACTGCATTGTAGGCGGAAGCGTCACAGCTTCGCCGCTACAAAAGAAGTCGTCCATGGAACTATCGTTTAACATAGCAGCGGCGAGGGCAGGTGGCTTAGCTACACAACGCCGAGAACTTTCCTGCTTCTACACTGCAGAAAGCCTTTGTGGAAAGCTGCAAGCCGGACCCACCACCAGTAAAGCTGTTCGCACGTGCTTGCAATGAACTGGACCTGGTGCGATATCAGCAGTCATCAGGGTTCGCGGCCATCAGCGATTCCTAACAACTGTATTGTAGGCGGAAACGTCCCAGCATCAAAGCTACGGAAGAAGACAACTATGGTCCTATCGTTAAACTTGGCAGCGGCGAGGGCAGGTGGCTTTTCACGCAACACTGAGAACTTAACTGCTACTTCACTGCAGATAGCTCGTGTAGAAAGCTGCAAGCCAGACACACCAGGGGTAAAGCTGTTCGCACGCGCTCGCAAGCAACTGGACGTGATGAGATATCAACAGTCATCAGAGGGCGCCGCCGTCAGGGATTCCTACCAACTGCATTGTAGGCGGAAGCGTCACAGCTTCGCAGCTATAAAAAAAGTCGTCCATGGACCTATCATTTAAGATAGCAGCGGCGACGGCAGTGGTGGCTTAGTTACGCAACGCTGAGAACATTCCTGTTCACTGCAGATAGCCTGAGTGGAAAGCTGAAAGCAGGACCCACCACCGGTAAAGCTGTTCGCACGTGCTCGCAACCAACTGGACCTGGTGCGATATCAGCAGTCATCAGGGTGCGCGGCCGTCAGCGATTCCTACCAAGTGCATTGTAGGCGGAAACGTCACAGCTTCGCAGCTACAAAAGAAGTCATCCATTGTCCTATCGTTTAACTTCGCAGCGGCGAGGGAAGCTGGCTTAGTTACACAACGCTGAGAACATTCCTGTTTCTTCATTGCAGATAGCCTGTGTGGAAAGCTGAAAGCCGGACCCACCACCGGTAAAGCTGTTCGCACGTGCTCGCAAGCAACTGGACCTGATGAGATATCAGCAGTCATCAGAAGGCGCGGCCGTCAGCGATTCCTACCAAGTGCATTGTTGGCGGAAACGTCTCAGCTTCGCAGCTACAAAAGACGTCATCCATGGTCCTATCGTTTAACTTGGCAGCGGCGAGGGAAGGTGGCTTAGTTACACAACGCTGAGCACTTTCCTGCTTCTTCACTGCAGATAGCCCGTGTGGAAAGCTGCAAGCCGGACCCACCACCGGTAAAGCTGTTCGCACGTGCTTGCAATGAACTGAACCTGGTGCGATATCAGCAGTCATCAGGGTGCGCGGCCATCAGCGATTCCTGACAACTGTATTGTAGGCGGAAACGTCCCAGCATCAAAGCTACGGATCAAGACAACTATGGTCCTATCGTTAAACTTGGCAGCGGCGGGGGCAGGTGGCTTTTTAGGCAACGCAGAGAACTTTGCTGCTACTTCACTGCAGATAGCTCGTGTAGAAAGCTGGAAGCCAGACACACCACCGGTAAAGCTGTTCGCACGTGCTCGCAAGCAACTGGACGTGATGAGATATAAACAGTCATCATTGGGCGTGGCCGACAGCGATTCCTACAAACTGCATTGTAGGCGGAAACGTCACAGCTTCGCAGCTACACAAAAAGTACTTCATGGTCCTATCGTTTAACAAGAATAAAAGCGCGACAAACGACACAAAGAAGGAGGAAACCGGCAGGACAGGCGCTAACTTGCAACACTTTACTGTCTTCATAAACCGCCGCGTATATATAAACCACAGGGGGGGGGGGGTAAAGACAGATAGGGGGAACACAGCTGGAAGCACGTGCGTAGAAAACTCGAATATGGCACAACAAGAACAGGTGATTCCGCAGATATTATGCCATATCTAAAAACTGACATTCTTTTTTATACATCACGATCGACGGGGTGCTAACACATGCACTCCCACTCTTACATATTCTTTGCGCTTCTATCAATTCGCGTGCGATCGTGTCTTTACTTTTGCAGATTACACTTGTTTCCAGAAGTTTTGCTCCACATGCCTTCTTTCTTCCTTCTTCTTCTTTCCAGCAATCCTTACAGTGAATCGGTAGATTTGACCCGGTCCCATTCTTTAATGACAGTCTGTGTTCTCTCGAACGGTCATTAATACATCGCCCCATTTGGCCGATGTAAGTTTTACCACACGTCAGTGGGATGCTATACACAACTCCAACCGCACATTCCACAAAAGGATTAGTATGTTTCGTTTGGCAAACTTTATTCTTGTCCTTATCCGGGTTAGTCATTCGGCACAAGGCGGCGAGTGTCCTGGGAGCAGAAAAAAACCACTGGCACCTTGTACTTGGAAGCAACATGCTTAAGATTATGTGCAACTTTAGGCGAATACGGGATCACAACTGGTCTAATTTTCTTTTCTGAGGTTCCATTTCGTCTCTTTTTTCTTGTAGTACATTCTTCACCTTTTTTAGTAAAGCTTCGCTGACTGAGCTCCAACTGTGTTCCCCCCTATCTGTATTTACCCCACCCCCCTTGTGGTTGATATATACGCGGCGGTTTATGAAGACAGTAAAGTGTTGCAAGTTAGCGCCTGTCCTGTCGGTTTCCTCCGTCTTTGTGTCGTGTTGTTGCGCTTTTATTCTTGTTAGCTATGAACCAACATGCCCCGGAGAGTGTTTTACTGAAGTACCTATCGTTTAACCTGGCAGCGGAGAGGGTAGGTGGCTTCTTACGCAACGATCAGAACGTTCCTGCTTCTTCACTGCAGATATCCCGTGTGGAAAACTGCAAGCCGGACCCACCACCGGCAAAGCTGTTTGCGCGTGCTCGCAAGCAACTGGACCTGGTGCGATATCAGCAGTCATCAGAAGGCGCGGCCGTCAGCGATTTCTGCTAACTGCATTGTAGGCGGAAATGTCACAGCTACAGAAAAAGACATCCATGGTCCTATCGTTTAACTTCGCAGCGGCGAGGGCAGGTGGCTTAGTTACGCAACGCTGAAAACTTTCCTGCTTCTTTACTGCAGATATCCTGAGTGCAAAGCTGAATGCAGAACCCACCACCGGTGAAGCTGTTCGCACGTGCTCGCAAGCAACTGGACCTAATGCCATATCAGCAGTCATCAGGGGGCGCGGCCGCCAGCGATTCCTACCGTCTGCATTGTAGGCTGAAACATCACAGCTTCACAGCTACGAAAGAAGAAATCCATGGTCCTATCGTTAAACTTGGCAGCGGCGAGGGCAGGTGGCTTTTTACGCAGCGCTGAGAACTTTCCTGCTTCTTCACTGCAGGTAGCCCGTGTGGAAAGCTGCAGGCCGGACCCATCACCGGTAATGCTGTTCGCACGTGCTCGCAAGCAACTGGACCTGATGAGATATCAGCAGTCATCAGATGTTGCAGCCGTCAGCGATTCCTACCAACTGTATTCTAGGCGAAGATGTCACAGCTTCACAGCTACGAAAGAAGACATCGATGATCCTATCGTTTAACTTGCAGCGGCGATCGATGTGGCTTTTTACGCAACGCTGAGAACGTTCCTGCTTCTTCACTACAGATAGCCTGTGTGGAAAGCTGCAAGCCGGACCCACCACCGGTGAAGCTCTTCGCACGTGCTCGCAAGAAACTGGACCTGATGAGATATCAGCAGTCGTCAGGGGGCGCGGCCGTCAGCGATTCCTACAATCTTATTGTAGGCGGAAACGTTACAGCTTCACTGCTACGAAAGAAGACATCCATGGTCCTATCGTTTAACTTGTCAGCGGCGAGGGCAGGTGGCTTTGTTACGCAACGCTGAGAACGTTCCTGTTTCTTCAATGCAGATAGCCTGTGTGGAAAGCTGCATGCCGGACCCACCACCAGTAAAGCTGCTAGCACGTGCTCGCAAGAAACTGGACCTGCTGCGATATCAGCAGACATCAGGGGGTGCTGCCGTCAGCGATTCCTACCGACTGCATTTTAGGCGGAAAGGTCACAGCTTCACAGCTAAAAAAGAAGACATCCCTGGTCCTATCGTTTAACTTGGAAGCGGTGACGGCGCTGTTGGCTTAGTTACGCAACGCTGAAAACTTTCCTCCTTCAATGCAGATAGCCCGTGTGGAAATCCGCACGCCGGACCTACCACTGGTAAAGATGTTCGCACGAGCTCACAAGCAACTCGACCTGGTGCGATATCAGCAGTCATCAGGGGGCGCGGCCGTCAGCGATTCCTACCGTCTGCATTGTAGGCTGAAAGATCACAGCTTGACAGCTACGAAAGAAGAAATCCATAGTCCTATCATTAAACTTGGCAGCGGCGAGGGCAGGTGGCTTTTTACGCAACGCTGACAACTTTCCTGCTTCTTCACTGCAGGTAGACCGTGTGGAAAGCTGCAAGCCGGACCCACTACCGGTAAAGCTGTTCGCACGTGCTCGCAAGACTGGACATGGTGCGATATATGCAGTCATCAGGGGGCGCGGCCGTCAGCGATTCCTACCAACTGAGTGGTAGGCGGAAACGTCACAGCTTCAAAGCTACGAAAAAAGACATCGATGGTCCTATCGTTAACTATGGCAGCGCCGAGGGCAGGCGGCTTCTTACGCAACGCTGAGAACTTTACTGCTTCTTCACTGCAGGTAGCCAGTGTGGAAAGCTGCAAGCCGGACCCACTACCTGTAAAGCTGTTCGCACGTGCTCGCAAGACGACATGGTGCGATATCAGCAGTCATCAGGGGGCGCGGCCGTCAGCGATTCCTACCAACTGAGTGGTAGGCGGAAACGTCACAGCTTCAAAGCTACGAAAAAAGACATCGATGGTCCTATCGTTAAATATGACAGCGTTGAGGTCAGGTGGCTTTTTACGCAACGCTGAGAACTTTCCTGCTTCTTCACTGCAGATAGCCTTTGTGGAAAGCTGCAAGCCGGACCCACCACCGGTGAAGCTCTTCGCACGTGCTCGCAAGCAACTGGACCTTGTGCGATATAAGCAGTCATCAGGGGGCGCGTCCATGAGCGATTCCTACCAACTGCATTGTAGACAGAAACGTCATAGCTTCACAGCGACGAAAGAAGACATCCCTGGTCCTATCGTTTAACTTGGCAGCGGCGACGGCAGTGGTGGCTTAGTTACGCAACGCTGAGAACTTTCCTGCTTCTTCACTGCAGATAGCCCGTGTGGAAAGCTGCAAGCCGGACCCACCACCGGCCAACCTGTTCGCACGTGCTCGCAAGCAACTGGACCTGGTGCGATATCAGCAGTCATCAGGGTGCGCGGCCATCAGCGATTCCTGACAACTGTATTGTAGGCGGAAACGTCCCAGCATCAAAGCTACGGATCAAGACAACTATGGTCCTATCGTTAAACTTGGCAGCGGCGGGGGCAGGTGGCTTTTTAGGCAACGCAGAGAACTTTGCTGCTACTTCACTGCAGATAGCTCGTGTAGAAAGCTGGAAGCCAGACACACCACCGGTAAAGCTGTTCGCACGTGCTCGCAAGCAACTGGACGTGATGAGATATAAACAGTCATCATTGGGCGTGGCCGACAGCGATTCCTACAAACTGCATTGTAGGCGGAAACGTCACAGCTTCGCAGCTACACAAAAAGTACTTCATGGTCCTATCGTTTAACAAGAATAAAAGCGCAACAAACGACACAAAGAAGGAGGAAACCGGCAGGACAGGCGCTAACTTGCAACACTTTACTGTCTTCATAAACCGCCGCGTATATATAAACCACAGGGGGGGGGGGTAAAGACAGATAGGGGGAACACAGCTGGAAGCACGTGCGTAGAAAACTCGAATATGGCACAACAAGAACAGGTGATTCCGCAGATATTATGCCATATCTAAAAACTGACATTCTTTTTTATACATCACGATCGACGGGGTGCTAACACATGCACTCCCACTCTTACATATTCTTTGCGCTTCTATCAATTCGCGTGCGATCGTGTCTTTACTTTTGCAGATTACACTTGTTTCCAGAAGTTTTGCTCCACATGCCTTCTTTCTTCCTTCTTCTTCTTTCCAGCAATCCTTACAGTGAATCGGTAGATTTGACCCGGTCCCATTCTTTAATGACAGTCTGTGTTCTCTCGAACGGTCATTAATACATCGCCCCATTTGGCCGATGTAAGTTTTACCACACGTCAGTGGGATGCTATACACAACTCCAACCGCACATTCCACAAAAGGATTAGTATGTTTCGTTTGGCAAACTTTATTCTTGTCCTTATCCGGGTTAGTCATTCGGCACAAGGCGGCGAGTGTCCTGGGAGCAGAAAAAAACCACTGGCACCTTGTACTTGGAAGCAACATGCTTAAGATTATGTGCAACTTTAGGCGAATACGGGATCACAACTGGTCTAATTTTCTTTTCTGAGGTTCCATTTCGTCTCTTTTTTCTTGTAGTACATTCTTCACCTTTTTTAGTAAAGCTTCGCTGACTGAGCTCCAACTGTGTTCCCCCCTATCTGTATTTACCCCACCCCCCTTGTGGTTGATATATACGCGGCGGTTTATGAAGACAGTAAAGTGTTGCAAGTTAGCGCCTGTCCTGTCGGTTTCCTCCGTCTTTGTGTCGTGTTGTTGCGCTTTTATTCTTGTTAGCTATGAACCAACATGCCCCGGAGAGTGTTTTACTGAAGTCCCTATCGTTTAACCTGGCAGCGGAGAGGGTAGGTGGCTTCTTACGCAACGATCAGAACGTTCCTGCTTCTTCACTGCAGATATCCCGTGTGGAAAACTGCAAGCCGGACCCACCACCGGCAAAGCTGTTTGCGCGTGCTCGCAAGCAACTGGACCTGGTGCGATATCAGCAGTCATCAGAAGGCGCGGCCGTCAGCGATTTCTGCTAACTGCATTGTAGGCGGAAATGTCACAGCTACAGAAAAAGACATCCATGGTCCTATCGTTTAACTTCGCAGCGGCGAGGGCAGGTGGCTTAGTTACGCAACGCTGAAAACTTTCCTGCTTCTTTACTGCAGATATCCTGAGTGCAAAGCTGCATGCAGAACCCACCACCGGTGAAGCTGTTCGCACGTGCTCGCAAGCAACTGGACCTAATGCCATATCAGCAGTCATCAGGGGGCGCGGCCGCCAGCGATCCCTACCGTCTGCATTGTAGGCTGAAACATCACAGCTTCACAGCTACGAAAGAAGAAATCCATGGTCCTATCGTTAAACTTGGCAGCGGCGAGGGCAGGTGGCTTTTTACGCAGCGCTGAGAACTTTCCTGCTTCTTCACTGCAGGTAGCCCGTGTGGAAAGCTGCAGGCCGGACCCATCACCGGTAATGCTGTTCGCACGTGCTCGCAAGCAACTGGACCTGATGAGATATCAGCAGTCATCAGATGTTGCAGCCGTCAGCGATTCCTACCAACTGTATTCTAGGCGAAGATGTCACAGCTTCACAGCTACGAAAGAAGACATCGATGATCCTATCGTTTAACTTGCAGCGGCGATCGATGTGGCTTTTTACGCAACGCTGAGAACGTTCCTGCTTCTTCACTACAGATAGCCTGTGTGGAAAGCTGCAAGCCGGACCCACCACCGGTGAAGCTCTTCGCACGTGCTCGCAAGAAACTGGACCTGATGAGATATCAGCAGTCGTCAGGGGGCGCGGCCGTCAGCGATTCCTACAATCTTATTGTAGGCGGAAACGTTACAGCTTCACTGCTACGAAAGAAGACATCCATGGTCCTATCGTTTAACTTGTCAGCGGCGAGGGCAGGTGGCTTTGTTACGCAACGCTGAGAACGTTCCTGTTTCTTCAATGCAGATAGCCTGTGTGGAAAGCTGCATGCCGGACCCACCACCAGTAAAGCTGCTAGCACGTGCTCGCAAGAAACTGGACCTGCTGCGATATCAGCAGACATCAGGGGGTGCTGCCGTCAGCGATTCCTACCGACTGCATTTTAGGCGGAAAGGTCACAGCTTCACAGCTAAAAAAGAAGACATCCCTGGTCCTATCGTTTAACTTGGAAGCGGTGACGGCGCTGTTGGCTTAGTTACGCAACGCTGAAAACTTTCCTCCTTCAATGCAGATAGCCCGTGTGGAAATCCGCACGCCGGACCTACCACTGGTAAAGATGTTCGCACGAGCTCACAAGCAACTCGACCTGGTGCGATATCAGCAGTCATCAGGGGGCGCGGCCGTCAGCGATTCCTACCGTCTGCATTGTAGGCTGAAAGATCACAGCTTGACAGCTACGAAAGAAGAAATCCATAGTCCTATCATTAAACTTGGCAGCGGCGAGGGCAGGTGGCTTTTTACGCAACGCTGACAACTTTCCTGCTTCTTCACTGCAGGTAGACCGTGTGGAAAGCTGCAAGCCGGACCCACTACCGGTAAAGCTGTTCGCACGTGCTCGCAAGACTGGACATGGTGCGATATATGCAGTCATCAGGGGGCGCGGCCGTCAGCGATTCCTACCAACTGAGTGGTAGGCGGAAACGTCACAGCTTCAAAGCTACGAAAAAAGACATCGATGGTCCTATCGTTAACTATGGCAGCGCCGAGGGCAGGCGGCTTCTTACGCAACGCTGAGAACTTTACTGCTTCTTCACTGCAGGTAGCCAGTGTGGAAAGCTGCAAGCCGGACCCACTACCTGTAAAGCTGTTCGCACGTGCTCGCAAGACGACATGGTGCGATATCAGCAGTCATCAGGGGGCGCGGCCGTCAGCGATTCCTACCAACTGAGTGGTAGGCGGAAACGTCACAGCTTCAAAGCTACGAAAAAAGACATCGATGGTCCTATCGTTAAATATGACAGCGTTGAGGTCAGGTGGCTTTTTACGCAACGCTGAGAACTTTCCTGCTTCTTCACTGCAGATAGCCTTTGTGGAAAGCTGCAAGCCGGACCCACCACCGGTGAAGCTCTTCGCACGTGCTCGCAAGCAACTGGACCTTGTGCGATATAAGCAGTCATCAGGGGGCGCGTCCATGAGCGATTCCTACCAACTGCATTGTAGACAGAAACGTCATAGCTTCACAGCGACGAAAGAAGACATCCCTGGTCCTATCGTTTAACTTGGCAGCGGCGACGGCAGTGGTGGCTTAGTTACGCAACGCTGAGAACTTTCCTGCTTCTTCACTGCAGATAGCCCGTGTGGAAAGCTGCAAGCCGGACCCACCACCGGCCAACCTGTTCGCACGTGCTCGCAAGCAACTGGACCTGGTGCGATATCAGCAGTCATCAGGGGGCGCGGCCGTCAGCGATCCCTACCAACTGCATTGTAGGCGGAAACTTCACAGCTTCACAGCTACGAAAGAAGGCATCGATGGTCCTATCGTTTAACTTGTCAGCGGCGAGGGCAGGTGGCTTTGTTACGCAACGCTGAGAGTGTTCCTGTTTCTTCAATGCAGATAGCCTGTGGGGAAGGCTGCAAGCCGGACCCACCCCCGGTAAAGCTGTTCGCACGTGCTCGCAAACAACTGGACCTGATGAGATATCAGCAGTCATCTGAAGGCGCGGTCGTCAGCGATTCCTACCAACTGCATTGTAGGCGGAAACGTCACAGCTACAGAAAAAGACTTCCATGGTCCTATCGTTTAACTTGGCTGCGGAGAGGGCAGGTGGCTTAGTTACACAACGCTGAGAACTTTCCTGCTTCTTCACTGCAGATAGCCTGTGTGGAAAACTGCAAGCCGGACCCACCACCGGCTAAGCTGTTCGCACGTGCTCGCAAGCAACTGGACCTGGTGCAATATCAGCAGTCATCAGGGGGCATGGCCGTCTGCGATTCCTACCAAGTGCATTGTAGGCGGAAACGTCAGAGCTTCACAGCTACGAAAGAAGACATCCATGGTCCTATCGTTTATCTTGGCAGCGGCGACAGCAGTGGTGGCTTAGTTACGCAACGCTGAGAACTTTCCTGCTTCTTCACTGCAGATAGCCCGTGTGGAAAACTGCAAGCCGGACCCACCACCGGCTAAGCTGTTCGCACGTGCTCGCAAGCAACTGGACCTGGTGCGATATCAGCAGTCATCAGGGGGCGTGGCCGTCAGCGATTCCTACCAAGTGCATTGTAGGCAGAAACGTCATATTTTCACAGCTACGAAACAAGACATCCATGGTCCTATCGTTTAACTTGGCAGCGGCGATGGCAGTGGCGGCTAAGTTACGCAACGCTGAGAACTATCCTGCTTCTTCACTGCAGATAGCCCGTGTGGAAAGCTGCAAGCCGGACCCACAACCGGTAAAGCTGTTCGCACGTGCTCGCAAGTAACTTGGCCTGATGAGACATCAGCAGTCAGCTGTGGGCGCCGCCGTCAGCAATTCCTACCAACTGCATTGTAGGCGGAAGCGTCACAGCTTCGCCGCTACAAAAGAAGTCGTCCATGGACCTATCGTTTAACATAGCAGCGGCGAGGGCGGGAGGCTTAGTAACACAACGCCGAGAATTTTCCTGCTTCTTCACTGCAGAAAGCCCGTGTGGAAAGCTGCAAGCCGGACCCACCACCGGTAAAGCGGTTCTAACGTGCTCGCATGCAACTGGACCTGGTGCGATATAAGCAGTCATCAGGGGGCGCGGCCGTCAGCGAATCCTACCGACTGAGTTGTAGGCGGAAACGTCACAGCTACAGAAGACATCCATGGTCCTATCGTATAACTTGGCATCGGCGACGGGAGTGGTGGCTGAGTTACGCAACGTTGAGCACTTTCGTGCTTCTTTACTGCAGATAGCCAGTGGTGAAAGCGTCAAGACGGACCCGCCACCGGTACAGCGGTTCGCACGTGCTCGCAAGGAACTGGACCTAGTGCGATATAAGCAGTCATCATATCAGGGTGCGCGGCTGTCAGCGATTCCTACCAACTGCATTGTAGGCGGAAGCGTCACAGCTTCGCCGCTACAAAAGAAGTCGTCCATGGAACTATCGTTTAACATAGCAGCGGCGAGGGCAGGTGGCTTAGCTACACAACGCCGAGAACTTTCCTGCTTCTACACTGCAGAAAGCCTTTGTGGAAAGCTGCAAGCCGGACCCACCACCAGTAAAGCTGTTCGCACGTGCTTGCAATGAACTGGACCTGGTGCGATATCAGCAGTCATCAGGGTTCGCGGCCATCAGCGATTCCTAACAACTGTATTGTAGGCGGAAACGTCCCAGCATCAAAGCTACGGAAGAAGACAACTATGGTCCTATCGTTAAACTTGGCAGCGGCGAGGGCAGGTGGCTTTTTACGCAACACTGAGAACTTAACTGCTACTTCACTGCAGATAGCTCGTGTAGAAAGCTGCAAGCCAGACACACCAGGGGTAAAGCTGTTCGCACGTGCTCGCAAGCAACTGGACGTGATGAGATATCAACAGTCATCAGAGGGCGCCGCCGTCAGGGATTCCTACCAACTGCATTGTGGGCGGAAGCGTCACAGCTTCGCAGCTATAAAAAAAGACGTCCATGGACCTATCATTTAAGATAGCAGCGGCGACGGCAGTGGTGGCTTAGTTACGCAACGCTGAGAACATTCCTGTTCACTGCAGATAGCCTGAGTGGAAAGCTGAAAGCAGGACCCACCACCGGTAAAGCTGTTCGCACGTGCTCGCAACCAACTGGACCTGGTGCGATATCAGCAGTCATCAGGGTGCGCGGCCGTCAGCGATTCCTACCAAGTGCATTGTAGGCGGAAACGTCACAGCTTCGCAGCGGCGAGGGAAGCTGGCTTAGTTACACAACGCTGAGAACATTCCTGTTTCTTCATTGCAGATAGCCTGTGTGGAAAGCTGAAAGCCGGACCCACCACCGGTAAAGCTGTTCGCACGTGCTCGCAAGCAACTGGACCTGATGAGATATCAGCAGTCATCAGAAGGCGCGGCCGTCAGCGATTCCTACCAAGTGCATTGTTGGCGGAAACGTCTCAGCTTCGCAGCTACAAAAGACGTCATCCATGGTCCTATCGTTTAACTTGGCAGCGGCGAGGGAAGGTGGCTTAGTTACACAACGCTGAGCACTTTCCTGCTTCTTCACTGCAGATAGCCCGTGTGGAAAGCTGCAAGCCGGACCCACCACCGGTAAAGCTGTTCGCACGTGCTTGCAATGAACTGAACCTGGTGCGATATCAGCAGTCATCAGGGTGCGCGGCCATCAGCGATTCCTGACAACTGTATTGTAGGCGGAAACGTCCCAGCATCAAAGCTACGGATCAAGACAACTATGGTCCTATCGTTAAACTTGGCAGCGGCGGGGGCAGGTGGCTTTTTAGGCAACGCAGAGAACTTTGCTGCTACTTCACTGCAGATAGCTCGTGTAGAAAGCTGGAAGCCAGACACACCGCCGGTAAAGCTGTTCGCACGTGCTCGCAACCAACTGGACGTGATGAGATATAAACAGTCATCAGTGAGCGTGGCCGACAGCGATTCCTACAAACTGCATTGTAGGCGGAAACGTCACAGCTTCGCAGCTACACAAAAAGTACTTCATGGTCCTATCGTTTAACAAGAATAAAAGCGCAACAACACGACACAAAGAAGGAGGAAACCGGCAGGACAGGCGCTAACTTGCAACACTTTACTGTCTTCATAAACCGCCGCGTATATATAAACCACAGGGGGGGGGGGGGGTAAAGACAGATAGGGGGAACACAGCTGGAAGCACGTGCGTAGAAAACTCGAATATGGCACAACAAGAACAGGTGATTCCGCAGATATTATGCCATATCTAAAAACTGACATTCTTTTTTATACATCACGATCGACGGGGTGCTAACACATGCACTCCCACTCTTACATATTCTTTGCGCTTCTATCAATTCGCGTGCGATCGTGTCTTTACTTTTGCAGATTACACTTGTTTCCAGAAGTTTTGCTCCACATGCCTTCTTTCTTCCTTCTTCTTCTTTCCAGCAATCCTTACAGTGAATCGGTAGATTTGACCCGGTCCCATTCTTTAATGACAGACTGTGTTCTCTCGAACGGTCATTAATACATCGCCCCATTTGGCCGATGTAAGTTTTACCACACGTCAGTGGGATGCTATACACAACTCCAACCGCACATTCTACAAAAGGATTGGTATGTTTCGTTTGGCAAACTTTATTCTTGTCCTTATCCGGGTTAGTCATTCGGCACAAGGCGGCGAGTGTCCTGGGAGCAGAAAAAAACCACTGGCACCTTGTACTTGGAAGCAACATGCTTAAGATTATGTGCAACTTTAGGCGAATACGGGATCACAACTGGTCTAATTTTCTTTTCTGAGGTTCCATTTCGTCTCTTTTTTCTTGTAGTACATTCTTCACCTTTTTTAGTAAAGCTTCGCTGACTGAGCTCCAACTGTGTTCCCCCCTATCTGTATTTACCCCCCCCCCCCCCTTGTGGTTGATATATACGCGGCGGTTTATGAAGACAGTAAAGTGTTGCAAGTTAGCGCCTGCCCTGTCGGTTTCCTCCGTCTTTGTGTCGTGTTGTGGCGCTTTTATTCTTGTTAGCTATGAACCAACATGCCCCGGAGAATGTTTTACTGAAGTACCTATCGTTTAACCTGGCAGCGGAGAGGGTAGGTGGCTTCTTACGCAACGATCAGAACGTTCCTGCTTCTTCACTGCAGATATCCCGTGTGGAAAACTGCAAGCCGGACCCACCACCGGCAAAGCTGTTTGCGCGTGCTCGCAAGCAACTGGACCTGGTGCGATATCAGCAGTCATCAGAAGGCGCGGCCGTCAGCGATTTCTGCTAACTGCATTGTAGGCGGAAATCTCACAGCTACCGAAAAAGACATCCATGGTCCTATCGTTTAAAGCCTGCTTCACATGGTGCGACGGGAACGAAAAATTATGGCCCGGTCGCACTGTCGTTGCAACGGTAATCGCAGCTGCCGTTTCACATGACAACGATTTCTGTCTGTGCCGTCGGCACCCTAGCGTCGGTGCGGCCTTTCAGTGCACTAAAATTCTTCGGCTGCAATAAATGTCAAACATCGTGGCAGGCGTTAATTTCGTAATCATGAGTAATAATATTGAGCCGCGATGTATTATTAAGTTCAATAAGACGTTTTCGAGATTTTCCTGTCATGTCGGTGAACTCCTATTGGCTGACTACTGTGGCCATCGCTGCGACCGCACCGACGCTGCGACAATGCGACCAACTTGTTGAAAGCCTGTCGCAGTGGCCCTGCGACGAGAACGACGCGCATTTCTGTCGCACAGCGGCAGAAATCGCACTGCGCTGCGGCAACAATCGCATCATGTGAAACGGCCTTAACTTGGCAGCGGCGACGGCAGTGGTGGCTTAGTTACGCAACGCTGAGAACTTTCCTGCTTCTTCACTGCAGATAGCCCGTGTGGAAGGCTGCAAGCCGGACCAACCACCGGCTAAGCAGTTGGCACGTTCTCGCAAGCAACTGGCCCTGGTGCGATATCAGCAGTCATCAGGGGGCGCAGCCGTCAGCGATCACTATCAACTGCATTGAAGGCGGAAACTTCACAGGTTCACGATACGAAAGAAGACATCCATGGTCCTATCGTTTAAGTTGGCAGCGCAGAGGGAAGGCGGCTTTTTAAGCAACGCTGAGAACGTTCCTGCTTCTTCAATTCAGATAGCCTTTGTGGTAAGCTGCAAGCCGAACCCACCACCAGTAAAGCTGCTCGCACGTGCTCGCAAGAAACTGGACCTGCTGAAATATCAGCAGACATCAGGGGGTGCTGCCGTCAGCGATTCCTACCGACTGCATTGTAGGCGGAAAGGTCACAGCTTCACAGCTAAAAAAGAAGACATCCCTGGTCATATCGTTTAATTTGGAAGCGGCGACGGCACTGTTGGCTTAGTTACGCAACGCTGAAAACTTTCCTCCTTCACTGCAGATAGCCCGTGTGGAAATCCGCACGCCGGACCCACCACTGGTAAAGCTGTTCGCACGTGCTCACAAGCAACTGGACCCGGTGCGATATCAGCAGCCATCAGGGGGCGTGGCCGTCAGCGATTCCTACCGTCTGCATTGTAGGCTGAAAGATCACAGCTTCACAGCTACGAAAGAAGAAATCCATGGTCCTATCGTTAAACTTGGCAGCGGCGAGGGCAGGTGGCTTTTTACGCAACGCTGAGAACTTTCCTGCTTCTTCACTGCAGGTAGACCGTGTGGAAAGCTGCAAGCCGGACCCACTACCGGTAAAGCTGTTCGCACGTGCTCGCAAGCAACTGGACCTGATGAGATACCAGCAGTCATCAGAGGTTGCGGCCGTCAGCGATTCCTACCAACTGCATTCTAGGCCAAAATGTTACAGCTTCACAGCTAAGAAAGAAGACATCGATGGTCCTATCCTTTAACTTGGCAGCGGCTAGGGAGCTGGCTTTTTACGCAACGCTGAGAACTTTCCTGCTTCTTCACTGAATATAGCCTGTGTGGAAAGCTGCAAGCCGGACCAACCACCGGTAAAACTGTTCGCACGTGCTCGCAAGCAACCGGACATGGTGCGATTGAGCAGTCATCAGAGGGCGCTGCCGTCAGCGATTCCTACCAACTGCGTTGTAGGGAGACACGTCACAGCTTCACGGCTACGAAAGAAGACATCAATGGTCCTATCGTTTAACTTGGCAGCGGCGACGGCAGTGGTGGCTTAGTTACACAACGCTGAGAATTATCCTGCTTCTTCACTGCAGATAACCCGTGTGGAACACTTCAAGTCGGACCCACAACCGTTAAAGCTGCTCGCACGTGCTCGCAAGTAACTGGTCCTGGTGCGATATAAGCAGTCATCATTGGGCGCGGCGATCAGTGATTGCTACCGACTGCGTTGTAGGCGGAAACGTCACAGCTACAGAGGACATCCATGGTCGTAACTTATAACGTGGCAGCGGCGACGGGAGTGGTGGCTGAGTTACGCAAAGTTGAGCACTTTCGTGCTTCTTTACTGCAGATAGCCAGTGGGAAAAGCTGCAAGCCAGACCCACCACCGGTAAAGCTATTCGCACGTGCTCGGAAGCAACTGGACCTGGTGAGACATCAGCAGTCATCAGAAGGCGCGGCCGTCAGCGATTCCTACAAACTGCATTGTAGGCGGAAGCGTCACAGCTTCGCAGCTACAAAAGAAGTCATCCATGGTCCTATCGTTTAACTTGGCAGCGGCGAGGGAAGGTGGCTTAGTTACACAACGCTGAGCACTTTCCTGCTTCTTCACTGCAGATAGCCCGTGTGGAAAGCTGCAAGCCGGACCCACCACCGGTAAAGCTGCTCGCACGTGCTTGCAATGAACTGGACCTGGTGCCATATCAGCAGTCATCAGGGGGCGCGGCCATCAGCGAATCCTTCCAACTGCATTGTATTCGGAAACGTCACAGCTACGAAATAAGTTATCCATGGCCCTATCGTTTAACTTCGCAGCGGCGAGGGCAGGTGGCTTAGTTACGCAACGCTGAAAACTTTCCTGCTTCTTTACTGCAGATATCCTGAGTGCAAAGCTGCATGCAGAACCCACCACCGGTGAGGCTGTTCGCACGTGCTCGCAAGCAACTGGACCTAATGCTATATCAGCAGTCATCAGGGGGTGCGGCCGCCAGCGATTCCTACCGTCTGCATTGTAGGCTGAAACATCACAGCTTCACAGCTACGAAAGAAGAAATCCATGGTCCTATCGTTAAACTTGGCAGCGGCGAGGGCAGGTGGCTTTTTACGCAGCGCTGAGAACTTTCCTGCTTCTTCACTGCAGGTAGCCCGTGTGGAAAGCTGCAGGCCGGACCCATCACCGGTAATGCTGTTCGCACGTGCTCGCATGCAACTGGACCTGATGAGATATCAGCAGTCATCAGATGTTGCAGCCGTCAGCGATTCCTACCAACTGTATTCTAGGCGAAGATGTCACAGCTTCACAGCTACGAAAGAAGACATCGATGGTCCTATCGTTTAACTTGCAGCGGCGATCGATGTGGCTTTTTACGCAACGCTGAGAACGTTCCTGCTTCTTCACTACAGATAGCCTGTGTGGAAAGCTGCAAGCCGGACCCACCACCGGTGAAGCTCTTCGCACGTGCTCGCAAGAAACTGGACCTGATGAGATATCAGCAGTCGTCAGGGGGCGCGGCCGTCAGCGATTCCTACAATCTTATTGTAGGCGGAAACGTTACAGCTTCACTGCTACGAAAGAAGACATCCATGGTCCTATCGTTTAACTTGTCAGCGGCGAGGGCAGGTGGCTTTGTTACGCAACGCTGAGAACGTTCCTGTTTCTTCAATGCAGATAGCCTGTGTGGAAAGCTGCATGCCGGACCCACCGCCAGTAAAGCTGCTAGCACGTGCTCGCAAGAAACTGGACCGTCTGCGATATCAGCAGACATCAGGGGGTGCTGCCGTCAGCGATTCCTACCGACTGCATTTTAGGCGGAAAGGTCACAGCTTCACAGCTAAAAAAGAAGACATCCCTGGTCCTATCGTTTAACTTGGAAGCGGTGACGGCGCTGTTGGCTTAGTTACGCAACGCTGAAAACTTTCCTCCTTCAATGCAGATAGCCCGTGTGGAAATCCGCACGCCGGACCTACCACTGGTAAAGCTGTTCGCACGAGCTCACAAGCAACTCGACCTGGTGCGATATCAGCAGTCATCAGGGGGCGCGGCCGTCAGCGATTCCTACCGTCTGCATTGTAGGCTGAAAGATCACAGCTTGACAGCTACGAAAGAAGAAATCCATAGTCCTATCGTTAAACTTGGCAGCGGCGAGGGCAGGTGGCTTTTTACGCAACGCTGACAACTTTCCTGCTTCTTCACTGCAGGTAGACGATGTGGAAAGCTGCAAGCCGGACCCACTACCGGTAAAGCTGTTCGCACGTGGTCGCAAGACTGGACATGGTGCGATATATGCAGTCATCAGGGGGCGCGGCCGTCAGCGATTCCTACCAACTGAGTGGTAGGCGGAAACGTCACAGCTTCAAAGCTACGAAAAAAGACATCGATGGTCCTATCGTTAACTATGGCAGCGCCGAGGGCAGGCGGCTTCTTACGCAACGCTGAGAACTTTACTGCTTCTTCACTGCAGGTAGCCCGTGTGGAAAGCTGCAAGCCGGACCCACTACCTGTAAAGCTGTTCGCACGTGCTCGCAAGACGACATGGTGCGATATCAGCAGTCATCAGGGGGCGCGGCCGTCAGCGATTTCTACCAACTGAGTGGTAGGCGGAAACGTCACAGCTTCAAAGCTACGAAAAAAGACATCGATGGTCCTATCGTTAAATATGGCAGCGTTGAGGTCAGGTGGCTTTTTACGCAACGCTGAGAACTTTCCTGCTTCTTCACTGCAGATAGCCTTTGTGGAAAGCTGCAAGCCGGACCCACCACCGGTGAAGCTCTTCGCACGTGCTCGCAAGCAACTGGACCTTGTGCGATATAAGCGGTCCTCAGGGGGCGCGGCCGTCAGTGATCCCTACCAACGGCATTGTAGGCAGAAACGTCACAGCTTCACAGCTACGAAAGAAGACATCAATGGTCCTATCGTTTAACTTGGCAGCGGCGACGGCAGTGGTGGCTTAGTTACACAACGGCGTGAACTTTCCTGCTTCTTCACTGCAGAAAGCCCGTGTGGAAAGCTGCAAGCCAGACCCACCACCGGTAAAGCGGTTGGCACGTGCTCGCAAGCAACTGGGCCTGGTGCGATATAAACAGTCATCAGGGGGCGCGGCCATCAGTGATTCCTACCGACTGCGTTGTAGGCGGAAACGTCACAGCTATAGAAAAAGACTTCCATGGTCCTATCGATTAACTCGGCTTTCCACACGGGCTTTCTGCAGTGAAGAAGCAGGAATGTTCTCAGCGTTGCGTAACTAAGCCAACACTGCCGTTGCCGCTGCCAAGTTATACAATAGGACCATGGGTGTCTTCTGTAGCTGTGACGTTTCCGCCTACAACGCATTTGGTAGGAATCGCAGACGGCCGCGCCCCCTGATGACTGCTGAATCGCACCATATCCAGTTGCTTGCGAGCACGTGCGAACAGTTTTACCGGTGGTGGGTCCGGCTTGCAGCTTTCCACACAGGCACCTGCAGTGAAGAATCTGGAAAGTTCTCAGCGTTGCGTAACTAAGCATCCTGCACTCGGCAATAATGCCAAGTTAAACGATAGGACCATGGAAGTCTTTTTCTGTAGCTGTGACATTTCCACCTACAATGCAGTTGGTAGGAATCCCTGACGGTCGTGCCCCCTGATGACTGCTGATATCGCACCAGGTCCAGTTTCTTGCGAGCACGTGCTAGCAGCTTTACTGGTGGTGGGTACGGCTTGCAGATTTCCACAAAGGCTATCTGCAGTGAAGAAGCAGGAAAGTTCTCAGCGTTGCGTAACTAAGCCGCCACTGCCGTCGCCGCTGCCAATTTAAACGATAGAACCACGGATGTCTTCTTTCGTAGCTGTGAAGCTGTGATGTTTCCCCCTACAATGCAGACGGTAGGAATCGCTGACGGCTGCGCCCCATATGACTGCTGATATCGCACCAGGTCCAGTTGCTTGCGAGCACGTACGAACAGGTTGACCAGTGGTGAGTCCGGCTAGCTGCTTTCCAGACAGGCTATCTGCAGTGAAGCAGCAGGAAAGTTCTCAGCGTTGCGTAACAAAGCCACCTGCCCTCGCCGCTGACAAGTTAATCGATAGGGCCATGGATGTCTTCTTTCGTAGCTGTGAAGCTGAGACTTTTCCGCCTACAATGCAGTTGGTAGGAATCGCTGACGGCCGCGCACCCTGATGACTGCTGATATCGCACAAGGTCAAGTTGCTTTCGAACACGTGCGAAAAGCTGTACCGGTGGTGGGTTCTGCTTGCAGCTTTCCCCACATGCTATCTGCAGTAAAGAAGCACAAAAGTGCTGCAGCGTTGCGTAACTCAGCCACCACTGCCGTCGCCGCTGCCAAGTTATAGGATAGGATCATGGATGTCTTCTTCTGTAGCTGTGAAGCTGTGACGTTTCCGCCTATATTGCAGTTGGTAGGAATTGCTGACGGCCGCGCCCCCTGATGACTGCTGATATCGCACCAGGTCCAGTTGCTTGCGAGCACGTGCGAACAGATAAACCGGTGGTGGGTTTGGCATGCAGCTTTCCACTCAGGATATCTGCGGTGAAGAAGCAGAAAAATTCTCAGCGTTGCGTAACTAAGTCACCTGCCCTCGCCGCTGCGAAGTTAAACGATAGGACCATGGATAACTTCTTTCGTAGCTGTGACGTTTGCGAATACAATGCAGTTGGTAGGAATCGCTGACGGCCGCGCCCCCTGATGACAGCTGATATCGCACCAGGTCCAGTTGTTTGCGAGCACGTGCGAACAGCTTTCCCGGTGTTGGGTCCGGCTTCTAGCTTTCCACACGGGCTACCTGCAGTGAAGAACCTGGATAGTTCTCAGCGTTGCGTAAAAAGCCGCCTTCCCTCGGCGCTGCCAAGTTAATCGATAGGACCATGGATGTCTTCTTTCGTATCTGTGAAGCTGTGAAGTTTCCGCCTACAATGCAGTTGGTAGGGATCGCTGACGGCCGCGCCCCCTGATGACTGCTGATATCGCACCAGGTCCAGTTGCTTGCGATGACGTGCGAAGAGCTTCACCGGTGGTGGGTCCGGCTTGCAGCTTTCCACACAGGCTATCTGCAGTGAAGAAGCAGGAGAGTTCTCAGCGTTGCGTAACTAAGCAACCTGCCCTCGCCAATGACAAGCTAAACGATAGGACCATGGATGTCTTTTTCTGTAGCTGTGACATTTCCGCCTACAATGCTGTTGGTAGGAATCGCTGACGGCCGCGCCTTCTGATGACTGCTGATATCCCATCAGGTCCAGTTGCTTGTGAGCACGAGCGAACAGCTTTACTGGTGGTGGGTCCGGCTTGCAGCTTTCCACACAGGCTATCTGCATTGAAGACATGATTTGGGCCAGCATGAACTTTGGGACACAAACGAAGAGAGACACATGGAACACGGAACACACTGCTGACTAACAACTTTAATGAAAAGGCGCGGAACACGCGGAAATATATACAGTGGTAAAGGTGGAGAGAAGGATGGAGAGAAGGCAAAGGGCATGGCGAAAGAAGGCCGCACCAAAAGCAAATGTAACAACAATCCTTAGAACAAAAGACGAAACAGCCGTTACCGGGAAAGCGAAATCACTGAGCCCCCCACAATCTTAGGCCGCGTTGCAAAACTGTGCGCACGTGATGAGAACCAAAGCATGATCGAGAATCAGTTCTAAGAGTAGTCACAGGATAAGATCTAGGCCACAACAAAGACAGTGAAAGAGCAAAAGCCGCGTCATAAAATAACACGAAACAACTGAACGAATATATGAATGAAAAACCCGCAAGAATTCACGCCAAAACAAAGCTAGAAGTTTAACATGAAGATGGACATGAGGCTGCGAAATCATGAAAGCTCCTTCGCCTACAGGTGAGACGTGAGTTGAGAAAAACAAAAAAAAGCCAACACTAACACGGCTAAAACAGAGCTAAAAGCCTGAAGTTGAATTTAAACCAAAATGCCAACCGTGACACGACTAAAACAGGGCTAGAAACCTAAAACATGATGTAGGAGATAAAAAACAAAAAGCGCAAACACGGTGCCGAACAGGACGGGCGTATAATTTGGCCGGTTCATGGGACAGGGCAAACATCATAGAGGAACGTATTTTCTTTGGTTGAGAGTGCAATTGACGGGGTGCTTACGCAGTCCTTCCCTTTCGTGTGGATGGCTACAGCTTCGATGATTTCCCTGGCCTGCCTATCTTTTTTTCTTCCAAGGATTGAGATGTTGTCGAGGTTGGCCGGCATGGGTGCTTAGGCTGGCGGCAATGAAGAGCCAGGAAACCTGATGTGGCAGTTGCTCCTAATGAATTTGCGTGTTCTCTAGCTCTTTCATTGACGCACCTGCCTGTCTGTCCAATATAACATTTACCGCATGCGACAGGGAAATGATAAATTACACCTTCGTCGCAATCTGCGTATCTTGTCTGGTGGTCTACTGCGCACCTCATCCTTCGCTCTTCGTTGTTAACTTGGCGTTACATCTTGTATGCTTTGTTGGGTGCAGAGCAAACCACCTTGACAGCTTGTTTTGCGGCGATCTTTTTGAGGTTGTGAGTAAAGCCGTGGACGTAGGGTACAACAACGATGTTCTTGCTGGTGCACGTTTCTACCCCCGTGGTTGCAGATTCTTTGCGAGGCAAGCGGTGAAGCAGCGCCTCGCTTACCGTGATCAGCATTTCTTGGGGGTAACCAGCTGCCCTTAATCTAGTGATCTGCTTCGAAATTCTGGGGCCGATTTGGTGCGGGCATGATTTTTCAAGCGCGTACCTCAGTGCCCCTTTCGCAATTGCCCTCTTGACGGTCTTAGAATGAGCTGACTAATGGGGAAGGAAACCTTTGTTGCTGCGAGGTTCATAGCGCCAGCACGCATGTCCTTCTTCGAGCAGAAGCCGGAGATCCAAAAACCTAATTTGGTTCCCCTCGGGGGGTTCATGGGTGAAAGTGAATTCGGGCATGCTTTCTTGAAATAACGTTAGCATTCGTCCTACAAAGCTGCAATCGGCGGCTTCATGAGCACTTATTGAGCAAGAGATTAGAAAGTCGTCCACGTACCGAAAGATTGTGGTCCCCGGATAGCCGCGTACGATGCTGTCGATCTTCCCATCACAAGATGCAAGGTACAGTTCGGAAAGGTATGGTGCCACTTTCGATCCAATGCAGATACCGCTCTTCTGTACGTAGTGTTTTTGATTGTGGGCTACAACTGTCGAATCAAGGTACACCGTCAACAGTTCAAGGAAGGTGTCCGTTGAAATTCCGGCTGAATTTTGAAAGGAAACAGCACCGTCTTCTTCGATGGTGGATCGCGAAACCTACATGAGTTCCCGATGAGGAATGGCATAGTACATTTCTTGGATGTCGATGGAAAAGCTGTACGATATCTGACTGCTTTTTGCTTTAAGAAAGGCGGGCAAGGCGAGCGAGTTTGGGAACCTGTAAGGATCATCGAGCCGCAGACGTTTCAGCTGCTTTGACAGGAAATCAGATAGATTGATCTGCCATGTGGCCATCTCAGAAATTATGGCACGAAAAGGAACGCAGTCCTTGTGCGTTTTTGCAGTGAAAAAAAACCGCAAGCTCTGAATTCTTTGTTCCTTTGATTTTCGCGCATAAACTGCTGAGGCCTTCCCTGTCTAGAATGGAGAGGGCTTTCCTTTTTGCTTCTTTGACCTTCTTGAGGTTGACAGGTCGAAAGTTTTTTTCCATGGCTTCGTTGGTCTTCACTTGGTATGTCCGGAGGTCAGAAACGACGAAACCTCCCTCTTTGTCAGAGATACAAAGCTTGAGGTTCTTACGGCGAAGTTCTAGTACTGTGGAACGGAATCCCACCTGAGGCATGACGTTGGCCTTTTCCCGGGAAATGCTGTCCAGGCTTTCGCTGATGATTCGTGGCGCATCTTCCGTCAGAGCTTTTCCCGCAATGCGCCGAACAATTGCTACCTTGTCGACTCTGTCCAGCCGAGGCTGAACTGCGTATTTTGGGCCATTTTCCAATACCTGTCTTGACTTGGAAGAGAGTTGAACTTCCCCGAGGGTTACTACGGGGATCTTGCCTTGGTTGGGAGGTGTGTTCTTTGGTCTACCCTGCTTTAGGACAGGGATGTACCTTCTAGTCCATAGGAGCTCCGTTGAGTGCTTGACTAGTGCTAAAAGGTGTTGAAAGGCGCTGAAGGATGTGGACTTGACACGCAGAAAATCATTCAGCAAGCGTACTTGCCGCCACATTTCTGATCTTGCTATCCTCGTGACCCTTTTGCCATGGCCAAGAGACTGGTTGATGAGACCGAACAGCTGCCTGACGTCCTGTGTCCACAGCTTCTTCTTTATGCTGCGCGATAGCAGTCTTGCCCTGCAGGTGATGTCCGCAATCAAGAGCGTCAATGTAGAAGGTGGGGCTTTAAGAAGAGAGAAGAAAAGAGGGGCGCCCAGTGAACAAGAAAGATACTGCAAAATGGCATTTTTTCTGGGCCAGTTGGTATGAATCCATGATTTGGGCCAGCATGAACATTGGGACACAAACGAAGAGAGACACATGGAACACGGAACACACTGCTGACTAACAACTTTAATGAAAAGGCGCGGAACACGCGGAAATATATACAGTGGTAAAGGTGGAGAGAAGGATGGAGAGAAGGCAAAGGGCATGGCGAAAGAAGGCCGCACCAAAAGCAAATGTAACAACAATCCTTAGAACTAAAGACGAAACAGCCGTTACCGGGAAAGCGAAATCACTGAGCCCCCCACAATCTTAGGCCGCGTTGCAAAACTGTGCGCACGTGATGAGAACCAAAGCATGATCGAGAATCAGTTCTAAGAGTAGTCACAGGATAAGATCTAGGCCACAACAAAGACAGTGAAAGAGCAAAAGCCGCGTCATAAAAAACACGAAACAACTGAAAGAATATATGAATCAAAAACCCGCAAGAATTCACGCCAAAACAAAGCTAGAAGTTTAACATGAAGATGGACATGAGGCTGCGAAATCATGAAAGCTCCTTCGCCTACAGGTGAGACGAGAGTTGAAAAAACCAAAAAATGCCTACACTAACACGGCTAAAACAGAGCTAAAAGCCTGAAGTTGAATTTAAACCAAAATGCCAACAGTGACACGACTAAAACAGGGCTAGAAACCTAAAATATGAAGTGGGAGATAAAAAACATAAAGCACAAACACGGTGCCGAACAGGACGGGCGTATAATTTGGCCGGTTCATGGGACAGGGCAAACATCATGGAGGAACGTTTTTTCTTTGGTTGAGAGTGCAATTGACGGGGTGCTTACGCAGTCCTTCCCTTTCTTGTGGATGGCTACAGCTCCGATCATTTCCCTGGCCAGCCTATCTTTTTTTCTTCCAAGGATTGAGATGTTGTCGAGGTTGGCCGTGCATGGGTGGGTGCTTAGGCTGGTGGCAATGAAGAGCCAGGAAACCTGATGTGGCAGTTGTTCTTAATGAATTTGCGTGTTCTCTATCTCTTTCAGTTCCGCACCTGCCTGTCTGTCCAATATAACATTTACCGCATGCGACAGGGAAATGATAAATTACACCTTCGTCGCAATCTGCGTATCTTGTCTGGTGGTTTGATTGTATCACACAATCAAAAACACTACGTACAGAAGAGCGGTATCTGCATTGGATCGAAAGTGGCACCATACCTTTCCGAACTCTGCCTTGCATCTTGTGATAGGAAAATCGACAGCATCGTACGCGGCTATCCGGGGACCACAATCTTTCGGTACGTGGACGACTTTCTAATCTCTTGCTCAATAAGTGCTCATGAAGCCGCCGAGTGCAACTTTGTAGGACGAATGCTAACGTTATTTCAACAAAGCATGCCCGAATTCACTTTCACCCATGAACTCCCCGAGGGGAACCAAATTAGGTTTTTGGATCTCCGGCTTCTGATCGAAGAAGGACATGCGTGCTGGCGCTATGAACCTCGCAGCAACAAACGTTTCCTTCCCCATGAGTCAGCTCATTCTAAGACCGTCAAGAGGGCAATTGCGAAAGGGGCACTGAGGTCAGCGCTTGAAAAATCATGCCCGCACCAAATGGGCTCCAGCTTTTCGAAGCAGATCACTAGATTAAGGGCAGCTGGTTACCCCCAAGAAATGCTGATCACGGTAAGCGAGGCGCTGCTTCACCGCTTGCCTCGCAAAGAATCTGCAACCACGGGGGAAGAAACGTGGACCAGCAAGAACATCGTTGTTGTACTCTACGTCCACGGCTTTACTCACAACCTCAAAAAGATCGCCGCAAAACAAGCTGTCAAGGTGGTTTGCTCTGCACCCAACAAAGCATACAAGATGTGCCGCCAAGTTAACAACGAAGAGCGAAGGATGAGGTGCGCAGTAGACCGCCAGACAAGATACGCAGATTGCGACGAAGGTTTAATTTATCATTTCCCTGTCGCATGCGGTAAATGTTATATTGGACAGACAGGCAGGTGCGTCAATGAAAGAGCTAGAGAACACGCAAATTCATTAAGAGCAACTGCCACGTCAGGTTTCCTGGCTCTTCATTGCCGCCAGCCTAAGCACCCATGCACGGCCAACCTCGACAACATCTCAATCCTTGAAAGAAAAAAAGATAGGCTGGCCAGGGAAATCATCGAAGCTGTAGCCATCCACAAGAAAGGGAAGGACTGCGTAAGCACCCCGTCAATTGCACTCTCAACCAAAGAAAAAACGTTCCTCCATGATGTTTGCCCTGTCCCATGAACCGGCCAAATTATACGCCCGTCCTGTTCGGCACCGTGTTTGTGCTTTTTGTTTTTTATCTAACACATCATGTTTTAGGTTTCTAGCCCTGTTTTAGTCGTGTCACTGTTGGCATTTTGGTTTAAATTCAACTTCAGGCTTTTAGCTCTGTTTTAGCCGAGTTAGTGTTGGCTTTTTTTTTGTTGTTTCGTGCTTTTTATGACGCGGCTTTTGCTCTTTCACTGTCTTTTTTGTGGCCTAGATCTTATCCTGTGACTACTCTTAGAACTGATTCTCGATCATGCTTTGGTTCTCATCACATGCGCACAGTTTTGCAACGCGGCCTAAGATTGTTGGGGGCTCAGTGATTTCGCTTTCCCGGTAACGGCTGTTTCGTCTTTTGTTCTAAGGATTGTTGTTACATTTGCTTTTGGTGCGGCCTTCTTTCGCCATGCCCTTTGCCTTCTCTCCATCCTTCTCTCCACCTTTACCACTGTATATATTTCCGCGTGTTCCGCGCCTTTTCATTAAAGTTGTTAGTCAGCAGTGTGTTCCGTGTTCCATGTGTCTCTCTTCGTTTGTGTCCCAAAGTTCATGCTGGCCCAAATCATGGATTCATACCAACTGGCCCAGAAAAATGCCATTTTGCATTGAAGAAACGGGAACGTTCTCAGCGTTGCGTAAAAAGCCACCTGCCTTCGCCGCTGCCAAGTTAAACGATAGGACCACGGATGTCTTCTTTCGTAGCTGTGAAGCTGTGATGTTTCCGCCTACAATGCAGACGCTTGGAATCGCTGACGGCCGCGCCCCCTGGTGACTGTTGATATCGCATAGGTCCAGTTTCTTGCGAGCACGTGCGAGCAGCTTTACTGGCGGTGGGTCCGGCTTGCAGCTTTCCACAAAGGCTATCTGCATTGAAGAAGCAGGAACGTTCTCAGCGTTGCTTAAAAAGCCGCCTGCCCTCGGCGCTTCCAAGTTAAACGATAGGACCATGGATGTCGTCTTTCGTATCTGTGAACCTGTGAAGTTTCCGCCTACAATGCAGTTGGTAGGGATCGCTGACGGCCGCTCCCCCTGATGACTGCTGATATCGAACCAGGTTCAGTTGCTTGCGAGAACGTGCGAACTGCTTAGCCGGTGGTGGGTCCGGCTTGCAGCTTTCCACACGGGCTATCTGCAATGACGAAGCAGTAAAGTACTCAGCGTTGCGTAATTAAGCCGCCACTGCCTTCACCGCTGCCAAGTTAATCGAAAGGACCATGGATGTCTTCTTTCGTAGCTGTGAAGCTGTGACGTTTCCGCCTACAATGCAGTTGGTAGGAATCGCTGACGGCCGCACCCCCTGATGACTGCTGATATTGCACCAGGTCCAGTTGCTTGCGATGACGTGCGAAGAGTTTCACCGGTTGTGGGTCCGGCCTGCAGCTTTCCACACAGGCTATCTGCGGTGAAGAAGCATGAAAGTTCTCAGCGTTGCGTAACTAAGCAACCTGCCCTCGCCAATGACAAGCTAAACGATAGGACCATGGAAGTCTTTTTCTCTAGCTGTGATATTTCCGCCTACAATGCAGTTGGTAGGAATCGCTGACGGCCGCGCTTTCTGATGACTGCGGATATCTCATCAGGTCCAGTTGCTTGCGAGCACGTGCGAACAGCTTTACCGGTGGTGGGTCCAGCTTGCAGCTTTCCACACAGGCTATCTGCATTGAAGAAACAGGAACGTTATCAGCGTTGCGTAAAAAGCCACCTGCCTTCGCCGCTGCCAAGTTAAACGATAGGACCATAGATGTCTTCTTTCGTATCTGTGAACCTGTGAAGTTTCCGCCTACAATGCAGTCGGAAGGAATTGCTGACGGCAGCACTCCCTGATGTCTGCTGATATCGCACCAGGTCCAGTTGCTTGCGAGAACGTGCGAACTGCTTAGTCGGTGGTGGTTCCGGCTTGAAGCTTTCCCCACGGGCTATCTGCAGTGAAGAAGCAGGAAAGTTCTCAGCGTTGCCTAACTAAGCCACCACTGCCGTCACCGCTGCCAAGTTAAACGAAAGGACCATGGATGTCTTCTTTCGTGTCTGGGAAGCTGTGACGTTTCCGCCTACAATGCAGTTGGTAGGAATCGCTGACGGCCGCGCACCCTGATGACTGCTGATATCGCACTACGTCCAGTTGCTTTCGAGCACGTGCGAAAAGCTCTACCGGTGGTGGGTCCGGATTGCAGCCTTCCCCACATGCTATCTGCAGTAAAGAAGCACGAAAGTGCTGCAGCGTTGCGTAACTCAGCCACCACTGCCGTCGCCGCTGCCAAGTTTTAGGATAGCATCATGGATGTCTTCTTCTGTAGCTGTGACGTTTCCGTCTACAAATCAATTGGTAGGAATCGCAGACGGCCGCGCACCCTGATGACTGCTGATATCGCACCAGATCCAGTTGCTTGCTGTGACGTGCGAAGAGCTTCACCAGTGGTGGGTTCGGCTTGCAGCTTTCCACACAGGCCATCTGCAATGAAGAAGCAGGAAAGTTCTCAGCGTTGCGTAACTAAGCATCCTGCCCTCGCCAATGACAAGCTAAGCGATAGGACCATGGAAGTCTTTCTGTAGCTGTGACATTTCCGCCTACAATGCAGTTGGTAGGAATCGCTGACGGACGCGCCTTCTGATGACTGCTGATATCTCATCAGGTCCAGTCGCTTGCGAGCACGTGCGAAAAACTGTACCGGTGGTGGGTCAAGCTTGCAGCTTTTCCCGCATGCTATCTGCAGTAACGAAAGTGCTGCAGTGTTGCGTAACTCAGCCACCACTGCCGTCGCCGCTGCCAAGTTATAGGATAGGATCATGGATGTCTTCTTCTGTAGCTGACGGCCGCGCACCCCAATGACTGCTGATATCGCACCTGATACAGGTTGCGACCACGTGCGAACAGTTTTACCGGTGGTGGGTGCGGCTTTCAGCTTTCCACACAGGCTATCTACAGTGAAGAAGGAGGAACGTTCTCAGCGTTGCGTAACTAAGCCACCACTCCCATCGCCGCTGCCAAGTTAAACGATTGGACCGTGGATGTCTTGTTTCGTAGCTGTGAAAATGTGACGTTTCTGCCTACAATGCAGTAGGTAGGAATCGCTGACGGCCGCGCACCCTGATGACTGCTGATATCGCACCAGGTCCGGTTGGTTGCGAGCACGTGCGAACAGCTTTACCGGTGGTGGGTCGGGCTTGCGGATTTCCACACGGGCAAGTGCATTGTAGGCGGAAGCGTCACAGCTACAGAAGTAGACATCCATGATCCTGTCCTATAACTTGGCAGCGGCGAAGGCAGTGGTGGCTGAGTTATGCAACGCTGCAGCACTTTCGTTCTTCTTTACTGCAGATAGCATGTGGGGAAAGCTGCAAGCCGGACCCACCACCGGTAGAGCTTTTCGCACGTGCTCGAAAGCAACTGGACCTAGTCAGATATCAGCAGTCATCAGGGTGCGCGGACGCCAGCGATTCCTACCAACTGCATTGTAGGCGGAAAAGTCACAGCTTCACAGCTACGAAAGAAGACATCCATGGTCCCATCGTTTAACTTGTCAGCGGCGAGGGCAGGTTGCTTAGTTACGCAACGCTGAGAACTCTCCTGCTTCTTCACTGCAGATAGCCTGTGTAGAAAGCTGCAAGCCGGACCCACTACCGGTGAAGCTCTTCGCACGTCACCGCAAGCAACTGGACCTGGTGCGATATCAGCAGTCATCAGGTGGCGCGGCTGTCAGCTATTCCTACCAACTGCATTGTAGGCGGAAATGTCACAGCTTCACAGCTACGAAAGAACCCATCCATGGTACTTTCGTTTAACTTGGCAGTTGCGACGGCAGTGGTGGCTTAGTTATGCAACGCTGAGAAATTTCCTGCTTCTTCACAGCAGATAGCCCGTGTGGAAATCTGCAAGCCGGACCCACCACCGGCAAAGCAGTTCGCACGTTCTCGCAAGCAACTGGACCTGGTGCGATATCAGCAGTCATAGGGGGCGCGGCCGTCAGCGATCCCTACCAACTGCATTGTAGGCGGAAACTTCACAGCTTCACAGCTACAAAAGAAGAAATCCATGGTTCTATCGTTTAACTTGGCAGCGGCGAGGGAGGTGGCTTTTTACGCAACGCTGAGAACGTTCCTGCTTCTTCTCTACAGATAGCCTGTGTGGAAAGCTGCAAGCCGGACCCACCACCGGTGAAGCTCTTCGCACGTGCTCGCAAGCAACTGGACTTGGTGAGATATCAGCAGTCATCAGGGGGCGCGGCCGTCAGCGATTGCTACAATCTGCATTGTAGGCGCAAACGTCACAGCTTCACAGCTACGAAAGAAAACATCCATGGTCATATCGTATAACTTGGCAGCGCCGAGGGCAGGCGGCTTTTTACGCAACGCCGAGAACTTCCCTGCTTCTTCACTGCAGAAAGCCCGTGTGGAAAGCTGCAAGCCGGACCCACCACCGGTGAAGCTGTTCGCACGTCATCGCAAGCAACTGGACCTGGTGCGATATCAGCAGTCATCAGGTGGCGCGGCCGTCAGCTATTCCTACCAACTGCATTGTAGGCGGAAACGTCACAGCTTCACAGCTACAAAAGAAGAAATCCATGGTTCTATCGTTTAACTTGGCAGCGGCGAGGGAGGTGGCTTTTTACGCAACGCTGAGAACGTTCCTGCTTCTTCTCTACAGATAGCCTGTGTGGAAAGCTGCAAGCCGGACCCACCACCGGTGAAGCTCTTCGCAAGTGCTCGCAAGCAACTGGACCTGGTGCGATATCAGCAGTCATAAGGGGGCGCGGCCGTCAGCGATCCCTACCAACTGCATTGTAGGCGGAAACTTCACAGCTTCACAGATACGAAAGAAGACATCCATGGTCCTATCGTTTAACTTGGCGGCGCCGAGGGAAGGCGGCTTTTTACGCAACGCTGAGAACTTTCCTGCTTCTTCACTTCAGATAGCCTGTCTGGAAAGCAGCTAGCCGGACTCACCACTGGTCAAGCTGTTCGCACGTGCTCGCAAGCAACTGGACCTGATCAGATATCAGGAGTACGATGCGCATCGGTCAGCGATTCCTACCAATTGCATTGTAGGCGGAAATGTAACAGCTACAGAAAAAGACTTCCATGCTCCTGGCGTTTAACTTGGCAATGGCGAGGGCAGGCGGCTTTGTTACGCAACGCTGAGAACTTTCCTGCTCCTTGACTGCAGACAGCCTGTGTGGAAAGCTGCAAGCCGTACCGTCGAGCGGTGAAGCTGTTCGCACGTGCTCGCAAGCAACTGGACCTGATGAGAAAACAGCAGTAGGATGCGCGGCCGTCAGCGATTCCTACCAACTGCATTGTAGGCGGAAATGTCACAGCTATAGAAAAAGACTTCTATGGTCCTATCGTTTAACTCGGCAGCGGCGACGTCAGTGGTGGCTTAGTTACGCAACGCTGAGAACTTTCCTGCTTCTTCACTGCAGAGAGCCCGTGTGGAAAGCTGCAAGCCGGACACACCACCGGTAAAGCTGTTCGCTTGTGCTCGCAAGCAACTGGACCTGTTGCGATATCAGCAGTCAACAGGGGGCGCGGCCGCCTGCGATCCCTGTTGTTCATGTTGTACCTGCAAGGTTTGGAGGCCACGCTAGTGGGGAGCGGACTAGGTTTCAACCTATCTTTTTTCAAGCAAGGGGAATTGATTAAACAGACATTACCGGGACTAATATATGCGGACGATATAGTGATAATGGCTGACAACAAGGAAGACCTGCAGAAGTTGTTAGACATATGCAGTACAGAGGGAGATAGATTAGGCTTCAAGTATAGTAAGGAAAAATCTGCAGTCAGGAAATTTAATGAAGAGGGCGACGAGCATAGAATACAGGAGTTCGTGCTAAAAGTAGTGAATGAGTACAAGTATCTTGGGGTGTGGATAAATAACAGTGTTGAGTATCTGACAGAGCATGAAAAATATGTAATGAATAAAGCTAGTAGGAATGCAGCTGTCATGAAAAATAGGGCACTGTGGAATTACAATAGGTATGAGGTGGTAAGAAGGATCTGGAAAGGGGTGATGGTCTCTAGCCTGACTTTCGGGAATGCGGTCCTGTGTATGAGGCCAGATGTTCAAGCAAGGCTGGAAATTAGGCAACGGGGAGTAGGGAGGTTAGCTTTGGGAGCACATGGCAATACACCAAATCAGGGGGTACAGGGTGATATGGGATGGGCGTCTTTCGAGAGCAGAGAGGCTAGCAGTAAGATAGCATTTGAGGAACGATTGAGAAGGATGGAGGAAAAGCGGTGGGCTAGGAAAGTTTTCAGATACCTGTATATAAAGAATGTTGACACGAAATGGAGAAAGCGAACTAGAAAATTGACAAGCAAATATCTGGACAGCAGTAAGGGGGCAAATCAGCAATTATCGGTTAAGAAAAAGGTTAAAGGAACAGAGAGAGCTTTGTGGAAAACAGGGATGCTGACGAAATCGGCACTAGAAACATACCGGACATTTAAACAGGAAATTGTCAAAGAAAATATCTATGATAATTGTAGGGGAAGTTCTTTGTTGTTTGAGGCCAGGACTGGAATTTTGCGGACTAAGACGTATAGAGTCAGGTACCAGGAGATAGACACTTTGTGCATTGCGTGCGGAGAGAAGGAGGAAACAGCTGAACACTTGATACTTTTCGGTAAAGGGCTTCACCCTACAGTGGAAGGCAGCGGGGCTGACTTACCGAAGGCATTTGGGTTTAGGGATAGTGAAGGGAAAGTGGATTTTAAGAGGTTAGAAGTAACCAAGCGAAGGTTATCTGATTGCTGGCTAAAAGCAAGACACAAGTAAAATTTCACAAGACATTGCTAGGTGGCTTGAGCCACCGCCCGATGTAAAGGGTTCAGCCGTATCCGTCCATCCATCCATCCCTACCAACTGCATTGTAGCCGGAAACGTCACAGCTTCACGGATACGAAAGAAGACATCCATTGTCCTATCGTTTAAATTGGCTGCGCTGAGGGCAGGCGGCTTTTTAAGCAACCCTGAGAACTTTCCTGCTTCTTCACTGCAGATCGCCTGTGTGGAAAGCTGCAAGCCGGACCCACCATCGATAAAGCTGTTCGCACGTGCTCGCAAGCAACTGGACCTGGTGCGATATCAGCAGTCATCAGGGGGCGCGGCCGTCAGGGATTCCTACCAACTGCGTTGTAGGCGGAAACTTCACAGGTACAGAAAAAGACTTCCATGGTCCTATCATTTAACTCGGCAGCGGCGACGGCAGTGGTGGCTTAGTTACGCAACGCTGAGAACTTTCCTGCTTCTTCACTGCAGACAGCCCGTGTGGAAAGCTGCAAGCCGGACCCACCATCGATAAAGCTGTTCGCACGTGCTCGCCAGCAACTGGACCTGTTTCGATATCAGCAGTCATCGGGGGCGCGGCCGTAAGCGATTACTACCAACTGCATTGTAGGCGGAAAATGTCTCAGCGTCACAGCTACGAAAAAAGAAGTCATGGTCCTATGGTTTAACTTGGTAACGGCGAGGGTAGGTGGCTTAGTTACGCAAGGCTGAGAACGTTCGGGATTCTTCACTGCAGATAGCCTGTGGGGAAAGCTGCAAGCAGGACTCACCACCGGCACAGCTGTTCGCACGTGCTCGCAATCAACTGGACCTGGTGCGATATCACCAGTCATCAGGGGCGTCTGCGATTCCTAGAAACTTCATTGTATTCGGAAACTTCACAGCTACGAAAGAAGACATCCACGGTCTTATCGTTTAAACAGGACTTGTCGGGCTAGTTGGTTGATCATAATGCAAAAAAGACGAACTGCGCAACAAGAACACGGACGAAAGGGAGGCAGACACACACTAACGCAGACTTACAACTTTACTAAAGGAAGGAATACAAGGCAAATATATATAGCGATCCCAACGCACTTCAAATCTGATCAATATGGCACGTGACAATCTGCCCAGGCGATAAACAGACCACACAAGAACCAACGCTTACAAGATAATCTTATACCGGGCCGGCCCTTTCTATGAAAACAAAAAGCAAAGGAACGCTTAGCGACAGTGCACTCTTGAGAATTACGCGTTCTCCAAAGTAAGAAAATTCAAAACAAAACCACACCACTGTAGCCATCTGATACCACTGAAGCTCGAACCGCTTACAAGCGCAGGTGCTGACACCAAAACCAAGAGACGAAGCACACCCCCTTTTGAAAGCAAACAAAACGGGAAACAAGAACAACCACATCGGTTATCGTCAAAATCAAAAAAACAGTGAAAAAAGGCACCAGGTCAAAAGGGTAAAAACACCATGAATCAGCTCAAGAAGCTACGTCACAAAAACAGTGAAAATAGGCACCGAGTCATTTAAAAAACAAAAAGATGAAAGACGGGACAACAGTTTAAGACAACAACGGTTTTAAAAAAGGGGGAGGGGTGAATGAAATTCGAAGCGTAGGAAAACATCTCAAACCATGACAGAACCGAAACAAAACTGAGATCGCTAATCAAATGAACAACGAAAGCATCAAACGCAATCAGGAGGCACTGCTCAATCACCAGGGCACAAACAGGCCACTAGGCTACACATGCCCCCGCAAAAACGAAAATTCTTTGGATGATAAGGAAATGGAAGCCTTGCTAACACAGTTGTCCGTGGTGCCGATGTAAAAAGTTTCGACGACGAGACGCTCCCATTTGTCATTCAATCTGGCCAGAAATTCCGTCTTTTCGAACCATGGTACACAGTCCCGTTGCTTCATTTTTGTGCAGTCCGCACAATGCTTAGCCAAAAACCCTCCATCGTTGTTTGCCACGCTCAACCGGTGCTCCCTTGCTCTTTCATTAAAGCATCTGCCGGTTTGGCCTATGTAGACTTTTCCGCAACTAAGGGGAATGCGGTAAACAACGCCGGAAACGCAATCTTTGAACTTCCTTAGATGTTTGATTTTGCAAGGGGTCTTCTTAGTGTTCTTCATCATCACGCACACCTTGGACAGTCTGCATGGAGCCGAGAAGACAACGTTGACGCCTCCTTTTCTCGCCACTTTCTTGATGTTGTGCGAGAATTTGTGGATGTATGGAATGACATGGGCCTTCTTTTGCTCGGCGTCTACTTTGTCTTTGCGTTCTCTCTTAATTTTTTGAAGCACATTTTCACACACACTCGAAATGGCGTGCGGAGGGTATCCAGCTGCTTGCAAACGCTGAAGCTGGTACTGGAAGCTCTCTTGGACTTTGTGGTCACAGGACTTTTTTAGGGCCGACTCAACACATAGGGAAATGATGCCTCGCTTGACCAACTTCGAATGGGCACTAGTGTAGGGAAGCAAAGCCTTTTTTGACCTGGGTTTGAAGGACCAGCACACACGCTGTTTGTCAAAGTGCAGATCTAAATCCAGGAACTGAAGATGACCATCAAGCGGTAGCTCACTGGTAAACCGGAGCCCGAAAGATTCAGATGAAAATGCCGAGAGGATCTTTGAGGCCAAATCCTGAAGATTGCCGTCCCCCGGTGGGGTCAGGAAGATTAGGTAGTCATCGACGTACCTGCACACGCGGGTGACAGCCATCCCTCGCAGCTTTTCTTGAAGACGTCGGTCAAAGGATGACAGAAAAATGTCGCTTAAGGCTGGAGCTATGCTCGAACCTATACAAATGCCTGCTTTTTGAATATGATAACTCTCATTGAAGTGGATGACGGAAGACTTTAGATAGAAATCTATAAGTTCCAAGAAGTTGCCAGTGTTGAGGCCAACTGAGTTCCGGAACTTCGTCTCTCCGTGAAGCTCCACGCATTCTCTGATGGCAGCGAACAGTCCTTCGTGCGGAATGGAATAATACATGTCCATGTACGGAGAGACGAAGTTCCGGAACTCAGTTGGCCTCAACACTGGCAACTTCTTGGAACTTATAGATTTCTATCTAAAGTCTTCCGTCATCCACTTCAATGAGAGTTATCATATTCAAAAAGCAGGCATTTGTATAGGTTCGAGCATAGCTCCAGCCTTAAGCGACATTTTTCTGTCATCCTTTGACCGACGTCTTCAAGAAAAGCTGCGAGGGATGGCTGTCACCCGCGTGTGCAGGTACCTCGATGACTACCTAATCTTCCTGACCCCACCGGGGGACGGCAATCTTCAGGAGGCGTCAACGTTGTCTTCTCGGCTCCATGCAGACTGTCCAAGGTGTGCGTGATGATGAAGAACACTAAGAAGACCCCTTGCAAAATCAAACATCTAAGGAAGTTCAAAGATTGCGTTTCCGGCGTTGTTTACCGCATTCCCCTTAGTTGCGGAAAAGTCTACATGGGCCAAACCGGCAGATGCTTTAATGAAAGAGCAAGGGAGCACCGGTTGAGCGTGGCAAACAACGATGGAGGGTTTTTGGCTAAGCATTGTGCGGACTGCACAAAAATGAAGCAACGGGACTGTGTACCATGGTTCGAAAAGACGGAATTTCTGGCCAGATTGAATGACAAATGGGAGCGTCTCGTCGTCGAAACTTTTTACATCGGCACCACGGACAACTGTGTTAGCAAGGCTTCCATTTCCTTATCATCCAAAGAATTTTCGTTTTTGCGGGGGCATGTGTAGCCTAGTGGCCTGTTTGTGCCCTGGTGATTGAGCAGTGCCTCCTGATTGCGTTTGATGCTTTCGTTGTTCATTTGATTAGCGATCTCAGTTTTGTTTCGGTTCTGTCATGGTTTGAGATGTTTTCCTACGCTTCGGATTTCATTCACCCCTCCCCCTTTTTTAAAACCGTTGTTGTCTTAAACTGTTGTCCCGTCTTTCATCTTTTTGTTTTTTAAATGACTCGGTGCCTATTTTCACTGTTTTTGTGACGTAGCTTCTTGAGCTGATTCATGGTGTTTTTACCCTTTTGACCTGGTGCCTTTTTTCACTGTTTTTTTGATTTTGACGATAACCGATGTGGTTGTTCTTGTTTCCCGTTTTGTTTGCTTTCAAAAGGGGGTGTGCTTCGTCTCTTGGTTTTGGTGTCAGCACCTGCGCTTGTAAGCGGTTCGAGCTTCAGTGGTATCAGATGGCTACAGTGGTGTGGTTTTGTTTTGAATTTTCTTACTTTGGAGAACGCGTAATTCTCAAGAGTGCACTGTCGCTAAGCGTTCCTTTGCTTTTTGTTTTCATAGAAAGGGCCGGCCCGGTATAAGATTATCTTGTAAGCGTTGGTTCTTGTGTGGTCTGTTTATCGCCTGGGCAGATTGTCACGTGCCATATTGATCAGATTTGAAGTGCGTTGGGATCGCTATATATATTTGCCTTGCATTCCTTCCTTTAGTAAAGTTGTAAGTCTGCGTTAGTGTGTGTCTGCCTCCCTTTCGTCCGTGTTCTTGTTGCGCAGTTCGTCTTTTTTTGCATTATCGTTTAACTTCGCAGCGGCGAGGGCAGGTGGCTTAGTTACGCAACGCTGAGAACTTTCCTGCTTCTTCACTGCAGATAGCCAGTGTGGAAAGCTGCAAGCCGAACCCACCACTGGTGAAGGTGTTCGCACTTGCCCGCATGAAACTGGACCTAGTGCTATATCAGCAGTCATGAGGGGGCGCGGCCGCCAGCGATTCCTACCAACTGCACTGTAGGTGGAAACATCACAGCTTCGAAGCTACAAAAGACGTCATCCATGGTCCTATCGTTTAACTTGGCAGCGGCGAGGGGAGGTGGCTTTGTTACACAACGCTGAGAACTTTCCTGCTTGTTTATTGCAGATAACCAGTGTGGAAAGCTACAGGCCGGACCCACCACCGGTAAAGCTGCTCGCACGTGCTCGCAAGCAACTGGACCTGGTGCGATATCAGCAGTCATCAGGGGGCGCGGCAGTCAGCGATTCCTACCGACTGCATTGTAACCGGAAACGTCACAGCTTCACAGCTAAGAACGAAGACATCCATGGTCCTATTCTTTAATTAGGTGGCAGACTGGGCATGTTGGTGATTCATAATGGAAATGTACAGCGCACATACAGACAAGGACACAAGAAAGAATGACATGGAAAACACGAGCACTTACTTGCAAAAGGTTTATTTTGAAATTCGGACTAGTATTTATAGCAAAACCAGGCAATCATCACGCATGCGCACTAGGGGTCAAATGTTTTCTCAAATATAACAGCTCTTTTTTAGTTAGAGCAATAGATGACTTGGCCACGCAGGACTCACCCAACCGATCTATCAATTCAGTCGGTACTATTTCACGAGTTAGTTGGCAATGGTGTTTGGCAATCACAGAACAATCTTTGTACACAGGCCGACACACAAAATCTTCATCAGAATCGCTGTCACCATTACCGTTCTTACATTTTCTGCAGTGAGCGTCCAGGAACCCTCATCGCCGTTCAGACACATTATTGCAGTGTTCTCGGAGGCGGTCATTCGAGCATCTACCACTTTGCCCTACATAACTCTTTCCACATTTCAAAGGGATGCTGTAGACGATGGACTGCGTACATTCAACGAACTTAGTTCGGTGCTTCTTTTTGCAGTTCTGATCTTTTGAATCAGTGGGCCTGGACAGTCTGCACAATTTTTGTGGCTTATCGGGTGCAGAGAAAAGAACTTTTACGTTCTCCCGTTCACCGATCTTTAAAAGGCTCCTGTATCGCCCCGGTACTTAGTGATTTGTTTTTAGCTCATCTTGATAGAGCCCTTTCTAGCTGCCTACGAGATTTTAATGTGACCAAACTTTTTAGGTTTGTTGATGATTTTCTGATATTCCTTGACTGCAGTTCGGACTTTTTTGAAGTACTAGCTACTAACAAACTGACCTTCTTACGTGCAGGCTTATCGCCTCTAGAATTAACGCATGAGATGCCTTCTGACGACAGTATTCGATTTCTGGACGTCAGGCTTTTATTTCGTAACGCACAGACTTACTGGAAGTACGAGCCACGCGCTAACAAGCCACTGCTTCCATTCGGCTCCGCGCATTCCAAGTTGAAGAGGGGAATTGTAAGACTATGCTTCAAAAATGCGCTTTGTAAATCTATTCCTGTGCTAATGGCTGCTAGCTTCAGTGAACAGATCCTTCGTCTCAGAGCAGCGGGGTATCCAACTCATCTTCTTATCAGTGTCGCGGAAACCCTCCTTAAGCGCCTGTGCTCAACAGAGCCTCGTACGTCACCATCGCATTCAACAAAGCGGATTGCTGTGATCCCGTACATTCATGGCCTGTCCCATCGCCCTTAAAAGATCGGTGAACGGGGGAACGTAAAAGTTCTTTTCTCTGCTCCCGATAAGCTACAAAAATTGTGCAGACTGTCCAGGCCCACTGATTCAAAAAATCAGAATTGCAAAAAGAAGCACCGAACTAAGTTCGTTGAATGTACGCAGTCCATCGTGTACAGCATCCCATTGAAATGTGGAAAGAGTTATGTAGGACAAAGTGGTAGATGGTTGAATGACCGCCTCCGAGAACACTGCAATAATGTGTCTGAACGGCGAGGAGGGTTCCTGGACGCTCACAGCAGAAAATGTAAGAACGGTAATGATGACAGCGATTCTGATGAAGATTTTGTGTGTCGGCCTGTGTACAAAGATTGTTCTGTGATTGCCAAACACCGTTGCCAACTAACTCGAGAGATAGTAGAGGCTGAATTGATAGACTGGTTGGGTGGGTACTGCGTGGCCAAGTCATCTATTGCTCTAACTAACAAAGAGCTGTTATATATGAGACAACATTTGACTCCTACTGCGCATGCGTGATGATTGCCTGGTTTTGCTATAAATACTGGTCCGAATTTCGAAATAAACATGTTGCAAGTCAGCGCTCGTGTGTTCCATGTCATTCTTTCTTGAGTCCTTGTCTGTATTTCCGCTGTACATTTCCATCCCTATCGTTTAACTTGGCAGCGCCGAGGGCAGGCGACTTTTTAAGCAACGTGAGAACGTTAGAGCTTCTTAAAAGCAGATAGCCTGTGTGGAAAGCTGCAAACCAAACCCACCACCGATAAAGCTGCTCGCACATGCTCGCAAGCAACTGGACCTGCTTCGATATCAGCAGTCATCAGGGGGCGCGGCCGCCAGCGATTTCTACCAACTGTAATATAGGCGGAAACATCACAGCTTCGCAGCTACAAAAGAAGTCATTAATGGTACTGTCGATTAACTTGGCAGCGGCGAGGCCAGGTAGCCTTGTTACACAACGCTGACTACTTTTCTGCTTCTTCACTGCAGATAGCCTTGGTGGAAAGCTGCAAGCCGGACCCACCGCCGGCTAATCTGTTCGAACGTGCTCGCAAGCAACTGTACCTGGTGCGATATCAGCAGTCATCAGGGGGCGCGGCCGTCGGCGCTCCCTACCAACTGCATTGTAGGCGGAAACGTCACAGCTTCAGAGATGCGAAAGAAGACATCCATGGTCCTATGGTTTAACTTGGCAGCGCCGAGGGCAGGCGACTTTTTAAGCAACGTTGAGAACGTTCCTGCTTCTTCAATGCACATAGCCTGTGTGGAAAGCTGCAAGCTGGACCCACCACCGCTAAAGCTTTTCGCACGTGCTCGCAAGCAACTCGACCTAGTGCTATATCAGCAGTCATCAGGGTGCGCGGCCATCAGCCATTCCTACCAACTGCATTGTAGGAGGAAACGTCACAGCTTCACAGCTACGAAAGTAGACATCCATGGTCCTATCCTTAAACTTGGCAGCGGCGAGGGCAGGAGGCTTTTTATGGCGCGCCGAGAACTTTCCTGCTTCTTCGATGCAGGCAGCCCGTGTGGAAAGCTGCAAACCGGACCCACCACCGGTAAAGATGTTCGCACGTGCTCGCAAGCAACGGGACCTAATCAGCAGTCATCAGAGGACGCGGCCGTCAGCGATTCCTACCAACTGCAATGCAGGCGGAAATGAAACACCTATAGAAAAAGAATTCCATGGTACTATCGTTTAACTTGGCCCTGGCGAGAGCAGGCGGCTTTGTTATGCAACGCTGAGAACTTTTCGCTCCTTCACTGCAGACAGCCTGTGCGGAAAGCTGCAAGCCGGACCCACCACCGGTGAAGCTGTTTCCACGTGCTCGCAAGCAACTGGAGTGTGCGATATCAGCAGTCATCAGGGGGCGCGGCTGCCATCGATTCCTACCAACTGCATTGTAGGCGGAAACGTCACAGCTTGACAGCTACGACAGAAGACATCTATGGTTCTATCGTTAAACTTGGCAGCGGCGAGGGTAGTTGTCTTAGTTACGCAAGGCTGAGAACGTTCGCGATTCTTCACTGCAGGTAGCCCGTGTGGAAAACTGCAAGCCGGACCCACCACATGTAAAGCTGTTCGCTCGTGCTCGCAAGCAACTGGACCTGGTGCGATATCAGCGGTCATCAGGAGGCGCGGCCTTCAGCGATTCCTACCAACTGCATTGAAGGCGGAAATGTCACCGGTACAGAAATAGTGTTCCATTGTCCTATCGTTTAACTTGGCAGCGGCGAGGCCAGTGGTGCCTTAGTTACGCAACGCCGAGAACTTTCCTGCCTCTTCCCTGCAGACAGCCCGTGTGGAAAGCTTGAAGCCGGACCCACCACCGGTAAAGCTGTTCGCACGTGTTCGCAAGCCACTGGACCTGGTGCGTTATAAGCAGTCATCAGGGGGCGCGGCCGTCAGCGATTTCTGCCAACTACATTGTAGGCGGAAACGTCTCAGCTTCACAGCTGCGAAAAAAAGACATCCATGGTGCTATCGTTTAACTGGGAAGCGACGAAGGCACGTGGCCTTTTTAGCAATGCTGAGAACATTCGCGCTTCTTCACTGCAGATAGCCTGTGTGGAAAGCTGCAAGCAGGACCCACCACCGGCAAAGCTGTTCGCACGTGCTCGCGAGCAACTGGACCTGGTGCGATATAAGCAGCCATCAAGGGGCGCGGTCTTCAGCGATTTCTACCAACTGCGTTGTAGGCAGAAACGTCACAGCTACAGAAAAAAGACTTCCATGCTCACATCTTATAATTTGGCAGCGCCGAGGGCAGGCGGCTTTTTAAGCAACGCTGAGAACGTTCCTGCTTCTTCAATGCAGATAGCCTGTGTGGAAAGCTGCAAGCCGGACCCACCAGCGCTAAAGCTGCTCGCATATGTTCGCAAGCAACTGGACCTGCTGCGATATAAGCAGTCATCAGGGGGCGCGGCTGTCAGCGATTCCTACCAACTGCATTGTAGGAGGAAACGTCACAGTTTACAGCTACGAAAGAAGACATCCGTGTTCCTATCGTTAAACTTGGCAGTAGCGAGGGCAGGTGGTTTTTTACGCAACGCTTAGAACTTTCATGCTTTTTCACTGCAGATAGCCCGTGTAGAAAGCTGAAAGGCGGAAACACCACCGGTAAAGCTGTCCATACGTGCTCGCAAGCAATTGGACCTGATGAGATATCAGCAGTCATCAGAAGGCGCGGCTGTCAGCGATTATACCAACATCATTGTAGGCGGAAACGTCACAGCTAGGAAAAAAGACATTCAGGGTCCTATCGGTAAACTTGGCAGCGGTGAAGGCAGGTGGCAGTTCACGCTACGATGAGCACTTTCCTGCTTCTTTGCTGCAGATAGCCTGTGGGAAAAGCTGCAAGCCGGACCCACAACCGGTACAGCAGTTCGCACGTGCTAGCAAGCAACTGGACCTAGCGCGATATAAGCAGTCTTCTGGGGGCGCGGCCGTCAGCGATTTCTACAAACTGCATTGTGGGCGGAAATGTCACAGCTACAGAAAAAGACTTCCATGGTCCTATCGTTTAACTCGGCAGCGGCGAGGGCAGGTGGCTTTTTACGCAACGCTGAGAACTGTCCTGCTTCTTCACTGCAGATAGCCCGTGTAGAAAGCTGCAAGCCGGACACAGCACCGTTAAAGCTGTCCGCACGTGCTCGCAAGCAATTGGACCTGATGAGATATCAGCAGTCATCAGAGGGCGCGGCCGTCAGCGATTCCTACCAACTACATTGTAGGCGGAAATGTAACAGCTATAGAAAAAGACATCCATGGTCCTATCGTTTAACTTGGCTCCGGCGAGGGCAGGCGGCTTTGTTACGCAACGCTGAGAACTTTCCTGCTCCTTCAATGCAGACAGCCTGTGTGGAAAGCTGCAAGCCGGACCCACCACCGGTGAAGCTGTTCGCATGTGCTCGCAACTAAATTGACCTGGTGAGATTTAAGCAGTCATCAGGGGGTGCGGCCATCAGCGATTTTATACCAACTGCATTGTAGGCGGAAAAGTCACAGCTACAGAAAAAGCCTTCCATGGTCCTATCGTTTAACTCGGCCGAAGCGACGGCAGTGGTGCCTGAGTTACGCAACGCTGAGAACTTTCCTGCTCCTTCCCTGCATGTCTGCAGGGAAGGAGCAGGAAAGTTCTCAGCGTTGCGTAACTAAGGCACCACTGCCGTCGCTTCTGCCGAGTTAAACGATAGGACCATGGAAGGCTTTTTCTGTAGCTGTGACTTTTCCGCCTAGAATGCAGTTAGTATAAAAGCGCTGATGGCCGCACCCCCTGATGACTGCTTAAATCTCCCCAGTCCGTGTGGAAACCTGCAAGCCGGACCCACCACCGGTAAAGCTGTTCGCACGTGTTCGCAAGCCACTGGACCTGGTGCGTTATAAGCAGTCATCAGGGGGCGCGGCCGTCAGCGATTTCTACCAACTACATTGTAGGCGGAAACGTCTTAGCTTCACAGCTGCGAAAGAAGACATCCATGGTGCTATCGTTTAACTGGGAAGCGACGAAGGCACGTGGCCTTTTTAGCAATGCTGAGAACATTCGCGCTTCTTCACTGCAGATAGCCTGTGTGGAAATCTACAAGCAGGACCCACCACCGGCAAAGCTGTTCGCACGTGCTCGCAAGCAACTGGACCTGGTGCGATATAAGCAGTCATCAAGGGGCGCGGCCGTCAGCGATTTCTACCAACTGCATTGTAGGCGGAAATGTCACGGCTACAGAAAAAGACTTCCATGGTCCTATCGTTTAACTCGGCAGCGGGGACGGCAGTGGTGACTTAGTTACGCAACGCTGAGAACTTTCCTGCTTCTACACTGCAGACAGCCCGTGTGGAAAGCTGCAAGCCGGACCCACCACCGGTAAAGCTGTTCGCACGTGCTCGCAAGCAACTGGACCTGGTGCGATATCAGCAGTCATCAGGGGCACGGCCGTCTGCGATTTCTACCAGCAGCATTGTAGGCGGAAACGTGACAGCTACGAAAGAAGACATCCATGGTCCTATCGTTTACCTTGGCAGCGGCGAGGGCAGGTGGGTTAGTTACGCAACGGTGAGAACGTTCCTGCTTCTTCACTGCAGATAGCCCTTTTGGGAAGCTGCAAGCCGGACCCACCACCGATGAAGCTGTTCGCACGTGTTCGCAAGCCACTGGACCTGGTGCGTTATAAGCAGTCATCAGGGGGCGCGGCCGTCAGCGATTCCTACCAACTGCATCGTAGGCGGAAACGTCTCTGCTTCACAGCTACGAAAGAAGACATCCATGGTCCTCTCGTTTAACTGGGAAGCGATGAAGGCACGTGGCCTTTTACGCAACGCTGAGAACGTTCCTGCTTCTTCACTACAGATAGCCTGTGTGGAAAGCTGCAAGCTGGACCCACCACCGGTAAAGCGGTTCGCACGTGCTCGCAAGCAACTGGACATGCTGCGATATAAGAATTCATCGGGCGGCGCGGCCGTCAGCGATTTCTACCGAATGCATTGTAGGCGGAAATGTCACAGCTACAGAAAAAGACTTCCACGGTCGAATCGTCTAACTCCGCAGCGGGGACGGTAGTGGTGACTTAGTTACGCAACGCTTGGAACTTTCCTGCTTCTTCACTGCAGACAGCCCGTGTGGAAAGCTGCAAGCCGGACCCGCCACCGGTAAAGCTGCTCGCACGTGCTCGCAAGCAACAGGACCTGGTGCGATATCAGCAGTAATCAGGGGGCGCGGCCGTCAGCGATCACTACCATCTGCACTGTAAGCGGAAACGTCACAGCTTCACAGATATGAAACAAGACATCAATGGCCCTTTCGTTTAACTTGGCAGCGGCGACGGCAGTTGTGGCTTAGTTACACAACGCTGAGAACTTTCCTGTTTCTTTATTGCAGATAACCCGTCTGGAAAGCTGCAAGCCGGACCCACAACCGGTAAAGCTGCTCGGACGTGCTCGCAAGCAACTGGACCTGGTGCGATATCAGCAGTCATCAGGAGGCACGGCAGTCAGCGATTCCTACCGACTGCATTGCAAGCGGAAACGTCACAGCTTCACAGCTACGAAAGAAGACATCCATGGTCCTATCGTTTAATAAGGTGGCAGAATGGGCATGTTGGTGGTTCATAATGGAAATGTACAGCGCAAATACAGACAAGCACACAAGAAAGAATGACATGGAACACACGAGCGCTGAGTTGCAACAGGTTTATTTTGTAATTCGGACCAGTATTTATAGCAAAACCAGGCAATAATCCCGCATGCGCAGTAGGAGTCAAATGTTGTCTCAAATATAACAGCTCTTTGTTAGTTAGAGCAATAGATGACATGGCCACGCAGGACTCACCCAACCGGTCAACCAGTTCAGCCTCTACTATATCTCGAGTTAGTTGACAACGGTGTTTGGCAATCACAGAACAATCTTTGTACACAGGCCGACGCACAAAATCTTCATCAGAATCGCTGTCATCATTACCGTTCTTACATTTTCTGCAGTGAGCGTCCAGGAACCCTCCTCGCCGTTCAGACACATTATTGCAGTGTTCTCGGAGGCGGTCATTCAAACATCTACCGCTTTGCCCTACATAACTCTTTCCACATTTCAAGGGGATGCTGTAGACGATAGACTGCGTACATTCAACGAACTTCTTCACTGCAGATAGCCCTTTTGGGAAGCTGCAAGCCGGTCCCACCACCGATGAAGCTTTTCACACGTGCTCGCAAGTAACTGGACCTAGTGCGATATCAGCAGTCATCAGGGTGCGCGGCCGTCAGCGATTCCTACCAACTGCATTTTAGGAGGAAACGTCACAGCTTTACAGCTACGAAAGGAGACATCCGTGTTCCTATCGTTAAACTTGGCAGTGGCGAGGGCACGTGGTTTTTTACGCAACTCTGAGAACTTTCATGCTTCTTCACTGCAGATAGCCCGTGTAGAAAGCTGCAAGCCGGACACACCACCGGTAAAGCTGTCCGCACGTGCTCGCAAGCAACTGGACCTGATGAGATATCAGCAGTCATCAGAGGGCGCGGCAGTCAGCGATTCCTAACAATTGGCAGCGACGGCAGCATCCAGCGAACATCTCTTGATCTGCTATTTCAACTGTGCAGATACGACTGGCGTTTCCCGGATTGTCAAGCGCTGCCCGGTGATGGATCCATCGGGCATGCGGATTTGCCTGGCTTTTTCTACCGCTCGAACTGCACAGTGCTCCCGAGAGCTGTGTGACGCCCAGGCCCCTGTCGCGTACACCGTCGCCGCCGTGATCACCGGAGCAATCACCGCCGCACGCCCCTACTGCGCTTGCGTGCCTGACGGATAAATCAAGAGCACACGGCGAGGCAGTCATTTGGCAGCGACGGCAGCATCCAGCGAACATCTCTTGATCTGCTATTTCAACTGTGCAGATACGACTGGCATTTCCCGGATTGTCAAGCGCTGCCCGGTGAAGGATCCATCGGGCATTGCGGATTTGCCTGGCTTTTTCTACCGCTCGAACTGCACAGTGCTCCCGAGAGCTGTGTGACGCCCAGGCCCCTGCCGCGTACACCGTCACCGCCGTGATCACTGGAGCAATCACCGCCGCACGCCTCTACTGCGCTTGCGCGCCTGACCGATAAATCAAGAGCACACGGGGAGGCAGTCATTTGGCAGCGACGGCAGCATCCAGCGAACATCTCTTGATCTGCTATTTGAACTGTGCAGATACGACTGGCATTTCCCGGATTGTCAAGCGCTGCCCGGTGAAGGATCCATCGGACATTGCGGATTTGCCTGACTTTTTGTACCGCTCGAACTGCACAGTGCTCCCGAGAGCTGTGTGACGCCCAGGCCCCTGCCGCGTACACCGTCACCGCCGTGACCACCGGAGCAATCACCGCCGCGCGCCCCTACTGCGCTTGCGCGCCTGACGGATAAATCAAGAGCACACGGGGAGGCAGTCATTTGGCAGCGACGGCAGCATCCAGCGAACATCTCTTGATCTGCTATTTCAACTGTGCAGATACGGCTGGCATTTCCCGGATTGTCAAGCGCTGCCCGGTGAAGGATCCATCGGACATTGCGGATTTGCCTGGCTTTTTCTACCGCTCGAACTGCACAGTGCTCCCGAGAGCTGTGTCACGCCCAGGCCCCTGCCGCGTACACCGTCACCGCCGTGATCACCGGAGCAATCACCGCCGCACGCCCCTACTGCGCTTGCGCGCCTGACGGATAAATCAAGAGCACACGGGGAGGCAGTCATTTGGCAGCGACGGCAGCATCCAGCGAACATCTCTTCATCTGCTATTTCAACTGTGCAGGTTAGTTTGTTCCCCTATTTAATGTACGCGTAGTGGTGCTTGTGCTGCTGTTGCTGCCAAAGACTTGTATATTTTGCTGTATTGCCGGGCCTATTGTGGTTTTCTGCTGTAGTGGCAACAATGTCCCATGTCTGCTTCACTTGTGATGAAGCATTCCATGAAAATGAGGGGCGTGTAGCTTGTTCTGAGTGTGTGCACGAATATCATTTTGGAAAATGCGCAGGAATAGCTGAAAAGTCATTCAAAGGAAAATCCGAAGCTGCAAAGAAAACATGGCGATGCCAAAATTGCCGGAGCTCGGTACAAGGTGGTAGCAACACGGATGAAAACAAGACTGACATGGATATAAAAGCTATCCTTGGATCTATTAATCTAAAGCTAGAATGCCTACCTTCCCTCGCCGCTCGAGTAGAAACTATGGAGGAGTCTGTTACGCACATGTCTGCCACTTTTGAGGAACTGAAAGAACTATTTTCGTGCAGGAAAATGAAATAAGGTACTTAGAAAGCAGGTACAGGAACTGAAGATGAAGGAGGATGAGAACCAATCTGCTCAGGCTCAGCTTCGGCGGGAAGTGAACGAACTTGAATTCCGAAATAGGCAGCTTAATCTAGAAATCCATGGGGTGCCTCTCGTGCAAGGTGAAAACTTGCATAATGTGCTAAACGGAGTTGCAGACCAGCTGGAAACGCCACATTTGGTCGAGCATGACATTGCCTCGGTACACAGGCTACCCGCACAGAAAGACAAAATTTCCGGAATAATCGTCCGTTTCACAAGGCAGTCAACAAGGGAATCTTGGTTAAGTAAAAAGAGCAAGCTAAATGATAGCCATCCACGCATCTTCATCCAGGAAAACTTGACCCGTCACAACAGAGACCTGCTACAAGCTACAAAGAACTGGGCCAAAGAAGCTGGTTTTAAATACGTGTGGCATACGCATGGAAAGGTTCTTTTGAGAATGTCTGATGGTGCAAACGCAATTCACGTTAGAAGCCGTGATGACCTCGACCGCCTTCTGCCCAAATGATGCGCCCAGCCAGTATCATTCTTGAACAGAGAAGCTAGAGATGGATGAACACAATTTCTATTCACCAGATGACTTGAACAATGTGGTATCTCATTTGGGACGTCATGCGTTAAAATCTGTGCATTTAAACGCCAGATCTGTCCGAAACAAAGCACTTCTGTTAGATGAATTCTTTAGCCAATTTTCTTTCAATTTTTTAGTTGTCATGTTCAGTGAAACAGGAGCAAAAATGAGAGTGATGTTTTTAGAATGGAAGGCTATAATACACATTATCTCAACCGACCTTGTGGTCGCGGTGGTGGTGTTGCAGTTCTAACTTTAGAACAAATGGACTGCGAACTAGTAGACGCTTTCAGTATTGTAACTCCCGATACGAAGTTTTATCTTTTTTTGGGGATAAAGTACTGTATTCGGTTTGTTATCGGCCGCCAAGTGGGCATGTTCCAACATTTCTTGAATTTTATGAAAGCTTTCTTTCGTTTGTTGTGGAAAGCAGGTGCATGTTGGTAGCTGCAGGTGATTACAACATTGATATGGGTATTGATACTCCTGTTTGTACCAATTTTACCAATATTTTGCTGTCAAATGGGTTTAACAATGTTATAAATAATCCAACAAGAATAACAACTAATTGCCAGTCAGTATTGGATGTCTTCATAACAAATTTTGTATTATCGGATGTAAAAGCTGGTGCATTAGCATGTTCTATTAGTGATCATCTTCAGGTGTTTTTTTTGCCTAGATGTTGCCAGCATTCCTAAACATCCGCCTGCTGAAAACCTTTACCAGCCAGTAACTGACGCGGCTCTCGATGCATTCTGAAAAGAATTGATTCAAGTAGACTGGCGAAAGGTCCTGACTTTGGTCGATGCTGACAATGCTTATGATGCATTTTTAGATATATTTAAAGGTTTTTACCAAGTTCACTTTCCTGTAAAAAAGCGCCAAAGAAATAGGAAAATTCGGAAACCATGGGTAACATACGAACTCTAACAACAAATGAGAACAAAAGACAGACTGTTCAGAAAATTTCTTCGCACGCGTAATCTTAATGACTTGACGATTTTCAAACAATATCGAAACAAACTAACCAAGAAATTGTGCATTGCGCGCAAAGATTACTTCTCATCTTTTGTGGATGTCAAAAATGCACCGAGCGCACTGCTTTGGGACAAACTAAATACGTTACTACGCCGTAGTAATAGCAGGAGCTGCATGTCCAAACTTACTATTAAGGGCAAGGACTTGCAAGGGGCGGAACTGGCTGATGCTTTCAACACTTTTTTCACAAATATGAGTACACCAGGTAGTTCCCACAACGCATGTCAATATATGAACAGGAGGAATGATAGAACTTTATTTTTACAGCCAGTCACAGTGCAGGAAGTGATTTCAACAATTAGAAGTTTAAACAACAGCAGCAGTAGGGATATCGATGAAATTCAAATAAAACCCGTCAGATACGTTGCAGATGTAAATGCACCAGTTCTTAGGAATGTTTTTAATATGTGTTTAACTACGTCTATATTCCCAGTAAAGTTGCAGGTTGCCAAAGTAGTAGTGCTCTTTAAAAAGGGGAATCGAAACGAATTGGGCAATTATCGGCCTGTATCTATATTGCCGATTTTTTCAAAGGTTTTCGAGAAAATATTTCATTGCAGGGTTTTGAATTTCATCGAAACCTCCAATGTATTAACACCTTACCAATTTGGTTTCCGGAAGATTATGTCAACTGAATTAGCGTTGCTTCATCAAAAAGAATATATTTTAACACAATTTGAGAACAAGAAAATCGTGGTTGGCTTATTTGTTGACTTCTCCAAGGCTTTTGACTTTGTCAATCATGAAGTTTTATTGAATAAGTTGGATATTTATGGTGTACGTGGATGTGCGTTACATTTACTACGGTCATATTTGTCCCACCGGCGACAAGTAGTCCAAATTAATAACTCTCGATCACAAGTCCTACCACTGGCTTGGGGTGTCCCACAAGGTAGCATATTGGGGCCTTTGCTCTTTAACCTTTATATAAATGACATTGTTAATATTAACCAGGATGCCAAATTTATCATATACGCAGACGACACTAGCATATTTTTCTCTGGTAATAATATCGATCAACTTATCTCTAGTTGCAATGACACAATAGTTAAACTACAACAATGGTCGTCCTATAATTCTATGACAATTAACACAAATAAAACAAAAGCCGTTATCTTTTGGGCAAAGAATAAGCCACTCCTTCCTCATGCCGATATTATTTTTAACTCTCGTCCTGTTGACATTGTTGACCATTTCAAAAGCCTTGGTGTGACATTTACTGCTCACATGTCCTGGGAAACTCATGTGAACTTACGAGTGACAAATTTAGCTCGGATAACTGGAGTAATTGGTCGTCTCAGATACATTCTTTCTACAAAACTTAAACTATTGGTTTATAATTCACTCTTTTATTCACATGTTAACTATTGCCAACTTGTCGGGGGTACAACTACATTCTCTAACCTACAAAAAATTTGTCATGCAGAAGCGATACCTACGTCATGTGTACAACGCCGGTTATAATGCAACAACTGCAGGTTTTTTTTTTCATAGAGCGCATGTCATTACGGCTCATAAACTATATCTCTACCGTCTGAGTACTAGATTTAAATATGAAGCAAGATATAACATACATAACTTTGGTACTCTGGCATATTTAGAAAACAATGAACAATATTATGCTACAAGACATGGAGAATGTTGGAAAATCGTTGCACTTCGTTTGAATTCTGGCATGGAACGCCTATATTATTCTTTACCATCACTGTTAAACCATTATCTGTCTACTAACTTTGATTTATTTATTTGCTCCGCTGCTAAGCTTCGCTCTATGTTTACTGCGGATGAATAAGTGATTTTACTTATCCTGGGATTTCATTTTTCGGACCACTCTGTTTTGCTTCTGATCTGCACTGATCAAGTGTTTTCATTTTCTTTTGTTTGACTGTATGAATTGATTGCTGTTAACCAAACGCTGCTCATTAAGTGGGGCGACGGACTCGTAAAGCCGCCTATTGACGGCTTTTTTTCCGTCGTCCTCCATCTGTGTACTGCACATGGTGGAAATAAAGTCTTCTTCTTCTTGCATTGTAGGCGGAAATCTAACAGCTACACAAAAAGACTTGAATGGTCCTATCGTTTAGGTTGGCCGAGGCGAGGGCAGGCGGCTTTGTTACGCAACGCTGAGAACTTTCCTGCTAATTCACTGCAGACAGCCTGTGTGGAAAGCTGCAGGCCGATCCCACCACGGTGAAGCTGTCCGCACGTGCTCGCAAGCAAATGGACCTGGTGAGATATCAGCAGTCATCAGGGGGCGTGGCCGTCAGCGATTCCTACCAACTGCATTGTAGGCGGAAATGTCAAAGGTAAAGAAAAAGTCTTCCATGGTCCTATCGTTTAACTTGGCAGCGGCGAGGGGAATTGGCTTAGTTATGCAACGCTGAGAACTTTCCTGCTTCTTCAATGCAGATAGCCCGTGTGGAAAGCTGCAAGCCGGACCCACCACCGGTAAAGCTGTTCGCACATGCTCGCAAGCAACTGGACCTAGTGCGATACCAGCAGTCAACAGGGGGCGCGGCCGTCAGCGGTTCCTACCAACTGCATCGTAGGCGGAAACATCACAGCGTCGCAGCTACAAAAGACGTCATCCATGGTAGTGTCGTTTAACTTGGCAGCGGCGAGGACAGGTGGCTTAGATACACAACGCTGAGAACTTTCCTGCTTCTTCAATGTAGATAGCATCTGTGGAAAGCTTCAAGCCGGACCCACCATTGGCTAAGCTGCTCGCGCGTTCTCGCAGGCAACTGGACCTGGTGCGATATCAGCAGTCATCAGGGGGCGCGGCCGTCAGCGATTCCCACCGACTGCATTGTAGGCGGAAACGTCACAGCTTGACAGCTACGAGAGGAGACATCCATTGTCCTATTGTTTATATTGGCAGCGGCGAGGGCAGGTGCTTTAGTTACGCAACGCTGAGAACCTTCCTGCTTGTTCATTGCAGATAGCCTGTGTGGAAAGCTGCAAGTCGGACTCACCACCGGTAAAGCTGTTCGCACGTGCTCACAAGCAACTGGACCTGGTGCGATATCAGCAGTCATCAGTGGGCGCGGCCTTCTGCGATTCCTACCAACGGCATTGTAGGCGGAAATGTCACAGGTACAGAAAAAGTCTTGCATGGTCTTTTCGTTTAACTTTGCAGCGGCGAGGGCAGGTGGCTTAGTTATGCAACGCTGTGAACTTTCCTTCTTCACTGCAGATAGCCTGTGTGGAAAGCTGCAAGCCGAACCCACCAGCGGTAAAGCTGTTCGCACATGCTCGCAAGCAACTGTACCTGATGAGATATCAGCAGTCACTGGGGGGCGCGGCCGTCAGCTATTCCTACCAACTGCATTGTAGGCGGAAACGTCAGAGCTTCACAACTACGAAAGAAGACATCCATGGTCCTATCATTTAACTTGGCAGCGGCGAGGGCAGATGGCTTTTTACGCAACGCTGAGAGCGTTCCTGCTTCTTCACAGCAGATAGCCTGTGAGGAAAGCTGCATGCAGGACCCACCACCGGTAAAGCTGTTCGCTCGTGCTCGCAACCAACTGGACCTGGTGCGATATCAGCAGTCATCAGGGGCGAGGCCATCAGCGATTCCTACCAACTGCAATGTAGGTGGAAATGTCACAGTTACAGAAGAAGACATCCATGGTCCTATCGTTTAACTTGGCAGCGAAGGCTGAGTTACGCAACGTTGAGCACATTCCTGCTTCTTCACTGCAGATAGCCTGTGGGGAAAGCTGCAAGCCGGACCCACCACCGGTACAGCTGCTCGCACGTACTCTAAAGAAACTGGACCAGTGCGAAATCAGCAGTCATCAGGGGGCGCGGCCGTCAGCGATTCCTACCAACTTCATTCTAGTCGGAAATGTCACAACTACAGAAGAAGGCATCTATGGTCCTATCGTTTAACACGGCAGCGGCGAGGGCAGGTGGCTTACTTACGCAACGCTGAGCACTTTCCTACTTATTCACTAAAGATAGGCTGTGGGGAAAGCTATAAGCCGGACCCACCCCCGGCACAGCTGCTCGCACGTACTCTAAAGAGACTGGACCTAGTGCGATATCAGCAGTCATCAGGGGGCGCGGCCGTCAGCGATTCCTACCAACTGTATTGTAGGCGGAAATGTCACAACTTCAGAAGAAGACATCTATGGTCCTATCGTTTAACTTGGCAGCGGCGAGGGCAGGTGCCTTAGTTACGCAACGCTGAGCACTTTCCTGCTTATTCACTAAAGATAGCCTGTGGGGAAAGCTGCAATCCCGACCCACCACCGGTACAGTTGCTTGCACGTTTTCTAAAGAAACTGGACCTAGTGCGATATCAGCCGTCATCAGGGGGCGCGGCCGTCAGCGATTCCAACCAACTGCATTGTAGGCGGAAATGTCACAACTACAGAAGAAGACATCTATGGTCCTATCGTTTAACTTGGCAGCGGCGAGAGCAGGTGCCTTAGTTACGCAACGCTGAGCACTTTCCTGCTTGTTCACTAAAGATAGCCTGTGGGGAAAGCAGCAAGCCGGACCAATCACCGGTACTGCTGTTCGCACGTGCTCGCAAGCAACTGTGTCTGGTAAGATATCAGCACTCATCAGGGGCGCGGGCGTCAGCGATTCCTACCAACTGCATTGTAGGCAAAAACGTCACAGCTACGAAAGAAGACATCCATGGTCCTATCGTTTAACTTGGCAGCGGCGACGGCAGTGGTGGCTTAGTTACACAACGCTGAGAACGTTCCGGCTTCTTCACTGCAGATAGCCCGTGTGGAAAGCTGCAAGCCGGACCCACCACCGGTAAAGCTGTTCGCACGTAGTCGCAACCAACTTGACCTGGTGCGATATCAGCAGTCATCAGGGGCGAGGTCGTCAGCGATTCCTACCAACTGCATTGTAGGTGGAAACGTCACAGCTACAGAAGAAGACATCCATGATCCTACCGTTTAACTGGGAAGCGACGAAGGCACGTGGCCTTTTACGCAACGCTGAGAACGCTCCTGCTTCTTCACTGCAGATAGCCTGTGTGGAAAGCTGCAAGCTGGACCCACCACAGGTAAAGCTGTTCGCACGTGCTCGCAAGCAACTGGGCCTGCTGCGATATAAGCAGTCATCAGGGGGCGCGGCCGTCAGCGATCCCTACCATCTGCATTGTGAGCGGAAACGTCACAGCTTCACAGATACGAAACAAGACATCCATGGCCCTTTCGTTTAACTTGGCAGCGGGGATGGCAGTTGTGGCTTAGTTACACAACGCTGAGAACTTTCCTGCTTCTTCACTGCAGATAACCAATGTGGAAAGCTCCAAGCCGGACCCACCGCTGGCTAAGCTGTTCGCACGTGCTCGCAAGCAACTTTACCTGGTGCGATATCAGCAGTCATCAGGGGGCACGGCCGTCAGTCCTCCCTACCAACTGCATTGTAGGCGGAAACGTCACAGCTTCAAAGATGCGAAAGAAGACATCAATGGTCCTATCGTTTAACTTGGCCGCGCCGAGGGCAGGCGACTTTTTAAGCAACGTTGAGAACGTTCCTGCTTCTTCAATGCAGATAGCCGGTGTGGAAAGCTGCAAGCCGGACCCACCACCGCTAAAGCTGCTCGCACATGCTCGCAAGCAACTGGACCTGCTGCGATATCAGCAGTCATAAGGGGGCGCGGCTGCCAGCGATTCCTACCAACTGCATTGTAGGCGGAAATGTCACAGCTACAGAAGACATTAATGATCCTATCGTTCAACTTGGCAGCGGCAAGGGCAGGTGGCTTAGTTACGCAGCGCTGAGAACGTTCGCGATTCTTCACTGCAGATAGCCCGTGTGGAAAGCTGCTAGCCAGACCCATAACCGGTACAGCTGTTCGCACGTGCTCGCAAGGAACTGGACCTGGTGCGATATCAGCAGTAATTAGGGGGCGCGGCCGTCCGTGATTCCCACCATCTGCATTGTAGGCGGAAAAGTCACAGCTACAGAATAAAACTTCCACGGCCCTACCGTTTAACATGGCAGCGGCGAGGGTAGGTGGCTTCTTACGCAACGCTGAAAACGTTCCTGCTTCTTCACTTCAGATAGCCCGTGTGGAAAGCTGCCAGCCCGACCCACCACGGGTAAAGCTGTTCGCACTCGCTCGCAAGCAACTGGACCTAGTGCTATATCGGCAGTCATCAGGGGGCGCGGCCGGCAGCGATTCCTACCAACTGCATTGCAGGTGGAAACATCACAGCTTGATAGCTACGAAAGAAGACATCCATGGTCCTATCGTTTATCTTGGCAACGGCGAGGGCAGGTGGCTTAGTTACACAACGCTGAGAACTTTCCTGCTTCTTCACTGCAGATAGAATGTGTGGAAAGCTGCAAGCCGGACCTACCACCGGTAAAGCTGTTCGCACATGCTCGCAAGCAACTGGACCTGACGAGATATCAGCAGTCATCAGGGGCGCGGCCTTCAGCGATTCCTACCAATTGGATTGTAGGCGGAAATGTCACAGCCACAGAAGAAGACATCCATGGTCCTATCGTTTAACTTGGCAGCGGCGACGGCAGTGGTGGCTTAGTTACACGACGCTGAGAACTTTCCTGCTTCTTCATTGCAGATAGCCCGTGTTGAAAGCTGTAAGCCGGACCCGCCACCGGTAAAGCTGTTCGCACATGCTCGAAAGCAACTGGACCTGATGAGATATAAGCAGTCATCAGGGGGCGCGGCCTTCAGCGAAACCTACCAATTGCATGGTAGGCGGAAACGTCACAGCGCCACAGCTACGAAAGAAGACATCCATGGTCCTATCGTTTAACTTAGCAGCGGCGAGGACAGGTGGCTTAGTTACACAACGCTGAGAAATTTCCTGCTTCTTAAATGCTGAAAGCCTCTGTGGAAAGCTGTAAGCCGGACCCTCCACCGGTTAAGCTGCTCGCACGTGCTCGCAAGCAACTAGACCTAGTTCTACATCAGCAGTCATCAGGGGGCGCGGCTGAGAGCGATTCCTACCAACTGCATTGTAGGCGGAAACGTCACAGCTTGACAGCTACGAAAGAAGACATCCATGGTCCTATCGTTTAACTTGGCAGCGGCGAGGGTAGGTGGATTAGTTACGCAACGCTGAGAACGTTCGCGATTCTTCACTGCACATAGCCTGTGGGGAAAGCTGCGAGCCGGACCCACCAATGGCACAGCTGTTCGCACGTGCTTCCAATCAACTGGACCTGGTGCGATAGCAGCAGTCATCAGGGGCGTCAGCGATTCCTAGAAACTCCATTGCATTCGGAAACTTCACAGCTACGAAAGAAGACATCCATGGTCCTATAGTTTATCTTGGCAAGGGCGAGGGCAGGTGGCGAAGTTACACAACGCTGAGAACGTTCCAGCTTCTTCACTGCAGGTAGTCTGTGTGGAAAGCTGCAAGCCGGACCCACCACCGATTAAGCTGTTCGCACGTGCTCGCAACCAACTGCACCTGGTGCGATATCAGCACTAATCAGGGGGCGAGGCCGTCAGCGATTCCTACCAGATGCATTAAAGGCGGAAATGTCAGAGCTACAGAAGTAGACATCCATGGTCCTATCGTTTAACTTGGCAGGGGCTACTTATGTGGTGACTGAATTACGCAACGCTGAGCACTTTCCTGCTTCTTCACTGTAGATAGCCTGTGGGGAAAGCTGGAAACCGAACCCACCACCGGTACAGCTGCTCGCACGTACTCGAAAGAAACTGGACCTTGTGCAATATTAGCAGTCATCAGGGAGCGCGGCCTTCAGCGATTCCTACCAACTGTATTGTAGGCGGAAACGCCACAGCTTCACAGCTACGAAAGAAGACATCCATGGTCCTATTGGTAAACTTGGCAGCGCCGAGGGCAGGCGGCTTTTTACGCAACGCTGAGAACATTCCTGCTTCTTCAATGCAGATCGTCTGTGTGGAAAACTGCAAGCCGGACCCACCACCGGTTAAGCTGCTCGCACGTGCTCACAAGCAACTGGACGATATCAGCAGTCATCAGGGGGCGCCGCCGTCAGCGATTCCTACCGACTGCATTGTAGGCGGAAACGTTACAGCTTGACAGTTACGAAAGAAGACATCCAGCGTCATATCGTTTATCTTGGCAACGGCGAGGGCAGGTGGCTTAGTTACACAACCCTGAGAACTTTCCTGCTTCTTAACTGCAGATAGCCCGTGTGGAAAGCTCCTAGCCGGACCCACCACCGGTAAAGCTGTTCGCACGTGCTCACAAGCAACTGGACGTGGTGCGATATCAGCAGTCATCAGGGGGAGCGCCCTTCAGCGATTCCTACCAACTGCATTGTAGGCGGAAATGTCACAGCTTGACAGCTAAGAAAAAAGACATCCATGGTCCTATGGTTTAATTTGACAGCGGCGAGGGTAGGTGGCTTAGTTATGCGACGCTGCGAACTTTCCTGTTTCTTCACTGCAGATAGCCTGTGTGGAAAGCTGCCAGCCGGACCCACCAGCGGTAAAGCGGTTCGCACTTGCTCGCAAGCAGCTGGACCTAGTGCTATATCGGCAGTCTTCAGGGGGCGCGGCCGCCAGCGATTCCTACCAACTGCATTGTAGGTGGAAATATCACAGCTTCGCAGCTACAAAAGACGTCATCCATGGTCCTGTCGTTTATCTTGGCAACGGCGAGGGCAGGTGGCTTAGTTACACAACGCTGAGAACTTTCCTGTTTCTTCAATTCAGATAGCCTCTGTGGAAAGCTGCAAGCCGGACCCACCACCGGTAAAACTGTTCGCACGTGCTCGCAAGCAACTGGACCTGATGAGATATCAGCAGTCATCAGGGGGCGCGGCCTTCAGCAATTCCTACCAACTGCATTGTGGCGGAAACGTCACAGCTTCGCAGCTACGAAAGAAGACATTCATGGTCCTATAGTTAAACTTGGCAGCGCCGAATGCAGGCGGCTTTTTACGCAACGCTGAGAATGTTCCTGCTTTTTCAATGCAGATAGTTTGTGTGGAAAGCTGCAAGCCGGACCCATCACCGGTAAAGCGGTTCGCACGTGCTCGCAAGCAGCTGGACCTGGTGCGATATCAGCAGTCATCAGGGGGCGCGGCCTTCAGCGATTCCTACCAACTGCATTGCAGGCGGAAATGTCACAGGTACAGAAAAAGTCTTCTATGGTCCTATCGTTTAAGTTGCAGCGGCGAGGGAAGGTGTATTAGTTATGCAACGCTGAGAACTTTCCTGCTTCTTCACTGCAGATAGCCTGTGTGGAAAGCTGCAATCCGAACCCACCACCGGTGAAGCTCTTCGCACATGCTCGCAAGCAACTCCACCTAGTTCTATATCAGCAGTCATCAAGGGGCGCGGCTGCCAGCGATTCCTACCAACTGCATTTTAGGCGGAAACGCCGCAGCTTGACAGCTACGAAAGAAGACATCCATGGTGCTATCGTTTAACTTGGCAGCGGTGAGGGTAGGTGGCTTCTTACTCAATGCTGAGAACGTTCCTGCTTCTTCACTGCAGATAACCCGTCTGGAAAGCTTCCAGCCGGACCCACCACCGGTAAAGCTGTTCGCACGCGCTCGCAAGCAACTGGACCTGGTGCGATATCAGCAGTCGTCAGGGGGCGCCGCCGTCAGCGTTTCCTACCGACTGCATTGTAGGCGGAAACGTCACAGCTTGACAGTTAAGAAAGAAGACATCCATGGTCCTATCGTTTATCTTCGCAACGGCGAGGGCAGGTGGCTTAGTTACGCAACGCTGAGAACGTTCGCCATTTATTTTTTTTATTTATTTATAAACACTGCGGTCTTGAACAAGCCCATCGCAGGTGGGTACATAATTTGTGTAACACCAAAAGACAAAAAAAAGGAAATACAGCAGACAAGGCGTCACAGCAACGAAATTAGTACGTCACACTGTACTGTATCGTTTCACAACCTCAAAATATATATACTGCAGTCATAGAGCCAAGCATATTATTAAGTAAATCTCAACAAATTACTCATCAACCGAACATTCAAAATTTCGTCACTTGTTGCAGCAGCGCCTCAAAATGGGACAAATTATTCTCTTCTACTATGTGACCAGCAAGGTTGTTCCATTCGGTAATAGTTCTAGGAAAATAGGAATATTTGTAGCAGTTCGTTCTTGTGGATAAAGGTTTTACGGAAAGAGAATGTCTCAGGCGTGTTGCATAACCACTAGAGTAACTAACAATTTTCGAGATGTCAATGTTGTATTGCCCATGAATTAACTGGAAAAAGAATTTCAAACGACAGATACGGTTTCTATCAGTAACGGATGGTAAGCCACTCTTTTAATAAGATTAGTGATAGAAGTGCGACCATAGGAATTATAAATAAATCTTACTGCTTTCTTTTGAATCCTTTCTAATTTGTTAATGTTAATCTTGGTATATGGGTCCCAGATCATTACGGCATATTCTAAGATCGGCCACACAATAGTGTTATACGCAAGGAAACGTGTTTCAGGAGTAGTGAACCGTAGTGCACGCCTCAAGAAGAATATTTTGCGCAGAGCATTTGCCGAGATGGTATCAATATGTTTGTTCCAGGAAAGATTATTGGAAATCCATAGGGCGAGATATTTGTAGCATGTTACCTCTGAGAGTGCACTATCGGAAGTAACATACTGGTAGAGAAGAGGATTCCTTTTAAGCGTTATTCTCATACATACTGTTTTATCAAACTTTATCACCATTTGCCACCTATCACACCAGCGCATTACCTTCCGAAAGTCATTATTTAGCCTGATTTGATCTTCACTTGAGTTAATTCGTTCATAGAGGACACAATCATCGGCTTATAACTTAACATTAAGAGAGAGATCTTGGACGATATTATTAATATAAATAATAAACAAAAGTGGTCCAAGCACAGATCCTTGAGGAACTCCCGATTCAGCTCGAATGCAATGTGAGAGGGCACCATTTAGTGTAACAAACTGGCGCCTGTTTGTCAGGTAAGCCTTAATCCAGGTTATTAGTTTATCGTTTTTTATTACAGAACTCAATTTATATATAAGCTTGTTATGAGGAACCGTATCAAAGGCCTTGCGGAAATCTAAAAATATTACGTCAGTTTGTTTTCCTTCGTTGATGGCTTCTGCAAAATCATGAATTGTTTGTATTAGCTGTGTACATGTCGAATATCCTTTCCTGAAACCATGTTGAGCTTTCGATAATACGTTATGTTCTTCAAGAAAGGTAGATAAATGTTTTTGAATAATGTGCTCAAGTATATTACACGCTGTGGAAGTAAGTGAAATAGGGCGATAGTTTTGCACCTGTGTTTTGTCACCAGTTTTATGTAAAGGTTTAACTCTGGCAACTCACCAGTCATCGGGTAGGGCGCCTTCCTCTATAGACCTTCTAAAAATGACAAATAAATACTTGGAGCACCATTGCGCGTACTGCTTCAGAAAGGCATTTGGGATGTCGTCTGGGCCAAACGATTTCTTAACATCAAGATTTAGAAGTAAATTGAACACTCCATTTTCAGATATGGTAACATCAGGTATAGGGGGTAAAGACAGACTGAAAGATGGGAGATGACCATTGTCTGCAGTAAAAACAGTTTTAAAGTGATTATTAAAGGCTACACAGGCTGCATTATCATCGCGAATACATTTTCCATCTATTACAAACATGTCGGCACTGCGGAAAATCGGGGTAATTGTCCTCCAGAATTTTCAGGAGATTTTTTAATAAATGATGGGAGTTGGACACCAAAATATCTTTCTTTGTCAAGTAAAGTCTGATCTTTTAATTGTTGTGACACCTCCTCAATAACACGGACTATGGAAGGGGTGGCTGATCTCGCTCGCTTTTTAAGACGTTTTAGTCGACGTTGCAAGTGCAGCGTCGCTCTGCTGATCCAAGGGTTGCGGCTACAAGACTGCTTAGATATCTTCGGCACGAAACACCGGATACATTCATGAACCATGTTCTTGAAGATGAGCCACAAGTCATTATTACTGCAAGGATTCGTTTGGAAATCGTCATAACGAAGGTCAAGAATGTCAATGATGGACTCATTATCTGCTCGTGAAAAATTTGGAAAGGAATGAAGAGCATCTTCATGCTTTAAAGAAACATCATTTAGTGACAATAAAACTGCCTTATGATCTGATATACCAGTAGCAACATCACAAGAGATGTTTTCCGTAATGTTGCCACTTAAAAAGCAGAGATCTAGGATGGACATCGAACCGTGCAGTATTCGTGTAGGCTCATTTACAACTTGCAGCAGATCAAAGTTTAAGGCAAGGTCCAGCATTTCGTTTTCCATCAAATTACAGGACTGCGAAGAAAAAGTGGACCAATCAATATTCGGGAAATTGAAATCACCAGTCATAATTATTCTGTCTCCCGGTTTTACATGACACTGGATATACTCTTTTAAATGGTGCAAGACAGGGACAGGAGAGTTAGGGGGCCTGTAAATGGCGCCTAGTAAATACTTGATGTTATCAGCATAAACTTTGCAGAATATGCCCTCGACTCCGGTGACATCAGGTAATCTTATAAGTTGTAGAGATGCTTTGTATAGTATCGCAACTCCCCCACCTCTTCTGTCACGATCTTTTCTAAAGACCTGGTAGTTATTTGGAACAAATTCACTGTCATATATATCTTCACTTAACCACGTCTCAGTTAGCACTACTACATCAGGGTCATGCGTAAGTAAAAGACCTTCCAACTCAACGACTTTATTAACAACACTGCGACAGTTAGTATTTATAACTCGAAAAAAACCTTTTTTAGTTTTGTTCTGTCAGGTGTGCTTGGTAATCCTGTAACGCTTGTTTTCAGTTTTGTCCCAGGCAAATAAAGTCCCGTTCACACTTAATTTATCGAAGAATACCTTGACCTTCGCACCGTTCGACCTTTCCTCTGCAGAGCTTTCCCATAGTTTTTGCCTTATCTGAAGAACGCCAAGAGAAAAATCCTCTGAAATCGATATTTCAGAGCCCTTCAGTTTGGGACAGGCTTTCATTATCGATACTTTTTCACGGTAGTCTAAAAATGTCACAATTACTGGACGATCACCATCTTTCTTCTTTCCCAGCCTATGACAGCGTTCAATTCCACTAATGGTTAAATCAAGCTTTTCAAGAAACACACTCTCTTTTATCTTCTTGATAAGATTATCAAATGTATCAGTGCTCTCTTCTTTAACGCCATAAATTATCAGATTATTCCTTCGACTCCGGTTTTCTAACTCATCAACCTTATTCAAGAGGCTGGAAACATTTTGTTCTAGTTCAGCTATAGTTAATTTCAGGCCATTTACCTCTGTCTTTAATGTACCAAGAGAAGCCATTTGAGTTTCTATGCCACTTATTCGTTCATGTAAGCTAGCTACATTTTTTCAAGTTTTTCTTGTCTAGTCAGTACATTGTTGATTGATGCAGTTATGTTATTTTGCCCCAAGAGAAGTTGTTGCAATATTTCCTGGTCTGTAGGCCCCGGATTCGTCTCAATGTCACCACAGATCAAAAGGCTTATTTTGAAAGAAACAGCAGAGACAACACTTTGTAAGCCAAGTGGGCATGACAGCAGCAATAGAAAACGGTCATCACTGCGAAAACACTTCATTCGAGAATAATCACTAACCTGCACGATAAAGCAGAACTGATTGAGCATCATGTCCGATGTGCTGCTGCCTAGCCCACTGGTTGAGATGGCCGGGGGACAACTTCTTATAGCCGCAGGTATGTCCACGTGACTTGACGTCACCGATGGGGTGGCAGAAGTTGAAACGAAGAAAGGCTGGACGATCTCGATGACGGGGCAACGGCTGGCTCGTGCGAAAGACTTGATGTCTGGTTGATACGGAAGAGCAGCAGTAAATCCTTCTTCAGCGCAACCAAGGGAAGGCTGAACTTGAAGAAAGAGCGCCAAGGCCTGCACGATAAAGCAGACCTGATTGAGCATCGTGTCCGATGTGCTGCTGCCTAGCCCACTGGTTGAGATGGCCGGGGGACAACTTCTTATAGCCGCAGGTATGTCCACGTGACTTGACGTCACCGATGGGGTGGCAGAAGTTGAAACGAAGAAAGGCTGGACGATCTCGATGACGGGCCAACGGCTGGCTCGTGCGAATGACTTGATGTCTGGTTGATACGGAAGAGCAGCAGTAAATCCTTCTTCAGCGCATCCAAGGGAAGGCTGAACTTGAAGAAAGAGCGCCAAGGCCTGCACGATAAAGCAGATCTGATTGAGCATCATGTCCGATGTGCTGCTGCCTAGCCTGTGGGGAAAGCTGCAAGCAGGACCCATCGCCGGTACAGCTGTTCGCACGTGCTCGCAAGCAACTGGACCTGGTGCGATATCAGCAGTCATCAGGGCCGCGGCCTTCAGCGATTCTTACCAAATGCATTAAAGGCGGAAATGTCACAGCTACAGAAGTAGACATCCATGGTCCTATCGTTTAACTTGGCAGCGGCGAGGGCAGATGGCTTAGTTACGCAACGCTGAGAAATTTCCTGCTTCTTCAATGCAGACAGCCTGTGTGGAAACCTGCAAGCCGGACCCACCACCGGTTAAGCTGCTCGCACATGCTCGAAAGCAACTGCACCTAGTTCTATATCAGCAGTCATCAGGGGACGCGGCTGCCAGCGATTCCTAACAACTGCATTTTAGGCGGAAACGTCACAGCTTGACAGCTACGAAAGAAGACATCCATGGTGCTATCGTTTAACTTGG